>NW_027507764.1:561575849-561623349 GCF_037356315.1 Lithobates pipiens | reverse complement strand
CCTGAACTCCTGTGATATTTCCCTGGGTCACCTCCAGTCTTAGTGAGATTCTTGTATAATATGGCTCAGGGATAACAAAGTCCCACCTCATAATGTTCACAATAGGCATTGAGAGACTTGGTACAGAATGTAGGCCATTGCATTCTGCACAGGTAAACAGAAGCCAGTGCTTTATTCTTATCTGTCCTAGGGAGGTGAGGTGACACTAAGTGTTTGTGCATTTGTTCTTATGAGCTGTCATTGCTGTTTCAGTATTAAAAGGTTCCCAGGCAAAGACTTTCAGTGTGCAACCATGTACATTATGAAGCTTAAAGGGACAGTAATAATATTTATTAAAAGGAGTCCCCAGCTCTTTTGCTTACCCCAAGTTAATGGTATGCAAATACTGACCCAGATTCCCAGGTCAAGACCCTTGCTGTGCTTCATACATCTAGCTATTGGCCTCTGAGGCCAATTTTTTTTCTCTTCAGGTTGTTAGAAAATAACGGGTCTTTCTTTATTAAAGTAGTACTAAAGCCTCGCCAATTATATGCAAAGTATACCTCTATAAATGAATGTAGCACAGGCCACAAAGTGATTCTTTGCCAGAAAGTGCAGAAAAATATATTGGTGTCTGCCTAAAGGCACATCCCCCTGCTGCTTACATGAACTTCCGGTCAGGGAAAGTCCTCACTAAACTTCTCCTTGATCACAGTACTTGGGACTTCATGTCTCTTCACTGTGCATGTGTGGCCATTCATTGATACTTGTCTGATGTAAAAAGTACTTTGTTAAATTTAAATGGGGCGGGGACACCTTTTTTTTTTTTTTTTGTGTGTGTGGTATAGTGACAGTGGTGCTTCGGGAGGTGCTGTCAGTCACTTTCATGGGAGAAGGGACAGAGGCAGGTCTTCTGTGAGTTGTCATCTCTGCCTGTGTGGGTTGGTGCATATACTCCTTTTCTCAGGAGCCTGCACAATAGTATGGCTCAATAGAACCCTGCAAAGGAAAGGAGGCACTCTAAAACCGGGACCAACGCTGAGGGGACTGGATAAAATTGGAAAACGGGCAAGGTGTAAAACATGAAGAGGCACACTAATTAAAGCCCCCCTCTAAGATGAAGATGATGTTTATCCTACCCCCTCTATGTGATTGCTTTATTGAAAATAGACTTCATCTAAATGGCTCTTTTTATTTGCCTTAAAGCCAGAGTTACACCCAAAAATGGAACCTCCGCTTTTCTGGTTCCTTCCCCCTCCGGTGTCACATTTGGCTTCTTTCAGTGGGGAGCAGATACCCGAGCCACCCACGGGTATCTACGCCAATCCCCCCCCCCCCCCCGCTGTCTTCTGGCATACCCACAAGTCCCAGAACACAGCAGGGACCAGTGGAATAGCACAGCGCGAGTTGCACATGCATGCTCAGTAGGGAACCAGGAAGTAAAGCCGCAATGCTTCACTTCCTGATTCCCTTACCGAGGATGGCTTTAAGCTCAAACGGTCATGTGACACTTGAGCCGCCTTCTCTTCTGTTTACTTTTTGCTTGGGATTCTTGTTTGGCTGTCTACATCACTTCCTGAATGACATGAACCTTTCCTATTGGGTGGTTGGTGGTTGGGCCCTCTCAGGAGAGAGAACTGACATCATGAGGGGTTATGGCACTGTACGCTAAAATCAATCTGCTGAGAATTCTTTTTTTTTTTTTAAGGCTTCATGCACACAGGATGTCAAAATCTCCTTATTTACAGGAGTTTGAGTTTTTTTTTCTGCCTCTAAATGCCCTTCTACATTAGCCTGTGTGCCCATGCACACATTGGTGTTTAGAAGCAGAAAAAAACCCCATAATTTGTGTTAGAATAGAATGCATTAAAGCGGTACTATAGTCATTCTTTTAACTTTTACCTCCAGGTGAGTCTATAATAAAGCTTACCTGTAGGTAAAAAAAAAAGAATCTCCTAAACCTGTACTGTTCAGGAGATATTCCTCTTGCAAGAAGCCGTTGACTTCAGCGGTGCATGCGCTCCGGGGATTCTCAGGCTGAAAGTCCGGCAGACGCTGGACCTTGCCGGAAAGAAGTCCCCCACGCGCATGCGCAGGAGTGACGATGTCGTGGCTCCGGGCACTCACAGCCGCGATACCTGGAAGACACGCCGAGGCAAAATGTCAGCTCCCTCGGGGTGGACCAGGTGAGATACCGACGTCTCGTTCTAAGGTAAGTATTTCATAATGAGCTAGTATGTGGTGCATACTAGCTCATTATACCCTTTCCCTTACAGGTGTAGAGAAAAAAAAAAAGTCAGCAGGTTTACTAGCGCTTTAACTCCAAATACACATGTTTATTTATTTATTTTTTTAGGCTGCCTTTTCCTCACCTTCAGCAAAGGTGTCTAGGAGAGGAGAAAATAGACGTGTGTACATGAGGGCTCTACCTACCCCTGAGACCTCCAGTAGTTCTTCGCAAGAGACAAGAGTATATAATATCTCTTGAGTCTTTAGGATTGTCCCCCTCCGGTTATGTCTTTAGCATGTTTAAATAATGTAAAACAAATGCTGTTGACTAATGCATGAGTTTTATTCCCAAAAACCTATACCAAGCATCTGGTATTAACTAATTACAGTGAGCGAATACAAAGATCCCTGCCTTGTGTTCATTTTAGTTGTACCTGCTCTGCTCACAGCAGCCAGAACTTTAAACCCCCCCCCCCCACTCTTCAGTGCACCATTATTTATTTGTAGAGAAGGGAAGTCTGGGCATGTGGATGTGTATCCTGAGCCACGCTTATCGTTTTTAGTGTGCGGTGGCCAAGAAAAACAACTCGTGGCTCCCTGTCACACAGCCCGGCCGGCTGACTTGTCAATTTTCAGTGCAGGCAGACAGAATAGAGTGCAGGAAATGTGTGTCACTCTCCCACACATCTCTTGGCTCTTGCTTGATCCAGAGGAATGTGACCATGGAGAAAAAGGTACAATTACTATTAGCATTAGTCTGCGTGGATGGATGTTGTCTGTGTTTGCTGTTTAGAAAAAAGAATTAGTATTATTTTGTAGCCACTTAATGCAAACTACTGAACTGACCACAGTCTCTCTTGTTACTGAATTTCTCATTTCAGAGCCGCACAGAGCCTTCCTCGCTTTTCTTTCTCCCAGTTCCCTCAATCAAAAATACAATGCCTGCAGCTTGAGCGACCTGAAAGAAGGTCAGGGCATTGCCACATGGGGAGTAGGGAGAGACCAGAGGCAACATATAGATAATATTTTTTGCAAAGTTACTGATTCCATAGGGTTCCGGTTTGCGCTTGTGCAACCGCCATAGAGCAAAAAGCATATGCTGACAGCTACTGCTGTTAATGTTTTTTTTTTCCCCCTTATATTCATTTCAAGAAAAAAAAATAAAAAGGTGGGGGATAATGTTGCCAGGATCACCATCAGAAGATGGCCAGTCCTTATCATGACATCATTGGATTCCTGCTGGAAGTCTTTAGGACCCTGTGAGAACATCACTTATAAATGCCTTTGTTAGCCAGCGTGAGCCGTCCTTGTCATCAGATGCTGCCGTGGGCATTAGAACAAGGACCTTCCTACATCGGGCTTATGCATGTAATTGTCAAATCTGCAACACACAGATGTGTACAGCGTATAGTTTTTTTTTTTAAACACATGTATTCCGCACTATAGAAGGCAATAGGTCCTATCCACACAGCTATACTTGTTGGCGTAATAAAAACAAAACATAAATCAAAGCCGACTCCAAGGCCCTATTGTACACTGTACGCATGTAACCATTAGTATGAATGTTTATATTTGCATGCTGTACAGCATACATAGACCCTATGGGCTGCCATTGGGGCTGCACAGAGTTGACATGTACATTAAAAAATAATTGCGGCAAGCGCCTCTGCTGCAGTTATACCCTTTTCGTGTTTACATGTTGGCGCTGAATGAGCCATTCATATGGCGGTGGCACATGTGCAAAATGACCTCCGCGTTCAGCCTTTCAGAATCGCTCAAGGTCGTTCTGGGCATGTGTTGCTGCATGATTTGAAGGCAGACATGTAAGCATCAATTGTTTGTAACTGGTGATGGTGGTGCCACTGAGCACAATTGGCAGCCAGTGGGGTCCATTTATACTGTAGGCTGTACATATGTGAGCATAGAGGAAACGTTCCATGCATACTACACTTTACATAGGATCCTGCTGTCAGCAAGGTCTTACATAAATCAATACGGCCATGTGATTGAGGCCTTAAAATAAAAATTAAAAAAAAGACATCACTGTTCCCTTTCCTTGACGTGACTCTGTGGCTTCAGATATAAATAGGAATAAAGAAATTAATAAATTTGACTTTGAGGTAGTTTTTTTTTTTGTGGGGGATGGGGGATTCCACCTTCGCCCAGAGGTCAGAGAACATTTAAAGCAGATTTGCAGCGGAACCAAAACACACCCTTTAATCCAGTTGTGTGTTCAGGAAAAAAAAATCACATGAAGTGATGGGCATGCTTCATCACTCTTAGGGAAGTGCTAGAGCTTTGCCTGTTAGAATGGGATGGGGTATGTTTAATCACTACTTTATACTTACAGCGTTTATTTTTATTTTTTTATTCTATTTAGATGACAAATCCTCTTTAGTTTTCATGCTGCCATTTACCTTTTCTAGTTAGCCGCTTCACTAACCTAACCCCTAGAGGGGCCGGTATCCAGATTTTCTAAGTGGACCCGCTAGGATACAGACCAAGTATTCTCTGGTTCCATCCGGAGTGCCAACCTGAAGCTGGCCCTCGGACAGCAGTTTTATGGCACCTGGAAGCCGCTACAGACTCTGCTACTTGTGCCAAACCAAACTACTGTCCATAGAGTGTAGTGACTACAGGACAGGTCATTATATGTCTGATCTATGTAATGTGTTCTAGCATACATTTTGTTTTTTCTATGCCCGCAGCATCCACACAGATCTTTGCTTAAAGTGATTATGAACCCTCACCTTGTAAAAGATCCCATTCAGTTTAAAATGGGAATGAAAGGCAGAACATTTGTGTGTATATATATATATATATATATATATATATATTATATAATATATATATATATGTGTGTGTATATCATATATATATATATATATATACATTTTTATGAAAACCATTTTTCCCTTTTATTATTTTTTTAAGTGATAACATTCCCTCTCGGCTGCATGAGAACTGGGGCAGGAGAAACAGCAGCACACTAATCTTCCCAGTGAGCAGCTGTGTGGACGTTATTTCGGTGAAATCATCATTTTAGGAGAGCAGGCTGAGTTCCTAGCATAGCTAGAGAACTGACCATGCCTTGCTCTCCTGCTTAGTGTGATCAGTTTTTAATAGGCAAGCAGAGGGACTGGCAAGAACACCAGAGATTTGACACAATGGGAACATACAAAGAGAACGGGATACTTTTCTCATACAAGTACATGGTACCGCAGGCACAGATCAGGAATATGAAGTGTTGGGGTAACATGCGCTTTAACTTTCAACTCTGCATTGCAGAAAGGACAGTAGCTGGCTGCCATGGGGAACAAGGAAATGTCTTCCAAGCACGCTATGCATAAGATCTTGTGTCTGTCCACCTGGCCTTTTCTACAATGTTTGGCAATATTCACACATTCATTTACCCAAACTTACAGGGAAAGAGTGGGCAGGCTTACAGGCCTGCAGAGGGGCATGAGGGTGCTGTACCTTACATAATCATAATTCGAGTAGCTGTGAGTGGTGAGAATCTAGCCATACCGAAACAAGTTGTCTGTATCTTCCTTAAAAGTGATATTTAATCCTGTATCAAGTTGCAATTTTTAGCAGCTTAAATAAACACATTTTCTGCCCCATCTTCTTATTTTAAACCTTATTTTAAACCTTTGCTGGCCCCTTCTAGCTGGTCCTGCTTTCCAGGTATAGGGTGGCTCCTTTGGTCTTGTGGGGGGTCTCATGAAGCCACCTTTTGTGATGTATTGGATGGCAAGCCACTCCATGCTGCTCCTCCTCCAAGCATACAGACATATCATTTCTGGTGCCAATGTTGTCCCATGTGACCTGATAGTTCATGTGCTCCCCAACAGGAAGTTTGAGGAAGCTGCACCGAGGGACCTGGAGCCAGCAGCGGTGAATACTACATAATGTGCTTTTTCCCACTTGTGCTGGGAAATGTATACCAATTTGCTTAGAATGCATTTGTTAAACTGGGAGCAATTAGTACTATCCTTTTCACCCAATGACAACAGAGTACACATGTAATACTGGACAACTCTGCCGGGGGCACTTATTTTATTACCCCTCTCCGGGAATTCTGAAACAATCCGATTATCACGAATGATGCTTTAAAATTGGTGACATTGTTTACGATCATAGGGGTGTGTATGGGCCCCCCTTGTAAACGAGCGATTTTAGATTAAAACTATAAACATAAAATGACTTGGCTGTGATATGAACACTAATACATTAGCATATGGACAAAACTCTGATAGTATGCAATCTATTCTTTACCCAATGCAAGACATACAATAATATGACATAAAACCTTATTCGATTTTTTTCAGAGGAAAGAACGTTTCTACCGTTTTTGTTTTTTTTTCTTCTTCACTTTTGGACACACACACACACACACACACACACACACACACACACACACACACACACACACACACACACACACACACACACACACACACACACACACACACACACACACACTACCACACATTTTTAGGTTTGACTCGAACATCGGAGCTTTCACCAAAGAGCGAACATTACGGGGCGTTTGCGGCGAATTCGAGCACCGCGGAATGCCCCATAATGCACTTTGAGATCACAGTGCATTGCTGTATGATGATTGGCCAAAGCATGCACCTGACCTGCATGCTTTGGCCAATCCCATGCCCTCTACTAAGGGAGCCATAATTGGCCAAAGGCAGGGTGCCTTTGACCCATCATGGTTCAAGGGGTCCAAGTCCACGTCCCACACTATATAAGGCTGCCTACACGATGGCCCTGTGTAGTGTTGTTGGTGTGGACAGAGAGATAGCTTGATATAGATTAAGAAGAATATCTTGTGTGTGTGTGTGTGTGTGTGTGTGTGTGTGTGTGTGTGTGTGTATGTATATGTAGAGGTTTAACCTTAAACTATGTAGAGGGTTCTTTACTGTAAAAGCGGCAAGGATGTGGAATTCCCTTCCAAAGGCGGTGGTCTCAGCGGGGGGCATTGATAGTTTCAAAAAATTATTAGATGAGCCCCTTAAACAACAGCAACATTCTTAGAGGCGATTCAGTTCGCATTGTGCGCATTGTGCGCTATATAAGTATTTCATTCATTCATTCATTCATTCACATACAGGAATATACAATGTTATACTGATATATAATCACACAAGTAGGTGGGACTTGATGGACTAATGTCCTTTTTTTTATTTTTTTTATTTTTTTTATTTTTTTCCAACTTCGCCTAATATGTAAGTGTGTGTACACACACACACACACACACACACACACTCTGCATCCAATGTAGCCTATATCTACAGTGCATTCCGTGGTGTACTGTTTCTAATACACTTCAGGCGGTGTACAGAGTGTCTAATACAGTGTGTACAGTGTCTACGACCCTGATGACGGGGACACTGATGATGAGACTCTGGGGGACACAGAGGTGCGGAAATGCTCTGATGAGATTATTTAAATTTTATTAATTTATAAATCAATACATTTTTTCGGCCTGTGAATATTTGTAAAATCTGCGATGTGGCCCTCGGGCTAAAAAGTTTGGAGACCCCTGTTTTAGAGCATAACATTTTTTGATCTATGTCGCCAGCGGCTCCATTACTCTAAAGATAATACACATCATACAAATAGCCCAGTGCTATTTTGGGAAATGGCCAAAGCCGTTCACTGAGGTTAACTTGTTTCCCATATAACTACTGCCAAAGAGACAACCAAAGAAGCTTTTCTTAATCAAGTCTGGGTCTTAGCAGCACGTAAGACCATCGTAACAAATCCATCTGACGGGGGAACAGACTGGGCAGGTGCTAAACAAGCATGTGATTTATGGATTGACTGTCGTTTTTTTTTTTCATTTAAACCTGAGAACAAATCGGACTGGAAATGTGCTTGCTTAGTTAGAGGTTACAGAAAGTCTCCAGTTATAATACATTTAATGGTTCACTTCTCTAATGCATGTGTTTTTTTTTTTGCCATTACAGTTCCAATTAGCTGCTTTCAGCTCTGCACTACTCTCAGTTCTGAAAATATGGATTGTTATAAGGCTTAATGAATGCAGCCTTATGAGATAAAAATTGCTGGGCATGCCAGTACCGCCAACATTTTTAACCTGTCCCATTTAATTGGTGCACGCAAGTACACTTCATAAAACTTTTGTCCTCTGTCACGTGTCAAACACAAGGCCACTTGGGCTGATTGCGGCCCACCAGGCCGTTTCATGTGGCCTCTTGTACCTTTCCTGCAGCTGCAAAACCCCCTTGTCTCCGCCCCCATCTTGTCTCAGCAGTTGGCAGCAGACAGGAGGACAGAACTTCTCTGCCAGATTTTGCACCTCTCTGTGCAGCCAAAGCACCCTCTCGTCTACTCCCAGGGCTTAGCATTCAGTAGACTCCAGCCCTCCTCTGGTCCTCCTCCAGGCCCTGCACTTTCTACTTCCCAGCTTCTTCCCGCACAAGTTAAGGAGGGGATGCACTGTGATGTAGTGGAGGGTGGGGGAACTCTTGAAATTTTGATGGGTGGGGGGGGGGGTGGCTCTTGACATCTAGTCTTACAGATACAACAGGCCATGTGAGGGTAAACATAATGCTGATGTAGCCCGCAATGAAATGGAGTTTGACACCCCTCGTCTGTGTGAACCCCCCTAGAAGCCCGCTTCTGCCCAGCTTGTAACTACATCTTGCCCAGTTAACAGTCTAGTTTGGTCACATACTGCCAATAGGAAATCACGTCGAAAGGGATGCAGTCCTTACAGTTTTCCTCATTAGATCCCTTCAAGTGCAGTAGCCGATTTGATAATTATGAAACTACTCCCATTAGATTTACTGGACACAGACAAACGCACAGGGATTTCTTCAGAATAACAAAAGGCAGTAATCTGCAACAACGTTTGGTAAAATCCTTGCAATGTACATAGATCACCCAGAGGGGAATGTTTTTTTTGTTTATTTACAAAAGAGTACACGCACATACATACAAGGACTAGAATTGGTCTTTCTGGACCTGCATGCTGGTTTTGGGTCATGGACTTGGAAAACAGAAGCTGCAGACAAAAGCAGGTCGATAATGGCAGCCTGCATATTTCTCGCATGACAGGTTCACTTTAACTCATTGGAGTGGGGTTTAGTGCCAACTTGTGAAGCAGTCAAAGCTCTCTATATAGGAGGAAGGGAGCCCCTGACAGGTATGCAGAAATCAATTAGAGAGTTTATGTTCACTGCTTCTTCAGTATTGCTGATATGTTCAATGTATCAGAGTAGTTTTTCCATTACTTCTTGTTAGGTAAATTGGATGAAAACGCTTCTGCTTCTCATTATTGCCTTCTCACATATGACTGTTTACTACTGAGCTTGTGTACTGCCTAATGAGGAACTTCGCACCCCATGGAATTTTTCTTTCTTTCTCTTCTTCAATTGTCTGCTTGGTCATCCTCTATAAACATTAGGGCTGCAACTAACCATTATTGGCTGATTATGGTTTTGATTAATCAGTTAGTAACCTCAAAAGAAGTGTGGAGTATAATTTTAGTTAATATGTAAAGTTTAAAAAAAAAGGAAATGTATTCTTAAATGTCTCAATGTAGTGGTAAATATAAATAACCAACTATATGGTTAGAGAGCAAAATCTCTAATCCACTCTGAGAATAACAGACAGAAGAGATATACTGTATATACTATTAGAGGAGATATACTGTATATACTATTAGAGGAGAGATACTGTATATACTATTAGCAGATATACTATTAAAGACATGCTGTATATACTGTTATAGGAGATATATTGTGTATACTGTTAGAGGTTGAATCTGGTAAATATCATCAGACTCAGATTTATTTATTTTTTTAAAGGGAAAAAAAAAAGTTTGACTGTTTTGCAGATTTTCAAACAGAACTGTAATATATTATATTATGGCCATACAAAACAATGTCTTCCTTCAAAAAGAATCTCAGTTCGATTTTCAAATCATTAGCGGGGTGAAAATTTCAAACAACATTCTTTCAGCGAATGTACAAAGATTTTTCATATGAATATTCTTGTCTGAAAGGCAATCCGTGTGGCCAGCATAAGGCTGTGCATACTGTTAGAGGAGATGTGCTGCATATACTGTTAGAGGAGATATACTGTATATATTATTAAAGGAGATATACTGTATATACTATTAGAGGAGATATGCTGTATATACTGTTAGAGGAGATATGCTGTATATACTGTTAGAGGAGATATACTGTATATACTGTTAGAGGAGATATACTGTATATACTGTTAGAGGAGATATACTGTATATACTGTTAGAGGAGATATGCTGCATATACTGTTAGAGGATATATACTATTAGAGAAGATATGCTGTATATACTGTTAGACGAGAGATATACTGTATATACTATTAGAGGAGATATACTGTATATACTATTAGGAGATATACTGTATATACTATTAGGAGATATGCTGTATATACTATTTGAGGGTATATGCTGTATATACTATTTGAGGGTATATGCTGTATATACTATTTGAGGGTATATGCTGTATATACTATTTGAGGGTATATGCTGTATATACTATTTGAGGGTATATGCTGTATATACTATTTGAGGGTATATGCTGTATATACTGTTAGAGGAGAGATATACTGTATATACTATTAGAGGTTGAATCTGGTAAATATCATCAGACTCAGATTTTTTTATTTTTTTTTAAAGGGGGAAAAAAAAGTTAAGGACTGTTTTGCAGATTTTCAAACAGAACTTTAATATATTATATTCTGGCCATACAAAAACAATGTCTTCCTTCAAAAAGAATCTCATTTCAATTTTCGAATCATTAGCGGGGTGAAAATTTACTTATTGACATGTATGGACGGTGTAGTGAGCTGTATGTGTGCTGCACTGTATTACCTGATCTGTAAACAAATAATGCATTCTGTATCTAGGCAAACTAATCGGCTTTCATAATCGATTAGTTGTTTCAGCCCTAATAAACATATCTGCATGCCCAGCAAATCCTGCTGTAATCTGCTGTATTTTTATCACTCTCTTTGTTCCATTGGGAGCTGTCTGTTCCTGGATCTTGTAGTCGGCCCCTGGCACATGTGCAGTGTGTTACAGATTGCCCCATTTTTTTTTAACACCTGCAAAGCAAAAGGCATAATGAGCTAGTATGCACCGCATACTAGCTCATTATGAAATACTTACCTTAGAACGAGGCCCCGACATCTGGCCCGATCCACACCGAGGGAGCTGACATGCTCCCTCTGCGTTTCTTCCGGGTATCGCGGCTCCGACGCTGTGAGTGGCCGGAGCCGCGATATCGTCACTCCCGCGCATGCACGCGGGAGATCTCATTCCGGCCGGTCGGCCACTGCCGGATTTTCAGGCCGAGAATCCCCTTGTGCGCATGCGCCGCTGCAGTCAGCGGCGCATACCGAGGGGAATATCTCCTAAACCGTACATGTTTAGGAGATATTTTTTTTACCTACAGGTAAGTCTTATTATAGGCTTTCCTGTAGGTAAAAGTTAAAAAAATGAGTGTACAACCACTTTAAATGTACAGAGCCTTGAGGGCACTCTGCACATGCTCAGTTGGTGCGTTTTGCAAAAGCATTTTTTTTTGGGGGGCGGGGGGGGAGGAGTGAGGTACATGTGATCAGGACAGGGCCAATCGGCACTGCAAACAAAGGGTCAGGGTCCTGCAGCCTCATAGGACAGTCAGAGTAGAATGAAAACTGCTCCTACAAGCTTTAACAAGGCACTGATAGAAGCCCCAAGACTGCTATATACTGCTGATGAGGAAAGGTATTATATATATTTACATTTACTAAAATAGCATTTCTATGTTCTGTGGGAGCCCAGATATAGTGAATGCAGGCTCCTGGGTTTAGTAACACTTTAAATATCTGATATTGTGAGAGAGGAATGGCGAAGGAGTAATATAATGGAAAGTAGGTGAAGATCTGCTTTAGTAAGTGAACCTGTCATGAGATCAATACAGTGGCTGCAAATTGTTGACCTTTTGAAAATTCTAGTTAGCCGTGATGATGAATAAATAGGGGAAACATGTCAGTCAGGCAACTACCATTATCTGCCCCTCCTCTCTACTTTGTCCAATCGGAGAATACTTTGAATTTATTCAGAATATGCAGAGCATTCTCTGAATGGTGCCTGTGCTGATTGGCCAACCTCCTCTGTTCACAGTGCATCAGATTAGCCACTCGGCATGGGGCTTAGAAGGAAGCGGAGATGACTGGAGTAGTGGTGTCTACGTCAGTAACTCCCAGATTTCAGGGGCATCGGCCAGGTATGGTATATACGTAGTCACATTGATCAACACTGCACTAATGTAACTATAGGTAAAAAATATACCACGCCTGCTCTCCACAACCACTTCAAGGGTTGGTAAACCTTATCATTTGTGGACTTCCCTTGTATGCTGCCGTTACTGAATGTTGATTGATGTTAGTATATTGGACCAGTGAGCAGCGGGCAGGTCCTCATTGTTCTGTCAGTGCCGTGTGGTAGTGTTGTTCTATTCTGTGTTGTTTACCAACAAACCTGACTAAATGCATCGTATTTTATCACCTTGGATGTGTGTTTATAGCTCTGCCGCTACACAGATTGCATTCCAATATGTTGCAGTGATGTCCCATAGCATTTCACTTTTTTTTTTTTTTTTAAACCGTATTTAAAAAACAAATACCTTCTGCTTGGATTTTGCATAAATGTAAAAGGCTTTGACTGTGATGCCCCGTACACACGATCGGACTTTCGGATGGGAAATGTTGGCTGTGAGCTTGTTGGCTAAAAGTCTGACCATGTGTATGCTCCATCGAACATTTGTTGTCGGACTTTCCGACCAAAAAATGTTTGCTAGCAGGTTCTCAAATTTTCTGCCAACAAAACTTTGTCAGACTTTCCAATCGTGTGTACACAAGTCAGTCACACAAAAGTTCACGCATGCTCGGAATCCACTACGAGCCAGAATCGCTCGGTCTTGTAAAACTAGCATTCGTAATGGAGATATCACATACGTCTTGTACATCACCATGTTCAAAATTGTTGGCCAACATTTATGTGACCGTGTGTATGCAAGACAAGTTGGAGTCAACATCCTTCGAACAAAAATCCATGGTTTTCTTGTCAGAAAGTCCAATCGTGTGTACGGGGCATAACAGATGTAGTGCATAATTCATCCTTGTAGTCTACATTCAACCCCCCTCATGATCTTAATCCAGCATTTCCACGATTCTATGTAATAAGTGCAGAGCTGTTCTCTGCTCAGAGCTGACAAATGTTTATGAACATTCCTCAGCCATGAGATAACTATGAACATTTTAAACAAAGGGTCAGTTTACTGTTCTTCAGATCTAAGGGTGGCCGGACTGTGGGTATTGGGAGTAGAAAAGGTCCTGACCTTAGTGGGAATAAGCAATGCCCCATCTTTGGTTTCAGTGAGAGAAATAGCGTCCCATTGTTGGTGTCGTTGGGAGGAATTCTGCCCCTTCATTGGTGTCATTGGGGGTTGGGATTATGTGCAAATGTTGGTATCAGTGGTTTAAAATAGTCTTCCAAGGGCGGATAGAAGCAAGCAAAGGGCCACATCTGCCCCCCAGGCCGCAGTTTGGAGACCACTGCTTTAGATCAAAGGGACGAACTTCGGTCTGTAAATTAGGTTAGTTTAACCATTTAAAGACTAATGCCGTGTATACACAACCAGACTTTCCGGCAGACTAGGTGTGACGGTCTTCCCGACGGACTTCCGGCAGACTTCCGACGGACTTTCCAAACGAACAGACTTGGCCACACACAATCACACCAAAGTCCGACGGATTTGAACGTGATGACGTACGACCGGACTAGAAAAAGGAAGTTCATAGCCAGTAGCCAATAGCTGGCCTAGCGTCGGTTTTTCGTCCGGACTAGCATACAGACGAACGTATTTTTCGACCAGACTCGAGTCTGTCGGAAAGATTTAATACATGTTCTAAATCTAAAGTCCGTATGATTTTTCGACAGCAAAGGTCCGATGAAGCCCACACACGATGAAATCCTTCCATCGGATTTTTGCTGTCGAAAAAGTCCAGCCGTGTGTACACAGCATTAGCCTTTTTCTGACACTTGTTGCTTACAAGGTAAGATCAGTATTTGTTTGCTAGAAAAAAAATTCCAAATATTTTATATATATTTAGAGAATAAAATGGCGGTCGTTGCAATATTTTATGTCACACTGTATTCGTGCAGCGGCCTTTCAAATGCAATTTTTTGGAAAAAAACAAACACTTCAATGAATGCAACAAAAAACAAAACCGTGAAGTTAGCCCAACTTTTTTGTATAATGTGAAAGATGATGATGTAATGCAAAAAAATCGCGATACTAATTTTATCCAGAATCGTGCAGCCCTATTTAAAACTGTAAACAAAATTTGCCAAAATCAGTGGAGCACTCTTCAAATATCTCTCTGGCGACTGGCAAAGGAAGACCCCACTCAGCCTCCTGCCTAAATAGGGGTCCTGGGAATTTCTGGAATGACATTTAAATTACCTATCCTAGAGGACCCCCCCCCCCCCCCGAACATTCTCAATCAGCTGACCTTTTTTGACCTGTCACAACCCCCCCCCCCCCCCCCCCCATTTAAATCAAGCAATGAGGGCTTGAAACTCCTACTCTATATACCCCATGAGGAAAACAGGGGCCTTTAAAACAGGCTTATCCCCCTTTCCTCATTTTTTTAAACTCCATAAGCAAAACATTTGCGTACTTCAATTGCCAAACCACTAGTGACTGATGAATGCTTAGAGGAAAGAGTGGTGCAACACCAATAAGTCAAGGACTATCGACCATGGGAAGACCGTAAAACTGTCCATTAAACCGAGCTTCACACCACTAGACATGTTTACCTGTGATGAACTCTGTCCCAAGTTTACGACCAGGACTGTCTTGTGCCAACAAAAAATCATGGTGGTGGCACGATCATGGTTTGGGCAGCCATATCTGCAGGCCCCATCATCCCATTGATAGGTAGTCACTGCCAGCAACTATGTACAGATTTTGGTGAAAACCTTGTTTCTCCAAACACAGCAGCATTTACAAAGACGATAATGCTCTGATGTTGTGGAATCATGGTTTGATGCGCATGCTGGTGACGTCTTGCACCTTCCCTGGGCGCTGCAGTTGCCAGACCTCAATATCATAGAGCCATTATGGTCCGTTTGAATAAGGCTCAGGCTCGTGTTCCTCCTCCAGCATCTCTGCGAGAACTAGAATGATTTTTCCATGAAGAGTGGTATCAGATTCCATTATCCACCATGCACGACTTATATATTTGTCAATTCCCAGGAGAACTCAGGCCATCTTGGATTCCAAAGGAGGTCCAACACCATTTTAGGTAATAAATTAATTCTTTTTCCTGGTGTTTCCATGTTTTTGTCCAAACTCTGTATTTTACTATAAGCAATAATGCATTCCGTGTCTTCAAACTTTTATGGTCAAATATTTTTATTTGCTCTAATGTACGTACATGAAAAATACAAATATCTATTATTGATACCAAAAAAAAAAAAAATCAATCTTATGTCCGTGCTTTCAATAAATATCCATATACCACCTTATAGTGGTATTCATTTAAATGTACCTGTACAACCCTGTGTACTGATAGCCTCAGCCTGCTAAATGAATATGTATCAATCGCAAAATTCAATAATCTCACACCAAATGTTAATTTTAATCCAAATCTGTGTGTATGTCCTGCCATTGCCACCAGTGGTAATGCTCCACCACCACAGGCCACTTATCTATGTATATGACCCACTAAAATAGATAGGTCAGTAGGTGCCTTGTCCTTATCATTATCTTTGTGGTAGAGCTGCACAATTCTGGGGAAAAATGAGAATCGCGTTTTTTTTTTTTTTGCTTGGAATAAAGATCATGATTCTCGCGTAACATCATAACATATATATATATATATATATATATATATATATATATATATATATATATATATATATATATATTTTTTTTTTTATTGTTAAATTTTTTTTTTAAATAAAAAACTGACAGTCCTGCATGTTAGTGCCACTGTCACAAAAAAAAAGTATCGGTACTTGTACTCAGTCTTAAAAAAGTGGTATTGACCCTAGAATTTTTTAGGATTTTCTGAGGGGAGAAGGGAATTGTTGGTGACCATTTTGTAGAGATTTTCTGGTGCAGTACAGCATAATTGACAGTAGTAGGCAATGGCATGTGATTGTGTGGTGACCAATTGCACTGACAGCTCATTATAGTGAGTAGGGGGTAATATAGCAGTGGCCCCTTCTTCAGATCTGATGCAATCTGAACTGAACTGCTACTTTCATGGCAAAATAAAAAGCATTTTTCCTTCCACAGGAGTTCAGTTTTAAATAATAAAAAAGAGAATCTGACTTTTCCATTCTTCTCATTTGCTTCTGGGTAGAAAATGTGGAAACTCACATGATAAGCTCCAGTCCCTTTTCTCTTTTTCTTCCTGCGTTGGAAGCTCTGACATTTTATGGCGCAAGGCTTGCTTCTTAAGATTGCCAAGCGCTCTACACCAGGGAGCCAGCATTCAGTTTCTGTTGCTGACTCGTATCCAGAAGCGCCCCGCTGACTTCAAATCTTTCATTTTTTGTTTTTCTTGTTTATTTTTTACTGATTTTACTGCAGCGGCATAATTGCTGGCATTCGTTTTCTTTCGGTATCCGCTGTTAATAGAAAACAGACGGGGTGGTGGTAAAATAAAATATTTTAGACGATGACAAAGTATCATCACATGATTTTAGAATTCAATCCATCGACAGCTGGAAAGTTTTTTTTTTTTTTTTTTTGTGCGTATGCAAAAACTGCAGCCCAGTGCGAGTCATGCCCTCTCTAATGTTTAAAATGCACATGATTTATTTTCAAAGGGAAAAGGTTTTGGTTAAACAGTTCTCTCAGTAATAAGAGTATGTGCTCTTCGTGCTCAGTACCCTTAAAGTGCACCTGTCCTCCTCCACATTTTATCAACAAAGTATTCCTAAACATTGATGTTTATTAGAGACCAGTGACGTAATTCGCTACTCTGGTAATTAAAAAATAAGTACCTTACTGCTCATTCTGACACTCGCCTCTATTCCTGGGTATGGGGGGGGGCCCTCCCCATCCTCTTGTGCAATGCAGGGCTATTGTCTCTCAACTGCACTTGATGAGGTAATTGTACAGACGCCAGCTGGAGCACCTTGAGGATTTAGGGCTGCATAAATAGAGGAAGCCTCCTGGGGTAGGGCAAGTATTATACCTTAGACCCAGGGGTCTCCAAACTATGGCCTTCCAGTTGTTTAGGAACTACCATTCCCATCATGCCTAGCCATGTCTGTGAATGTCAGTTTTACAAGGCCTCATGGGATGTGTAGTTCTGCAACAGTTTGAGGGCCGTAGTTTGGGGATCCCTGCCTTAGATACCCCAAGTGTTTAGCCCTTGCAGTGCAAGGGAGCACTGCAAGTGTAGTATTTTTGTACATCTTGGAGTTGGGCTTTAACATCAACACCTTGTAGTGACTGAAAATGTAGCCTATCCATTTACCCGAGACCAGTCACATCATTAAGAAAGCATGCTGTCATTCACCAGAGACTGGTGACATCACCAAGAATGCAGCCTATCTATTCGCTAGATGCAGGTAACATTTGGGGGATGCAGCCTATCCATTCACTAGAGATCAATGACATTACTAAGAATAGAATACCTATTCACTAGATGACAGACACACATCTAGTACCGAATGGCTCTGTAATCTATTTTTCATGAAATAGTCTCACTGTGTTTTTATCAGCCTCCTTGTAACATCCTCCATGAGCTCTTGAACTTTTTTCCCTCCCTCACACCCTTTTTTTTCTGCTTTGTGTAATGGTTTTGCACAGAGTAGCCCCGATCCTCCTCTTCTCTGGTCCATAGGCTGATATTTCAGTCGACAATTTTCGTGCAGGTGCCGCGCACATTTGTTGAAGGTCACTAACTCTTTTCACGATTAAAAGAGACTTTCTTGTAAAAAGATCGGTAGCTTTTATAACTAGCAGAACAAAGGGATACAGCACAGAGAAAAAGCCTTTGAGGATTTCAAAGTTTTGTATTCTTAGTAAAGAAGAATTCTCTGGAGAGGTCTCCGAGAAACCTGAACTTGGAAATAAAAACGTGGACGTTCTTTGCTGTAAAATCTATATAAGGATACGGTCATTAAGTCAGCAAACCACAAATGGTTTTGTTCTAGGCTCTTTGCATAGTGCCCACTGTAAGTAATACGTCATGAAATGACAAGGGCTATCCAATATCCTGCTTATTATATGTTCAGCTGTAACTGATATTGAGAAGCAAATACTTAGACATTCTTATCGTCCTTTTTTTATTTATTTTTTAATTTGTATAATTCTTCATTTACATTTTTGAAACGGAACTCCTAGATGAATATAAAAAATGCACCATGTTCCACTTTTATTACTTTTTTTAAAATAATTTAAAGGAAGCAATAATGGTCAATCTTTTTTTTTTTTTGTTAACTCCCCATGGAGGTTGTTGATGCAGGCATACAAACATTAAGGGTCCGTTCACACAGGGGCAACACGACTTGTAGGCGACTTGAGTGAGGCAACTTGGACACGACTTGAGTTAAGATCACAGCACGACTTGGGACGACTTCAACACGACTTGTGATGACTTCAACCTGACTTGGGACGACTTACAAGTCACCCCAGGCCAGTTGACTTTTGCCGTGGCCAAGCAGAGAATGAGCTCAAGGGGGAACTCCACGCCAAATTTCTGCAAAAAATTTGGCGTGGGTTCCCCCTCCGAGAGCATACCAGGCCCTTAGGTCTGGTATGGATTCCAAGGGGAACCCCCTACGCCGAAAAAACGGCGTGGGGGTCCCCCCAGATCCACACCAGACCCTTATCCGAGCACGCTACCCGGCCGGCCAGGAAAGGGGGTGGGGACGAGCGGGCGCCCCCCCTCCTGAGCCGTACCAGGCCGCGTGCCCTCAACATGGGGGGGAAGACCGGGCCACCGCCTGTAAAAGAGCTATAAGAAGGCGCGGTGGCCCGGCAGAAGAACCGAAGAGGGGGACAAGACCCCGAAGTCGGTAGAAGAGGCCGTCGGCGAGGAAGAAAGCCGGACTCCTCCGCTAGCAAAAGAGCTACAAGAAGATAGCGGAGGAGTCCGGCGAGAAGACCCCCGAAGACGGAAGACCCCCGGAGCTGTGCAATAAAATATTTTTTCCCTGTGTTGTGTTTTTTTTTTACTTTTTTTCACAGGTGAATGGGTAGGGGTACATTGTACCCCATACTCATTCACATAGGGTGGGGGGCCGGTATCCGGGGGCCCCCTTATTAAAGGGGGCTCCCGGATTCCGATAAGCCCCCCGCCCGCAGACCCCGACAACCAACGGCCAGGGTTGTCGGGAAGAGGCCCTTGTCCTCATCGACATGGGGACAAGGTGCTTTGGGGTGGGGGGGCCGCACGCCCCCCCTCCCCCAAGGCACCCCCCCATGTTGAGGGCACGCGGCCTGGTACGGCTCAGGAGGGGGGGGCGCCCGCTCGTCCCCACCCCCTTTCCTGGCCGGCCGGGTAGCGTGCTCGGATAAGGGTCTGGTGTGGATCTGGGGGGACCCCCACACCGTTTTTTCGGCGTAGGGGGTTCCCCTTGGAATCCATACCAGACCTAAGGGCCTGGTATGCTCTCGGAGGGGGAACCCACGCCAAATTTTTTGCAGAAATTTGGCGTGGAGTTCCCCCTTCAGAGCTAATAATTCTGTCAGTCGCCTCCGTATAGACAGAAATCCGACTTGGAGGCGACTTCCATTGAAATCAATGGGTACCGGTCGCCTACAAGTCGGATTCAAGTAGTACAGGAACCTCTTTTGAAGTCGGAGCGACTTCAGTAGTGTGCATTAAGACGGCTCCCATTCACTTACATTGGTTTTTAAATGTTGTCCGACCTGAGGCGACTTGGGGCGACTTGAAGTCGGATCCCAAGTTGCCCCTGTGTGAACGGACTCTAAAAGAGATGTATTTTTATTTTATTTTTTTAAAGAATCGCCCTTACCTAGGTGGATACAGCACAGGTCCGATGCTGCATCTGTCCCCCCTCACCTCTAACACTGAGGACTGAGCGAGAGAGGGACCACCGCTCCAGGCAGGTCGACCGGAACAAAAGCTTTTCCTCTAGATCTGAAGAGCCTCAGGTGCTGGCTAATGCGTATAGCAAATGAAGATGAAGGGAAAATTCTGGACAGCCGCACGCCAAAGGAAAATTTCTTGTGCCTTTATTGAAAAATCTGGATCACGCAGTACAGTCCACAGCAAAGTGATACAACAAACAGGAGTTGACACATTTCACACTACGGAAAGTGCTCATAGCTGTACAAGCCACAGCAAAGCGATACAACAAACGGGACTGACACGTTTCACACTACATAAACTGCTTACTCATGAGTAAGCACTTTCCGTAGTGTGAAATGTGTCAACTCCTGTTTGTTGTATCGCTTTGCTGTGGCTTGTACATTGTGATCCTGATTTTTCAATAAAGGCACAAGAAATTTTCTTTGGAGTGCGACTGTCCAGAATTTTCCCTTCATCTTCATTTAGGACTGAGTGATCGAAGGCACCACTGATCACTTGGTTCTTATAGCTCCCTGAGCAGAGAGCTGGTCACTGTCAGTGCTCTGCCCCCCTCCCCATGCTCACTGCCATGCTGGGCTGTGGAGGGGGCGGGAGCGGCTAGTTCAGGTTCTCAGTGGCTTGCTGAGAGGCTTAGCCAGGTTCCGGTCCAGACATGTGGGTGGATCCCAACTTTATTGTCGCAATCTTGCCCGAGTCTGGACCGGTGATGTGTCAAATATTGTCCCCCATCGGATAATGTCCGCCCTGTACTGCGCCTGCGCAGTACGGAGGACAAGGAGACGCCGAAGGTCTCCGAAGATGAATGACACCTGCGCCATGAGTCCAGGTTCAAGTCCCACCATCCAAGTAGACATAGAGTTAGAATAAAAAAAATAGGTGAGCAAAGTGAGGCCGTGCCTGAAGCGTGGAGAGTGGAGTGAGCCTGCGAGGGGCCCTGTTACTATGTGCTACCGTATGTCTACTTGGATGGTGGGGCTTGCACCTGGACTCAGTGCGCAGGCGCCGTTCTTCTTCAGAGACTTTTGGAGTCTCCTTCTCCTCCGTGCTGCGCTTGCGCAGTACGGGGCGGACACTGTCCAATGGCCGGACAGTTTTTGACAGAACACCGGCACTGTGACATCCGCTGACGGGGCTTCAGCTTGCTGTCTGCTGGAAACCGATCACAGAACAAACTGTTTTAAAGTGTTACTAAACCCACGACAGTAAAATCAGTCTGTAGGACAGCTCACCAATTGGGGAACCGGCATGCAGGGGAGCAGAGAGATGACATCATCTCTCATCGCCTGGCACCTGCCCTGCATCCCTGCAGTAGAGTTTTGCCCTCACTGTGCAGGCAGCCACGGGAAGCAGAGAGAGAACATTATCTCTCTACTGCCTGACTGGTAATCTGCTGCCTGATTCTGACTCTCTGGGACATAGCAAGAGACAATCGTCAACATGTGGCAGGCCACGTGGCAAGTGACAATCCATAACGTGTGGAAAGTGACAATCCGCAACGTGTGGCAGGCGACACTAGTTGAACTATTTCATTTGATATAACAATGTAATAAAATAAATATTGCGCTTCAATCATCCTGACACCATATCAACCATGGTGCCGTGATGATTCAAGCACCAACACCAGTCATTTCCCCGATAAATTGCCCCCCAAAAAAACGTATTTTCTGGCAGTGCGCCTCCCAAGACTAGGCTCTGGATCTGCCCCTGGTTTCAGGGACAGTGGCTACAATTTCTGTTCTATTTATATTGCTGCTCTCTGCCCATTTCCTGTCGAGGTCAGCAGTTTATTGACATCCTATTAGTGATCTTATTCTCCATAGTCACCATTTTACATGAGTATTTGGGAGTGATGTATTGCTGGAGCGCCATTTGTATTGACTGGCTGACTGTTATTGCAGATCATCATTTTTGTTGATCCAATATTTATGAGAATACAAGCTGTCAGTTCCCCCGGAGCCAATGCAATTGCTACTGAGAAGCCAACTGCATGTGAACATGATAATGTACTGGAGCTGGTTATACTGTGCTTTTTAATGTGCATTTTGTTTTGTTAGATAAGCTACAGAAAAGTTGAACCTGAAGCCTCATTGGGATTTCAGTTTACAAATCTCTAAATATATTCCAGATGCCTCAATATAAAAGGTGTGCAAAGTCTTACATTTTTTTTAAATTCTGCCACAGTCTGAGGAGAAAGAACTGCCCCTGCAAGCATACTATAGTGGAGCACCCTTTCATGTCTATGTGGAAGCAGTAGTCCAACATACCCCTTGCATTTGGGCAGCATCCAGCAGAACAATACATGCTGAATACATTTTGGAAAGGCACAATGTGAAGCACCACAAAAGCGATCTGCATTTGAATTCAGAGAGCATTTTACTGGCAGTGAGGAGGCATTGTATTGCCTCATCGCCTGCTTTCACCCCTTGAATCCCACACGAACTGTGGCTGCGGGGCAATGGCAGAACCTCCTCGTTCACTTGAAAGCTTGATGATAGTGTGGCCAAGAAGCAAAGCATCGCAGCTCTGGCCTGTGTACACCCCTGGCCTCTACCCCTCCAGCTAAAGGGGGTAGCAGTTGGATGGGGGTAAAAGTGTGGCTTAACCACAGGTTTTTTTTTTTTTCCCTTCTCCTCCTCTGCTAGTGTGAACAAGCCATTAGAGTGTTCATGACATTGGTCGGTTGTGAAAAACATTGTTAAGGGGTAACTAAAGGCAAAACTTTATTTTTTTCGTTTTGGATAGAGTGGAGAGGGATTAGAACACCTGTCAGTTTTTATTGCTGGCTGTGCCCTATTAGGGAGATTCTCCTTCTCTATTTGTCCTGTTTACCATTATTGAAAGTAAAAGAAAATCACACATTTTGGGTTGTAACCTGGAAAAAGTAATAGAGGGGAAATCTTCCAATGGGGACACTAGTTCTGGTGACCTGGGGGGGGGGGGGGGGATTTAATTTGCAGGGGTTTCCACTGCCTTCCTGTTTTTAGCTATGGGACAAGAAGTGAAGGGTAAAAAAAACAAATCTGACATGGGTTATAACCCTCCCTTACCCTATCCAAAATGGAAATAAAAAAAAAAACTTAAATACATTTCAACCAAAAGACTACCAACTCTGTTCAGCCAATTTTGTGATTCAGGCATCCCTTTCAGAATCAAGGTTCTAAATTTACCTTTTCTGTTTTCGGCTTTGCTTTAGATCCCTTTCACACTGCCGGCTTTTTTCAGGCGCTACAGCGTTAAAAATAGCACCTGAAAAAAGCGGCTCCATTCACTCCAGTGTGAAAGCCCGAGGGCTTTCACACTGGAGCGGTGCTCTGGCAGGACGTCAGAATAAGTCCTGCCAGCAGCTTCTTAGGAGCGGTGAACTCGCTGCTCCTCCACCTCTGCTCCCCATTGAAATCAAAGAGACTTTTCTTATTTTGGCCATTTGCTCAAAGTAGAATGTAATAGGAGAGGACAATTATTTGGGCGCATCTGCATGGGGTTGCCCCTTGCCCCCCCCCCCCCCCCCCCCCTCCTAGGTGTTAGCTGATTAGGATAGTCAGATTATTCAGGTAATCAAGGGACGTTTGGCCCTTCCTGCTCACCTGGTGCAGATTTGGAGTAGGCCAATGAGAGTGGATAGAACTCTCTGGAAGCAGTGGGGCTCATTTTATAAAGGGCCCACTGTCCCGGGAGTTTTGCTGACAGGCTGAAGGTCTGGTAAAGAGGAGATCCCCCCCCCCCCTGCCGTCGTGTGCACTTTATGTGGTATGTCACATATAAGGGGGACTGGTTATTATAAAGTTGAGGAAATATAATTTGCTTGACTCATCAAGCCTAAGCAATTTTGAGAATGATAATTTGATTTGAGTTAGAATTGTGATATGGTTATGAGAAGTGATGAATTTATTTGTAAACCAATAAAGGTGCGGCGGCCAATTTATGCCAATATTTCAGTGTTGTGTCCATTATTTGGTAAGTGTGTTTGGAGATGGGTGGGGGTGCAGAGTGCAAGCCCATGTCTTACTAGTCAACCGACTTTCTTCCCCCACTGTTGTGTTGCTCCAGAAAACAAATCCCAGCAAAGTCCTGTGTAGCTGTGTTTTCCTGAGTTGTACCTCTGATTGGTTGATGGGCTAGAAATGGCCAACCTTGCATGGACAACTCCTGTCTACAATACAGAATGCATAGAGAAAATTTGTGCAAACTTCCATTTTCGGCTACCAGGTTTCTGGAATGTGTCCAGCCAGGCTAACGGTAGGCTTGTGTAGTCGCGTTGATTTTCCTACTTTATTTTTGTTCTGTTGTTTCGCCTTTTTTATTGTTAGGTTTGCAGGACATTTTGTAACTGTCAGGCGTTTCATAAGCCTCCTTCCTTCAAACTGAAATGTCAGTAAATGGGAATTTGGATGAAGCCGTCTGTTTCCTTGGCTGATGCCTCTCAGGATATACAATATTTTATTTTCCACTAATTTTCAGCGGATCCTCATTGTATGTGAATTCCAGGCTTCCAAAGCCAGTCACGTCAACGATACCAACATTTTCCTTTATTTGATTTTGCAGTGTCCAGTTATTGTAAGAGTCGCTCTTCCCAGAATACATTGCAGAGAGAAATTAGGCCGTTTCAGAGGGGTTTTTTTTCCTATGAAGGCAGGTTTTCCACATGAAGGGAACACTCTGATCACAATTCACATTTTAGGTTTTTGGATATTTTAACTTATTTCTTGTCACTTGTATGTAGTTGTATCCGACCAACATAATTCTTAGGTGTCCAATTCTATTTAATTCTCTTGCTTTTACTTCGATATAATATTGATTATTGGCTATTGATTTGATTATAATATTGATTATTGGCTATTGATTTGATTTATTCCAACATAAATGTCCTCTCCTTGATGAGAAATTGCAGTTTGTACTTCGCTGTGAGGACATATTGCCCTAGGGACCTCTTTTCCCTGTTCTTCCAGAACAGCAATGAAAAATTTATATTTCATGTTTGAGAGGTAGCCTGAACTGTCCACCAGCATGGAGGAAATTACATAAACTCTTGTATACATACAAGGAATCTGAGAGTAAAAAAAAAAATTCATGTAATTTCTCCAATCTGTCTGCTGAAGCATGTGCCCAGTCTGCAACAACTTCTATAGCATGTTCACATTCTTTGAAAGTCTCCTGCAGCATGTCCACAATCCCTGACCATCTCTTGTATCCTATCTGCAATCTCTGGTCACCTCCTATGTTATGTTCACAATCTCTGACCATCTCCTTTTGTCATGCCCAAAGTCTTTCACTATAACTTGTTCTGTGTTTGCTATCTCTGATGATAAAAATGAATTTAATTTCATGTGCAGCTCTTTGCTGATGCAGTTGCATACACTCTGCAAGACAAATGCATAATGAGCTAGTATGCATAGCATACTAACTCATTAGGAATTACTTACCTGAGATCGAAGCCCCCGTTCGCCTCCTCCAACGCCGCCATCTATCCCGGAGTGACTTCTGGGTATCACGGCTCTGGCGCTTTGACCGGCCGGAGCCGCGATGATGTCATCCCGCGCATGCACACCATGATTACCGTTAGAAACGGCACACTCAGTGCGCCTGGGCCCGATGTCTATGTTGCATGCGCCGTAGACATCGGTGCCGCTATTTCTGCAAATATCTCCTAAACCTTTTAGGTTTGGGAGATATTTCTTGCACCTACAGGTAAGCCTTAATCTAGGCTTACCTGTAGGTTAAAGTGGTTGTAAGGGGTTTAAAACCACTTTAAAAGGAATGTATCGTTTTTTTTTTAAAATATATATATATATATATATATATATATATATATATATATATATATATTGAATGTATTTGTTTGGTAGTAAAGGTTATTGAAAGAGTTAATTTGACTTCTGAGGAAATACAGCATTTCATGTTGGTAACTTGTAGCTCACATGTGATGAGCCGTGTGTAAAGCTGGCCATACATGGCTGTTTTTTTTTTTTTTTCATTCAGCCAGTGGACAGATTCCCCCATCTACACATTGGAGGTGGATGTGGGAATCCTCCCCGCTGTGCCATTGTATTTTGACAGCAGAGGAGTTAGCTGGATGGCTCTGTTGTCAGAATACACTGATTGCGCTGCGGCCTATTGGCTGCAGTGCTGATCACACTAAAATTTCCCAGCAAGCCCGTTTTGTGAGCAGTTGATTAGTAGACTAATCTTGAAGAGGACCAGCCGTAGATGGGTTGAAATGTGTCCGTTTCTGGTGAAGCGGACACATTTTGATTCATCTATGGTCAGCTTAAAGAGGAAGTAAACCCTTCCAAACGACTTTGACCTACAGGTAAGCCTAGATTAAGGCTTACCTGTAGGTCCAAGAAATATCTCCTAAACCTATATGGTTTAGGAGATATTTGCCCGAAAACGGGCACCGCTGTCTACGGCGCATGCGCCGTAGACAGCGGCGCGCAGGCGCACTAAACACGGCAGTTCCAAGAATGGAGCTGCCGCATTTGTCGACTCCCGTGCGCATGCGCGGGAGTGACGTCATCGCGGCTTTGCCGAATGACAGCAGCGGAGCTGCGAGACGCCACTCCCGTGCGCATGCGCGGGAGTGACGTCATCGCGGCTTCGCCGCTGTCATTCGGCGGAGCTGTGAGACGCCACAAGCAAGATGGATGCGGCGGACTACAGGGGACAGCGGCGACTTCGCTGGCTCCTGTGTCAGGTAAGTGACACATAATGGGCTACTATGCGATGCATCAGGGTTTACTTCCTCTTTAAGTTTCATCAGGGTTTACTTCCTCTTTAAGTTTCACTAAACCCTGATCATAAAAAACTACCTAGAATTGGTGTATTGCATGCTGTTCATGTCACTGTGAGATTTGTCTTCTGTATTCTGCAATTGGTTGATCCGGCTGCTCTCATTCTCCCCCTTCTGACCATGTCCCCAATTCAGCTAGGGATTTTGCAGAGCAGTGTTGGCAGCTCTGCACATGCTCAGTTTTCAGTGAGTTTATATGCTGAGCATTTCCTCCCTAGCGCATCTGAGCTGCCCATGTGTCTATAGAGTCACACATGTGGGTTTAAACACAGTGGTAAATGACTGCCCACTCCTTCCCTCCCTCCTCCTCCTCCTCCCTCATGCCCACTAACTAGCTAAACACAATGGGGGTGGGGTATTCCATGTAGATTAATGGAAGCTTCATCTCCCTCTTATTCTAAGACACATGCTGGAGGGGCGTGACAGCCTGTGAGTGGCAGAAATCCACCCACTCCATGTTATTGCCAATTATGATAATTTATGGGCCAGTTATGAACACCACATGCATTCAAAAGTAGGTTATTTTATTTTCTAATGGCATAGTTCACCGTAGAGATTTCAGTTCCAGTTCATACCATTTCCAGAAAAAATTAAAAAAAATAGAACATGTTGCATTTTTCCTGCAATGGACTGTACTGGGACGCTGTAAAACGCATCAAAAACTAACCTAAACTCACCAAAAACATACTGGAACACACATTTTTACTCTGTATTCCAAAGGCAGTTTTTTATATTTTGAACATGTGACTAGAAGCTCCTCCTGCGCATGCTTCCCCCGCAGACAGGCTGGGAGAGATCTGGGTCATGCGACAGCTGTATATCAATAAGACCCCTTTCACATTGGGGTGCTTTGCAGGTGCTACATCGCTAAAAATAGTGCCTGCAAAGCGCCCTGAAAGAGCCGCTCTTCACACTCCTGAGGGCTTTCACACTGGAGCGGTGCGCTGGCAGGACGGTAAAAAAAAGTCCTGCAAGTAGCATCTTTGGAGCGATGAAGAAGCGGTTTGTATATAACGCTCCTTCACCACTCCTGCCCATTGAAATAAATGGGGCAGCATGTCTATACCGCTGGCAAAGCGCTGCTGCAGCAGCACTTTGTGGTGGTTTTAACCCTTTCTCGGCCGCTAGCAGGGGGGTAAAACCGCCCCCCGCTAGTGGCCGAATACCGCCGTTAAAACGATGGTAAAGCGGCGTTTTACTACCGGTGTTCTGTCCAAAAATGTCCGCCTATCGAATAGTGTCCGCCCCGTACTGTGCAGGCGCAGCGCTTGCTCAGTACGGAGCACAAGGAGTTTCGGAAAATCTCAGAGGAAGAACGGCGCCTGCGCCGGGAGTCCAGGTGCAAGCCCCACCATGTGGATATAGGGCTGCACATAGTTAGAGGGCACGGCCTCGCCTCGCTTGGCTCTTTTTTATTCTAACTCTATGTCCTCTTGGATGGTGGGGCTTTAACCTGGACTCACGGCGCAGGCGCCGGTGTTCTTCGGATATTTTCGGAATGTGCTTGTCATGTGTACTGTGCGTGCGCAGTACACAGCGGACACTATCCGACGGAGGACAGTATTTAACAGGACACCGGCGCCCGCACCACCCTAGTATGAAAGGGGCCTTAGTAAAAAAAGGTACTTGGAAGTTGTTGTTTTTTATTAAAATAATTACAGTGCCATTATCCATATACAGAAATGGAAGGGACAATGTAAATTACACAGTGTGTGTTCAATATCACTTTAACCACCTCGCGCCCGCCCTATAGCCGAATGACGCCCGTAGAGCAGGCGCTTTCGTCCGGGTGGCCGTCCCTGGACGTCCTGTTGTTTACTTCCGCAATGCACGCGGGCGCGCATCGCGGAAGTTCTGTGTTCGCCGTGTCCCCCGGGGACAGGCAAACACAGATCGCTGTAAACGGCCAATCACATCGCCCGTTTACAGCGCGATCGGCGTGTCCAATGGGAGATGATCTTATATGTAAACATATGAGATCATCTCTCAGCGCCGCTCTCCCTCCTCACACAGAGTGTGAGAGGGGAGAGATGAACGGCTGCAGCGGCCGTCAGTGTAAAAAAAAAAGTGCCATCCTGCCCCAGTGCCATCCTGCCCCAGTGCCATCCTGCCCCAGTGCCATCCTGCCCCAGTGCCATCCGCCCCAGTGCCACCTGCCCCCAGTGCCACCTGTTAGTGCTATCTGTCCCCAGTGCCACCTGTTGTCAGTGCCATTTGTCCCCAGTGGCATCTGTCATCAGTGCCACGTATAAGTGCCATCTGTGCCACATAGTGCCATCTGTCATCAGTGCCACGTATTAGTGCCAACTGTCATCAGTGCCACCTGTCAGTGTCACGTGCCATCTGTTGTCAGTGTCACGTGTCATCAATGCCACTTATCAGTGCCATCTGTCATCTGTGTTACGCGTCATCAGTGCCACGTATTAGTGCCACGTGTCATCAGTGACACATATTAGTGCCATCTGTCATCAGTGCCACGTGTCATCATTGCCACGTATCAGTGCCATCTGTCATCAGTGTCACGTGTCATTGTCCTGGTATTTCAAAAGTGTAATACGTAGTCAACAAGTTAGATGTGTAATTTATGTTCCTAGAACACCTGATGGCGCTCCCTGCATGTTGGGCCTCTCTATGTGGCCAGGCTGTGAAAAAGTCCCACACATGTGGTATTGTAATACTCAGGAGGAGTAGCAGAATTTTTTGGGGGGTGTCATTTGTGGTATACACATGCCATGTGAGAAAAATAACCTATTACAATGACAATTTTGTGGAGAAAAAAAAATGAAAAATCTTAATTTTGCAAAGAATTGTGAGAAAAAAATGACAACATCAAAAATGCCTCTTACTAAATACCTTGGAATGTCTACTTTCCAAAAAGGGGTCATTTGGGGGGTATTTGTACTTTCCTGGCTTGTTCGGGTCACAAGAAGCGAGATAGTCCACCAGTACATCAGGTGTGATCAATTTTGTGCGATTCACACCACAGCTTGTAGACTCTCTAACTTTCACAAAGACCAAATAATATCCACTAATTTGGGTTATTTTTACCAAAGATATGTAGCAATATAAATTGTGGCCAAAATTTATGAAGAAAAATTAATAATTTGCATAATTTTGTCACAGAAACAAAGAAATATGCGTTTTTTTTTCAAAATTTTCGGTCTTTTTTCATTTATAGCGCAAAAAATAAAAACCCCAGAGGTGATCAAATACCACCAAAAGAAAGCTCTATTTGTGGGGAAAAAAAGGACAAAAAATTCATTTGAGTACAGTGTTGCATGACTGAGTAATTGTCATTCAAAGTGTGAGAGCACCGAAAGCTGAAAATTTATCTGGGCAGGAAGGGTGTTTAAGTGCCCAGTAAGCAAGTGGTTAAGGTTTATCCTAAATAAAGATAACTGAATGACTGGAGGTGTTGTGCATTCCCCTCTGCCCCTCTGCCTCTACCTTAGACATGACTGCCTTTAGGGGTCACTACAGTTAGAAATAATGTATTCTGATAAGTTTCTGTGGATAATGCCTATAACCATAACATTCTATGAATTCCTTTTTTATTTTATTTCATATACATTTTTAACTAAAATGTCCTGTTCTTGAGGTACAGTTTTCCTGTAAAGCTTACCATTGATGAGCCTCCCTTACTAGATCTTTTCATTCAATATACTTTTTCGTACAAGAAGTGCTTGCAGCCCCCCCACCCTGTAAATTGTCTCATTAAGAAGGCAGATCACAAAATAATCTGCAGACAGCAGGCAGAGAGTTTCGGGAATGCGGCACATTGATAAACTGGGAAACGTTTCCCTTCAGAGAGAACTTCTGTTCTTTCAGTATTCTGTCGTTTTGTTTAATAATATTTCATTATTTTATGAATAAGCAGCCGGATGCAGTATTTATAGAAGCTTCTGAAAATCCAAGAGTTGAAGGCAGCTCATTATAGAGATCCGCTGCTGTTCCTCTGCAGCGTCACACACTGCAAAGTACTGTTTCCCCATCTCTGCCGTGTGGGCATAGCTGTTGGCGGTGGCATCTCTGTAATGCAGCTCAGGATAGTTTTGCGTGACATGGTGATAAATGAAAGGAACTCGCTAGTCAAACATGAAAACTTGATTTTAACCACTTCAAGACCAGGGATTTTCCTGACATTTGTTCTTTACAAGTAAAAGACCTGAATTTTTTGCTAGATAATTACTTATAACACACACACACACACACACACACACACACACACACACACACACACACACACACACACACACACACACTAGAATTTTTAGCAGAGACCCTAGAGAATAAAATGGTGGTTGTTGCAAAATTTTTTGTCACATGACATTCGCACAGCGGTCTTTCAAATGCAATGTTTTTTTTGGAAAAGATACACATCGACCCCTCTTACACTGGGTCATTTTGCAGGAGCTATTGGGCTAAAAATAGCACCTGCAAATCAACCTGAAACCGCCGCTGCTGTGTCTCCAGTGTGAAAGCCCCGAGGTCTTTCACACTGGAGCGGTGCACTGGCAGGACAGTAAAAAAAAGTCCTGCTAGCAGCATCTTTGGAGTGGTGAAGTAGCGGTGTATTAAACCTTTCAATCTGCCCGGGGGACCGGAAGTGACGTTGGAGGTCTCGCCGGTCCTCCAAGAGCATGGAGCCAAGTGGGGTTGATCTTGCCCTCACTCGGCTTCCTGCCTAGCCATTGGCAACACTGAATCGGTTCCGGGCTTACCGACTGCGGGGCGGGGGCGGGATGGGGCACCCCTCACAGTGAATCCACTGTTGACACCACTTTTATCTGCAAGCCGGCCTCCTGACTGAAAGAAAGATAACGGGGTTATGGCAGCTAGCTGTTGCCATAACCCCGGTATTTAGATTGTAAGCTCTAAAGAGCAGGGCCCTCTGATCCCTCCTGTATTGAACTGCATTGTAAGTATACTGTCTGCTCTCATGTTGTAAAGCACTGCGCAAACTGTCAGCGCTATATAAATCCTGTATAATAATAATTAACGTCAAAGTGATGACGTACATTTACAGTTAGGTGGTCGGCAAGTTATTAGATGCACTTGAGGCTTATTTGCTGACGCTAAACTAAACAGACGGTTCCCTACTGCGCATTGGGCGGTGAGCTTTCTGATTTGCCCAGAAAAAAAAACTGCGGAAGTTCTACTTTTTGGGTGGAACTCTTTGCTGTTTCTGATTCCAAACTCCAGAGCAACGCTACAAGTTTCTACAAATCCTACCCAGTGTTAATTTTGGCAGCAAATTTCGTTTTAGTCTTAGGACTAAAATGTCATTTTAGTTTTAGTCCCATTTTAGTCTTCTGCAATTGTTTTAGTCGTATTTAGTCGACTAAATCTCCAGTACATTTTAGTCGACTTAAACTCATTTCAGTTGTCTACAATATAATGAGTGTAATTAAATTGTAATGCGCTAGTTAACATTTCTCTACCATTTCCAAACTCATTATATACTGCTGGAGTGAAAAATTATTATTATTATTATCGATTTATATAGCGCCAACAGTTTACGCAGCGCTTTACAATGTATAGGGGGGGCAACACAATTACAGTACAATACAAAAGGAGGGCCCGACTCGTAGAGCTTACATTCTAAGGGGAGGGGGTGGTGGTACAAAAGGTAATAGCTGCAGAGAATGATTTGATGGGGGTGGCTCGGGGACAGTTAGGTGGGTGTGGGATAGGCTTCCCTGAATAAATGAGTTTTCAGGGATCTCCTAAAGGTGGACAGGGTAGGGGCTGAGCAGACAGACTGGGGCAGGGAGTTCCAGAGGATGGGAGAGGCTCTGGAGAAGTCTTGAAGGTGAGCATGAGAGGCGGTAACAAGAAAGCAGGAGGTGTCTTAGCAGGAGCTAGGAGCAGAAAATCTCATATGTTATTATTTATGGTATTGAGGTATGAACATGCACTATAGACTAGTGTTAATTTTGAAGTCAAATTTCAATTTAGTTTTAGTCTAAGGCCCCTTTCACACGGACGATCCATTCAGGCCCGCCTGTCAGTTTTTCAGGCGGACCTGAAAGGATGCTCCATAGAGGTCTATGGAGCGTCGGATGTCAGCGGTGACATGTCCACTGACATCCGACCTGCTCCGATCCGAAAAAGTGGGACGGAGGAAAAAGCTATTTTTCCATCCGTCATCGGATCGGGTGACGACGGACGCTGTGGTCCGTCGTCACCTGATCTCCCATAGGGGAGAGCGGCGCTCTGACAGGTCCGTCCCTGCGCAGTGTGCAGAGACGGACCTGTCATCTCCCTGCTCAGCGGAGATCGATCCGGCGATCAACACTGAGCAAGCGGATATCCACGGCTCGGATCAGCACTGACCCGCCCCGTGTGAAAAGACCCTTAGTCTTTTGACTAAAATGCCATTTTGGTTTTAGTCGTATTTTAGTCATCTCAATTGTTTTAGTTTTAGTCGACTAAAATAGTATTCATTTAGTCGACTAAATTAACACTAGTCCTAACGGACTATTTCCAGGAGTGTCAGACTTTTGGGTTCCTCACAGCTGTCACTGGTTGCTTTCTATAATCAGTATAATGTCAGTACTGTACCCTGTAATAGGGCACCCAGGAGAGCCACAGAGTCGTTCTAATGAATACGACACTAAAATCATGTTCGGTCACGTTGTAAGATCTGACTCGTCTGCTCTATAGTCACTTGTTCTCTTTTTCTGGCAGTGAGACAGCACTGCAGCAAACTCTGTGCCAATACCAGTAGTGAATTATCATCTACACAAACACATAGACATTTCAGTAAAGTTCTGTTATCAGCCATAGGTTAAATGCTAAACTTTAAACCAACAGAGGATATCTTTCTAATGCCATGTACACACGACCGTACTTTTCGACGGACTAAGTCCGACGGTCTTTCCGACTGACTTTTGGCGGAGTTCCGACGGACTTTCCGAACGGACTTGGCCACACACAAGAACACCAAGGTCCGACGGATTCGAACATGATGCCCTAGGACGGGACTAGAATAAGGAAGTTCATAGCCAGTAGCCAATAGCTGCTCTAGCGTCGGTTTTCGTCCGTCGGACTAGCATACGGACGAACTGATTTTTCGTCCGGACTCTAGTCTGTCAGAAAGATTTGAAACATGTTTTATTTCTAGGTCCGCCTGACTTTTGGGGAAAAAAAAGTCCGCTGGAGCCCACACACGATCGTAATATCCGACTGATTCATTCCGTTGGACCTAGTCTGTCAAAGTCTGGTCCTGTGTGCGTGGCATTAGGCTGAGTTCATACCGGCATTAAGAGCAGGCGTTTGAGAGGCGTTTAAAAAGGGTCCTCAAACGCCCATGGTACAATAGACAGCACATAGGGCTGTCCACAATAAGCGATAGCCTCCCGTCGCTTCAAAATCGAAGCCTCATGTCGAGTTGGGAGGCGATTGAAGCCTTTCAACGCCTCCCATTCGAGTCTATGGTGACGCCTCGCAAATGCTCTGGCAGGCAGTTGCGGGAAGTTAAGATTAGTTCATTTACTATAATGGAATAAGAATTTGTGGAGCAGTTTTAATGCTCGTCAAATGCTTCAAAACTGCCCATAGGGCAATGGATGGTCCGATTGGGTCCACCTCACAGTTTTTTTAGGCGGACCCGATTGATCTGCCCCTGTGAAAAGGGGGTAAGTATAACATGTTTATTATTTTTACCAAAAAAAAAAATGAGACTACTGATGGCTTGTTGCCAGATAACACAACATACCTTCAGAGGTCTAGTGGAGTCCATACCAGGTCAAGACTGTTTGGTGGCAAAAGAAGGACCTACCTCAATATTAGGTGGGTGGTTATAAAAGTTTGTCTGGTGTATATATTTAGCTGTTTGCCTGTGGTTCAACTTCAACATTTACAGATACAGATGTAATTGTTCCCATACGTTTCACTTTTCTAAAATAAGAATTCTTCATTGTGACAAAAAAAGAGAAGAAGCTTTAGAGTATGATTTATTTCAGTCCAGTAATTGTAAAGAAAGCAAAAACTCCATATGCCTGAAGAAGTCCTATTTATAACTGTTTGAATCTTCCATGGAGCACGCTATATAAACATTCAGAAACATATCACCTCTGCTTATGTATACAGTACAAACCACCTGACTAAAGCTGTAAATCCCTCATACATTCAAGTGGTTTCTGATTATTTTTATAGAAATGTGTTACAGCTTATGAGCAAATAGGCAGTTTTTTTCCGTAAGCCAAGCTGATGGTAATGTTTTGAGTATTTGCAGCATCATCTACCTTAAGAGCCCATTCACACAGGGGCAACACGACTTGTAGGCGACTTGATCAGGCTACTTGGACACGACTTGACAGCGGCGACTTGGGACGACTTCAAAACGACTTGTGATGACTTCAAGCGCGACTTGGGACGACTTACAAGTCGCCCCAGGCCAGGCGACTTTTGCCGCGGCCAAGCAGAGAATGAGCTCAAGGGGAAACTCCACGGCAAATTTCTGAAAAAAAATTGGCGTGGGTTCCCCCTCCGAGAGCATACCAGGCCCTTAGGTCTGGTATGGATTCCAAGGGGAACCCCCTACGCCGAAAAAACGGCGTGGGGGTCCCCCCCAGATCCACACCAAAACCTTATCCGAGCACGCTACCCGGCCGGCCAGGAAAGGGGGTGGGGACGAGCGGGCGGCCCCCCCCCCTCCTGAGCCGTACCAGGCCGCGTGCCCTCAACATGGGGGGGTGCCTTGGGGGAGGGGGGGCGTGCGCCCCCCCACCCCAAAGCACCTTGTCCCCATGTTGATGAGGACAAGGGCCTCTTCCCGACAACCCTGGCCGTTGGTTGTCGGGGTCTGCGGGCGGGGGGCTTATCGGAATCCGGGAGCCCCCTTTAATAAGGGGGCCCCCGGATACCGGCCCCCCACCCTATGTGAATGAGTATGGGGTACAATGTACCCCTACCCATTCACCTGTGAAATAAAGTACAATAAAACACACAACACAGAGAAAAAGTATTTTATTGCACAGCCGGGGGTCTTCCGTCTTCGGGGGTCTTCTCGCCGGACTCCTCCGCTATGTGTGTGTAGCTCTTTTGCCAGCGGAGGAGTCCGGCTTTCTTCCTCCCCGCCGCCGGCCTCTTCTCCCGACTTCGGGGGTCTTGTCCCCCTCTTCGGTTCTTCTGCCGGGCCACCGCGCCTGGTCCGGTGGCCCGGTCTTCTGTCGCCGTCTTCCGTTCTTCTGTCGCCGCCTTCGGTTCTTCTGCCGGGCCACCGCGCCTTCTTATAGCTCTTTTACAGGCGGTGGCCCGGTCTTCCGTCGCCGCCGCCGCCGCCGCCTTCCGTTCTTCTCCTTCTTCTTCTCCTGGAGATGTTGACTCGACGAGCTCTCCGGCCACAATGCCAGGGACGCGCTCCGCTGCCTCTTATATAGGGACAATGGGGCGGTGTCACATGGGTTGATGTCACATGGGTTGGTCACATGGGTTGATGTCACATGGTAAGGGGGCGGGGTCACCATGTGACATCAACCCATGTGACCAACCCATGTGACATCAACCCATGTGACACCGCCCCATTGTCCCTATATAAGAGGCAGCGGAGCGCGTCCCTGGCATTGTGGCCGGAGAGCTCGTCGAGTCAACATCTCCAGGAGAAGAAGAAGGAGAAGAACGGAAGGCGGCGGCGGCGGCGGCGGCGGCGGCGCGGAAGACCGGGCCACCGCCTGTAAAAGAGCTATAAGAAGGCGCGGTGGCCCGGCAGAAGAACCGAAGGCGGCGACAGAAGAACGGAAGACGGCGACAGAAGACCGGGCCACCGGACCAGGCGCGGTGGCCCGGCAGAAGAACCGAAGAGGGGGACAAGACCCCCGAAGTCGGGAGAAGAGGCCGGCGGCGGGGAGGAAGAAAGCCGGACTCCTCCGCTGGCAAAAGAGCTACACACACATAGCGGAGGAGTCCGGCGAGAAGACCCCCGAAGACGGAAGACCCCCGGCTGTGCAATAAAATACTTTTTCTCTGTGTTGTGTGTTTTATTGTACTTTATTTCACAGGTGAATGGGTAGGGGTACATTGTACCCCATACTCATTCACATAGGGTGGGGGGCCGGTATCCGGGGGCCCCCTTATTAAAGGGGGCTCCCGGATTCCGATAAGCCCCCCGCCCGCAGACCCCGACAACCAACGGCCAGGGTTGTCGGGAAGAGGCCCTTGTCCTCATCAACATGGGGACAAGGTGCTTTGGGGTGGGGGGGGCCGCACGCCCCCCCTCCCCCAAGGCACCCCCCCATGTTGAGGGCACGCGGCCTGGTACGGCTCAGGAGGGGGGGGGCCGCCCGCTCGTCCCCACCCCCTTTCCTGGCCGGCCGGGTAGCGTGCTCGGATAAGGGTCTGGTGTGGATCTGGGGGGGACCCCCACGCCGTTTTTTCGGCGTAGGGGGTTCCCCTTGGAATCCATACCAGACCTAAGGGCCTGGTATGCTCTCGGAGGGGGAACCCACGCCAATTTTTTTTCAGAAATTTGCCGTGGAGTTCCCTCTTGAGAGCTGATAATTCTGTCAAAGTCGCCTCCGTATAGACGGAGATCCGACTTGGAGGCGACCTCCATTGAAATCAATGGGTACCGGTCGCCTACAAGTCGGATAGAAGTAGTACAGGAACCTTTTTTGAAGTCGGAGCGACTTCAGTAGCGTGCATTAACACGGCTCTCATTCACTTACATTGCTTTTTAAATGTTGTCCGACCTGAGGCGACCTGAGGCGACTAGGGGCGACCTGAAGTCGGATCAGGAGTTGCCCCTGTGTGAATGGGCTCTAAAGGAGAACTCTCACAATCATTTTTATAAAGAACATTGTTTTCAATAAATAAATGAATTCCCTTCTCCACGAATCACAAATTATTATTTATTTTTTAAAGAAAATCCCTTTTTTTTTTCTTTGTTCGTTTACTTCTGCTCTGCTCCTCCCCATTACGATTCCCTTTTTTTTCCCTATTTTTCTTTTTTTTTTTTCTTTACCTGCCCCCCTGTGTAATGAACGTGACTGTTGGGTGTGCCTGTGTCATCTGCGGACTCAGATTTACTGCCCTTAAGACAAATGAGTGGGTGCATCTGTGTGAAGTGTTTATCTTACCTTCCCCTCTGCATTCTGAAGCTGGCCATAGATGGATCGAACCCTGTATGCATTCAGATAATCACACCCGCATGTTAGGACACAGCGGGCTGTGCCCCTGCACCCGCATGTCCCAATAGAAATGAATGGAAAGCCGTCGCAGGAATGTACACAACAGCTGGACAAACCTGTGCCGGTAAAAGATGGCCCTGCACTGGGGACAAGTCTGCGCCCCGTGTGAATGGGCCCTTATTGACAAAGCTTTCCACAAAAAGTGGGTTGAGGCAAAACATTCTACACTGACAGGGGTGCTTGCAATGGTCAAATTTTATTTTGTAATGCAAAACCTTTTTTCGCAAAAGGAGAACAAAAACTGTTGCTGTAACTGCTTAAAAAGTGAGACTGTTAGTCAAGTTCGTATAAATCTGTTGGGGCATCTTGCAACGCCTTCTTTCAAGATCAACAATGATGCAAGGTGGCTCTGTTGTTCCTTTATACCATGGAGGCACCCTAAGACAGGAAGTGCTACTGGCCAGTTCATCAGCTTAAAATATAGAGGGGGAAAAAAAAAAAAAGAAAACGAATGTAGCCACTAAATAGTAAGGATTGGTAAGCTGCAATATAGTACATTTTTTGTTTTTGAGTTTAACACCACTTTAAAGTGACACTAAATCTTCATTTTTTTTTTCCAGTTAAATGATAAACCTGTTATACTTACCTGCTCTGGTGCAATGGTTTTGCACAGAGCATCCTTGATCCTCCTCTTGTGAGGTCTCTCGCCAGTGCTCCAGGCTCCTCCTCTTTGGCAAGTCCCCCCCCCCCGTGGAAAGCCGCATTTCATGAGGGCTCCGGAGCCGCTCTGTCTGCCTCTATTGACACAGAACGGGATGCTCGGTCCTGCTCCCTCATCACAGCATTTGATTGACAGCAGTGGGAGCCAATAAGGAGGGAGAGACAGCAGCGATAGCAGCTCCTCTCATGCACATTGCTGGATCGGATTGGGCACAGGTAAGACTAAGGGGGGGGGGGGGGGCTTGGGACATCCTTCAGCTACAAATCAACAAAACGCTTACGAAGCGCAACACACCCCTCCCCCCCTGTTCTTTGTCTTTAATATTGAGAGTTCACTCATAGAGTGTTTGCTGCTCCTGCTAGAACATTCCTTTTGCTATCTTCCATTTTTTTGTCATAGAGCGCAGGAGCCCCTTTTGTACACCTTCAGCTACAAATACTGTAGCTGCTGACTTTTAATTTAAGGACCATTACCTGTCCAGGGATCCAGCTGGGTCCTCAATCAGCTTCGGGTGCAGGCATCGGCATCTAGACTAAGGGAAATTGGCAGTGAGGCCTTGCGGTTTCACGATTGGCTTCCAACTGCACAAGCCGTGTCTTCTGGGGACCTGTGATGTGTCCCAGAAGCCTGCAGGGGGAGGAAGGGAGCAGAATTCTGTCTCAGATCACTGCAGGTACCTGTAAACCCCCCCCCCCCCAAAAGTGCCAAATGTGGGGGGTGCAAACAAGCAGAACTTCCCAGTTTTGGATGGAGCTGCACTTAAAGGCATTAAATACATTAAGGTAATAAACCTTAAGGCTTTACAACCATTTTAAGGAATCTCTTGTCTAGTTGGGTCAGGAATAGCTAGCCAGCAGCCATTTTGTTCTGTCCCTGGGTCCCAGTATGGTCCTCTTTCATTATGCCAAGGGATTAGATATAAGAATAAAATGGCATTTTCGAAGACACTTTCCACTGGCTCCACAACTTTTTTTTTTTTGTATGCAGTTATTGTTTTGCTGAAAATATATTAAAGAAAACTGATTTTGTGAGCAAAAGCGAAACTACTCTTTTTCTCCTTTGCATATGTCAAGTAAAGCATTTATGAGAGAAATACAGGGAGGCTCCCACTGCTGACCTCATGCAGACATTTTTAGGTGCCTTGCTGTGTCTTTGTGTAATTGCTTTCTAGCACTGACCCAGAACAAGTGCCTACCGTCTGAATTTATACTAAAGTCATTGTAACGTTTAGAAGGCTGAATGGTGCCCAAGGTAAGGTAGGAGCCACGACGAAGGACTAATGTCCGAAATGCGTAGGATGTATTTTATAGGATGGTACATTTTCCATAAGAGAATACTATTTTTTGGATGTCATCCTGAGTGCCGACCAACATTCCGTATTCAGGTTCGGCGTTTGACATGTGTAAGGATTGCAATAGACACAGAGAAGCTGCCCAGTTTTACATTGTCTTTGCTGGTATGGCTCATCCAAACAAACACCAACTACCTACATCCTCCCTTGTGAAACAACAGGCAGGTGCACATCATTGACCACTTGGCCTCTCTCCCCTTGTTTGTTACAGGAGTATGAATGTTATAGATTGGACCCCTGGACATCCCCAAGTCTCTAGGTTCCCCTTCGAGTGACGCGGCTCTGCAGAACAGCCAGCCATTTGCAGAATGAGAAGTCATCCATGTTTAACTCAAAAAAGGTTTACTATCAGCTCTTAGGGAATGAGTTTTTAAAGGGAACGTGTGATTTGCTCACAGCAGCATATGTTCACCACCTCCTCAGTCCACCTCTGCTATATTTGGTCCCCAACAACAAAGAAGAATACCTGGGTTTAGGAAAGAATGTGACATAGATATTCCTCTTTCTTCTATTGGACGGGTCTGGCACTTGACAGTTGGCTGTTCAGGACACAAGCTAGGAAGTAGTCCTCAGCCCAGGGTGAGCCCCAAGAATTGACTTGGTGGCGGGGGAAGCAGAAGAAAGGTTAGTATGTGCAGCTGGGTAGGCCGGTATCAGTGAACTGGTTGCATTGTCTTGCAAAGAACAGATCCAAGTATTCAAGGTTGTAGCTTGACACCGAGCAGGGCAGCTCCTGAATGTATGGAATGTGTTTACATTCTGTAGTTAGTGGAATGAGAGATGGTGATAAGCGGAAAGCCCTGTGCAGTCACCCCTCAGCTGTTTACCAGCACAATCTTAAACTAATATTTATAGTGGGAAGCATTTTTGTGATTAGGAAGCTAATTGAGTTGTTGGATTTTTTTTTTTTTTTTTTAGACTTTGAGATAAGGGACTGTGATTGACAAGTTCTACTGAGAATCCTGTCATGAACTCCTCACACTCAGCAAACCAAATGCAACCAGGAAATCTGTATTAGAAGTGCTTACAGAAATTCTGCCTGCCTCAATGAAGTGACTGCCGCAGAGATATCATAGTGGCACTCGTACAGTAAAATCCACACTTTTTAAGAGTGTCGGAGAGCCCTCTGTGCCGCTCGCAGTGAACCCCTCCCCATGTCACTACTATGTTTAAAAAGGCAAACAAAGTTCTTTGGATCCAAACTAAAGGCCCAGTCGCTGAACGGACAGCTGCCGGTTAGTAAACCGCGCCATTTTACCTATCCGGCAGAAGTCCATCCTGATTTCGGTGGGGGGGGGGGGGCAGTGTGGTGTGTGTAATTCAGTGCATCTCTCCCCCCCCCCCCCCTTTTTTTTTACACTGAGCTTTATTTGAAGTGTACAAAAATGACACTCGATTCACATCACTGTACAGCAGTGTGATGGGCTGTGATAAAATTCAACTTGTCTACTTTTTATCCCAGCTCCGGGTTGTGTTGCAGTTCGAATATGACACTCAGAAAACTATTTTTTTTTCCCGTGTCCTTAGCCGTGACTAGCGTATTTACAATGCAGCAAGACTCCGGTCACTGTCTATAGTGTGACTTGGCCCTTAAAACTGCTGCGTAGTAAGCTTGAGGTCGTCGTTTATTATGTCTTCCACCTTCTTTCTATTGCAGAGCTGCAACCTCCAGCCACTCAATACTCCAGTGTTGGATCCTTGTGTCCTCCACGGTTCTATTTTTCATCACCTTTGTCCCTGCTGAGTCCTGTAACCACTGTGGGGTACACAGGCTTCCGACACTTTGATCAGCTTTTATTTTTATTTTATTTTTTTCTTCAGCCTGACAGGCGTGCTTTTAAGAAATGCATGATGGCAGCAAAACACAATCATTAGTCTTCAAAAGCCTTTGTTCATATGAAGTTAGTGGGATAATGAGCGGGCAGAATGGTACACTGAACCCTAAATCTCCTATCATCTTCTGTACAGCAGACTGGAGGAGGAAGAGGAGGCAGCGCTGAGCCTATCAGATCTTGCTTTGCACACTCATCCTGGAAATTAACATGTTTTAAAGGAGGGTAGATCACACTGATGGCATCAGCAGGGAGGAGGGGTGACTAAAGAGATGAAAGAGGCATGTTGGGTACAAGTTTTCAGTAGGCAAGTCAAATTTTCATGGGCGCAATGGCTCTGGTTGGGCAGCTCGCTGCAAATCAAGGACAATGCAGTACCTTCAAGCAGTTTTGAGGTGTCCTATATCTAACACATTATTAATTATTCCATGATATACCATCCTTAGGTCCTTTTCGCACAGGCATTCTGGTTAGGTCCGCCTGTCAATTTTTCAGATGGACCTGATCAGAAAGTCCTTGGAGAACCATGGACAGGAGGATGTAAACAGACCCGCCTAACTCCGGGACCGGGCCATTTCTGGTAAAAAACAAAACAAAAGGGCAGAGGTGGCCTAATGTAAATGGAATGAGTCCCTTTGCCTCCAGCCACCATAGAGCTGAAAGGGGTCTGTTTGTGTCTGCTCTGCACACACTGAACAGGCATGGATGTGACATTATTTATTACAGGTACTTATATAGCACTGTCAATTTATGCAGTGCTTTATGTATTTATTGTACATTTACATCAGTCCATGCCCTCAAGGAGCTTACAACCTAAGGTTCCTAACACACATTCATATATACTAGGGCCAACTTAGACAGGATCCAATTAACCTACCAGCATGTCTTTAGAGTGTAGGAGGAACCCGGAGTACCCGGAGAAAACTCGCACAGGCACAGAGAGAACATGCAAACTCCAGGCATGTGTATGCATTTTCCCCTGGAGTTCTGGTTCACATATGTGGCTCCTGCACCACCAAAACCATTTGTATATCTGCTTTATAAATACAGTGACTGCATGTGGACTTTGCTGAATAGACAGGCTGATGTTTTAGAGACATTTAAAACTTCAGATTTGCTGCCTGCAAAGTCAGGAAAGGTCACATTTTTATTTGCAGATCTCTTCCAGTTCCCCTGCAGGCAGTGCCTCTGGCGACAGCAGAATTATCCAAGATTATGAGCTGTTCTTTGCTGCTGAGCATTGCTATAAAGCATAATTTTCTGCTTAGTTTCAAGTTAAAAAATTAGTTTTGTAACATAGACTGTGTGAGACAGGCAGCATCAACCTGCTATAGAAGAAACCTCCATTTTTATTGCCAATATAGATTAGTTTATGCAGCTACAAAAATGTATCTGAATGTTAATAAAGTTAACCTGTACCTGTAGAAGGCTTTTTTTTTATAAATAAACATGTAAACCCCCGATTGTTGCTGCATCTAACCGGCTAATAAACCAGGTGTGAACTTCATGTTATGTATATGTGAGCAGTAATCTTTTTTCCAATGTTTTACACGTTTCAGTTTTTTTCTTCTCAAGTCCCATACCTCTGGGATTCAGTGCAAGCTCTTCTGCCTTCTTTCCAGAGGAGTAGATGAGCTCTCCACTTGGATCAAATGTCTGGTACAGACGAGGACTCTCATATGTTATGGTGGGTTATCTAGCTGTTTTTATCAGTGTTCTCTTTTTATTTTATTTTATGTTTTTGTACTGCCTAAAAATGTTAAAGTTTATACAAAAAAAATAATAATAATAATAAACATGTCGAATGCGGCGGTGTGCTTGGAGGCGGCTATCCTGGGTTCCCTGCAGGAATTGGGGGTATTGGCTTATAAGGGGGCGCGGGCCTATGCTGTCCTCCCCGGTCCCACGAAGACGTCGCTTAGGGTCTGGGGGGTGGCCGGACGCAGGTTTCTGCGGCCGGGATATTGGTCTCCGGCTCAACCTTTTGTGAGGTAATCCGAATCTGCCTCATTTTAGGACAGTCCCGGATCCGCAGGTATGGGTGAGCTTTGGGGTCCGAACACTGGGAGACATAATGCCGTCGGGTAGTCTTCTCTCCTTTGCTCAACTGACTGCCTCCCACGCTTTGCCCGGTTGGATGTACTTCAGGTATGCCCAGCTGCGCCATGCAGCCAGAGCGCAGTTCCCTGCCCCCCCCCCCCCGACCCTACAGGCCACTCCGTTGGAAGAACTGTTCGCAGGAGGTGGCCTTAAAAAGCCACTCTCCGATGTGTATCGTGTCGTGTCCCCTGTTGCTCTTTCTAAATTGAACTCTCTATGGGACAAATGGAAAGCGGATATTCCGGCGTTGGAAAGGGATGATTGGGAGGAGTGTCTGGATAGGGGCAGTAAATTGGTAATATCCACAGGAGATAAGCTTGTTCAAACCAAATTTATACACCGGGTATATCATACCCCCATGCGTCTATCCAGAATTTATCCCGCTAGAGATCCGCATTGTCCCCGGTGCAAAACGGAGCTGGGGACCTATCTCCATATGTCTGGGATTGTGTGAAACTGGTTGATTTCTGGAATGGGATATTTGATCATTTAAATTCCAGGCTAGAGCTGGGTGTCCCCAGGCTTCCTGAGCTAGCTTTGCTGGATATTCAGGCTGATGAGCAAACACCCTACCATACTAAACTCTTGATTTCATATCTCCTTTTTTACGCCAAAAAAGAAATTATCTGTCATTGGTTTTCACCCTCTCCTCCTAGTGTGGCCTTGTGGGAGAAGAAAATAAATAGTGTTCTGCCACTTTACAAACTCACGTATCACAATCGAGGCTGCCCGTGGAAGTTTGATAAGGTCTGGCTCCCATGGACCTCTGGATAGTATAGGAGCACTTACCTAAGCCAGGTGGTGTTGTTCTTTCTCTATGCGTGTTAATGGGATGGAACCTCTGTTAGGATTGTATGTATTCCTAATTGGCTACCTGTATTATATGTAGGAAATGTCACCTTTTCTTTTTATGTATCCGACTGTGATGTGGGCTACTCCCCTGTCTTTTGTTCTATTATTCTGTACACTTGTCTTTGACAATAAAGCACTCCTGTTGTTTAAAAAAAAAAAAATAATAAACATGTTATACTTTCCTGCTCTGTGTAATGGTTTTGCACAGAGCGGCCTGACCACCGCCTGGGGTCCTATGCTAGCGCTCTTGGCTCCTGCTATGTCTGCTCCCATAGCAAGCACTTGGTTTGGGGGCAGGTATGCAAGCTCGCTTATAAACACACAATGTGGCCCCCCCCCCTTCTGAGCATGGCTGTGTCCCCACACAGGGTGCGGCTGCCTCCTCCTGAACCTGGCCGTGTGTCCTCACACATAGTGCGGCTGCCCCCTCCCTCCCAGCCTGGCCATGTGTCCCCACACAGGGTATGGCTGCCCGCCTCCTGAGCCCGGCTGTGTGTCCCCACACAGGGTGCGGCTGCCCCCTATCCTGAGCCTGGCTGTGTTTCCCCACACAGGGTGCGGCTGCCCCCCTACTGAGCCTGGCTGTGTGTCACCACAAATGGTGCGACTGACCACCCCCTCCCCAGCCTGGCTGTGTATCCCCACACAGGGTGCGGTTGCCCCCCCCCCCCCCCGGAGCCTGGCTGTGTTTCCCCACTGATACTTGGAGGTGTTTTTTTGCCTTAAAGAAGTTGTATTCTATGCATTAAGATAAAAAATGTATGTAGCAGCCTCCCCGGCACCCCCTAATTACTTGCCTGAGCCCCATCTCTCTCCCGCGATGTCCTCGAATGTCAACGCGGTCCGGGACACACCTCCTGATTGACTGAGACAGCAGCGGCACCATTGGCTCTCGCGGCTGTCAGTTTAAAGTCAGCCAGCCAATTGGGAGAGAGGGGTGGGGGCTGGGTCAGGGCTCCCTGTCTAAATGGACACACGGAGCTCTGACTCGGCTACAGTGCCCCTATAGGAAGCTGCTGGCTATGGGGGCACTCGATAGGAGGGAGGAGACAGGATGTGAGAAGAGGAGGCTCTGGGCTGCTTGGTGGAAAACCAACTGCACAGTGGAGGTAATTATAACATGTTTGTAAAGGCTTTTTTTATTTTTTTTTTATTTTTTTTTTTTAATAATCACTTTCATGCTTAGGTGCTTAACCTGTGGCCCTCCAGCTGTTGCGGAGCCACAAGTCCCATCATGCCTCTGCCTTTGGGAGTCATGCAGTCAGCAGCTTGCAATGCCTCATGGGACTTGTGTTTCCGCAACAGTTGGAGGCCCACAGTTTGAGCACCCATGCCTGGGGCCCTCCAGCTATTGCGGAACTACATTTCCCATGAGGTATTGCAAGGCTGGCATTTACAATTAATACCAGAGGCACATGATGGGACTTGTAGTTCTGCAACAGCTGAAGGGCCCCAGGTTGCCTACCCCCTGCCTTATTGCATAGAATTCATTAAGGTAAAAAAATGTTTAGCTATACGGTTTTATGCCCAAATAGCCTCTCCTTGACCAGTGGCCGAATGACTGTGCAGTGTGATTACCTCACAGGGGGTCATTTTGATGGCTCCATCATGCAACATCATGACAATCCAACTGACCATTTTACTCACTTAGGTTGCCCATACACAGTCAGATTTTTCTGTTAATTCTCTCATCTATGCTAAACAGTGTGGATGAAGGAATCGCCACCCTGGCTATTGTATTCAGTCAGTCGCAGCACAAGCAACAGTCTCCTTAATTATGAGCATTGTTGCTTTTACTAGCGTCACAAATATCAATCGCTGACTCAGCAGGATCTGTCAGCTCGCAGTTTTCCTTCTTATTGCTCCAGGCTGTTCCTTTCAGTGGCCTAATCACTAGGCAGCAGATTGCATTCTAAATATACATTTTATACCAACCCGCCCCACCCCAAAGCACATTAAATTGTCTGTATATTATTTCAAACATTCTTTTCTAATCCTTAAATTGAACCAAAAAATCTAGCATTGCATAGCAATTTTCTTTTCCCATCAGTCTTTCCATTCCAGTGTCAGCACCCTGAGCCGTGCAGCTGCACATACCCCGGTGACGTCTGCTGGAAATCCGCTGGAAACGTTTTATTTCATCTTATTTTTGGCATTGGATTGGAGCTTGCCCTTTTGACTGCTGTATTTACACTTTTAAAAAACAACTCCCCGCTTAAAAATAAAAGGCCTCCCATTTGTGATGAGAGGGCAGTGAAGCCTTGATGCCCAGCCCAAATGTTAAAGCTGCAGCATTTTTTTTTTTTTTTTTGTTTAGGCACACTTAATGCTTTTATTGCCACATACGTTTTATTATAGGCT
>NW_027507764.1:556108349-556565849 GCF_037356315.1 Lithobates pipiens | reverse complement strand
TGTGTCCTAGGGAGTGATTCTAACTGTGGGGGGGATGGGCTAGTAGTCACATGACAGCGATCACTGCTCCCGATGACAAAGAGCACTGATCTCTGTCATAACACAAGCCCGAACGGGGAAGTGCCTTGTTTACATAGACACTTCCCCGTTCTGAGGCTCCGTGACACGATCGCCAGGAGACCGGCGGACATCTCGTCCGCCGGTCCCGCGGGCATGGTCACTTCGTACATGGCAGGTGGGCGTGCGCGCGCCTGCTATCCCCGGCTCTTAAAGGGGATGTACTGGGACGCCCATTTGCCCACTGCTGCAATTGTGCCAACGTATATCTGCATGCGGCAGCCGGCAACTGGTTAAAGTTGAACTCCAGCCTTTCGTTCAGTCTTGCACATTGCATAGTTGTACAGGCTCCTCTCCTGTACTGAAAATGCTTATTTTGATTTCACTGCACACTATGAGCTTCTTACAATGTGCATTAGAAACTGCAGCAAGTCAGATAGAGCCCTCTTTTTTTTTTCATGGCTGGGTGACCGCCAGCATCATCTAGCTCTTTTTTCCCCAGGAGGGATGAGCTCCAGTTTTGGGCTGAATTTTGCCTGTTTGGAGGTTATGTGAGCAGCTCGCTCGCTGTAAATGACAGCTTCTGTCGTTAAATCTAAACAAAGGGGTGGGGTCTCCTGGGTGACATCATTGACCAAATATGGACATGCCCCCAGTCTGACTGTCCCTGGCCTGCCCCTCTCATTCCTTGGGTTTCAGTTCTGTAAATTATGGAGGCTTGGCATCACATGTGGGCATTTCTTAGGGCGGTGTGCTGTTTTCAGGAAGCTCTTTGCAGCCCCTCCTACCAGCCATGATCTGCCTGCATTGCATAGAGGAGCACAGAGTGATGATGTCACTGGGCCCAAAATAAGGTTTGTAATGAAAATGTAATAGTTTGATTTAAAAATATCATTAGAATGTTGATGAGGTGGGAAAGGAGGTACCAAGGAAGGCAAAATATAAGCAGATTAAACTTCAGCATTATTGAAAGGCGAGGTGAAGCAAGTCAGAATCCCCCTTTAGGATTCCATGAAAGTTGCTAAAAGGGTCTGAATTGTAGTCATACATTTATTTTGTCTCTGGAACATTATTTAATTGACATAACCAGCAGTTAAAAGCCGTGACATCAGTCACAGGAACCATTGTCAGGGCTCATTATAAATAACAGGGCACAGCAATCTGTGTGACTTTCTAATGAATAGTGGTGCCAGCGGTGAGTATGAACGCCGGGACACGCGGAGCGCTGACTCATATCAGAGTAGTCATGTCCTTTGTTAAGCAGCCTCCTTCTCAGCCCACATTCTTCATAGTCATCCAGGATTCTCTCCCGCCTTTACCTGGAAGAAGAATTCCACAAATTCACAATAAACTCCGGAAGAGGGCTCTAGATGGCCAGCACTTCCTCATGCACCTTCTATAGACGGGGCGGTCAACTTTCTTCATATGGGGGCCTCAACATCACCAAAAGGCCACACATAATTAAATGAATATTTAGTGTCAGAGACAGCAGGAAAACAGAAAAACATAGTCGCAGACTAAGGGCATGACATAAGAGATGGTCAGAGACTGCAAACAAGATACAAGGGATGGTCAAAGACTTAGGACATAATGAAGGAGATGGTCAGAGACTGGAAATATAATACAAGAGATGGTCAGAGAATGCAGACATGATAGAGGAGATGATCAGAGACTGAGGACATAATACAAGAGATGGTCAGAGGTAGCAGACATGATACAAGAAATGGTCAGAGACTGCAGACATGATACAAGTGTTGGTCAGAGACTGAGGACATAATTCAAGAGATGGTCAGAGGTTGCAGACATGATACAAGAGATGGTCAGAGACTGCAGACAAATACAAAGGATAGTAAAAGACTTTGAACATAATGAAGGAGAGGGTCCCGCCCCGCCTATCCAGAGAGAGAGAATGTAGGGAGGCGGGGCGGACACTGAAAAATGAAGTCAACTGACCAGCTGACACCAATCGAGTGAAGGGGGGTCTCTCTCTCCCCCCATGAGGAAAGGCATCCCTGGAGGCATTCAAGTAAGTGACTGTCTGACGATTCGAATTGCAGTGCAATCGATCCATCCCAAGTCCTCCACCACCTCTGCTTCTTACTGATCCCATCCCCACCCACCATCACTTCTACAACAGAGGTGATGGGGGGGGATATGGTAGGGATGAGATCAGTGGTGGTGGGGGATGGTATCAGTAAGAGGCAGAGGTGGTGGCAGTGGGAGAGGATGGCACCACCACCGCTGCCACCCCCCAAGTACCACGCTGCCACTCCCCCAGTACACCACCACTGCCACCCCCCAAAGTACCACCGCTGCCACCCCCCCAAGTACACCACCACCACTGCCACCTCCCCAAGTACCACCGCTGCCACCCCCCCCCCAAGTACACCACCACCACTGCCACCCCCTCAAGTACCACCACTGCCAGCCCCTCAAGTACCACTGCTGCCACCCCCTCAAGTACCACTGCTGCCACCCCCTCAAGTACCACCGCTGCCACCCACTCAACATTTGGGTTCAAATAAATACCAAATGTTCTAAAATACTGTATATAGTGTTTTATTCTTCAATCAGTTAATATAAACATCTTTGATATTAAAGATGTTATAGAATGTATTGCATTATAGAATGTTTTAAAAAAAGTCACAGTTACTTTGCTGAGTAACTAATTACTTTTCCAATGTAGTAATTGAGTTACTAACGCAATTATTTTTTGGGAGAAGTAATTTGTAACTTAACTAATTACTTTTTTAAAGTAAGATGACCAACACTGGTCATGTCTAATCTGTCAATGGCACATAATAAGGAAGTGCTGTGCAATAAACCTCCACAGACTCCCTTACATAACGCCCTGTGCCCTCTCCTGGGTGAACGTTCTGTTAGATATGGACATCTCTTATATAATGTATATGGTTCAAGTGAGCTATGGAGGACAAATCAAAAACTAGGACATGCCTGGAATCAGAACTGGAACATTGCAATGTAACACAAACCAAGACAAGTGTGCATTTTCTCCCTGGGGAAATCAGACATGTGACTTATAGAATTTAATTGCCTATAATCTATATAATATATAATATCACACTTTATTTATTAAAACACGCAAAAAAGATGCTGCAAGCAGGATAAGTCACAAACACAACACACTGCCCTCTCACGCAACGCACTAATGTGAGCAGCTTCTATAAGGATCCATTCGTACCATCATGTTATATGTGTGCCACAATGCAGGATCCCAGCGTGCTAAAAACGCATGAAAACGAGTTACCATTGTAATCCGTGTAGGTCTTTCCATCAGTGTGTTGTGTTTTTCAAAGATCGTGCTTGCTGCATCTTGTGTGCATTATGAGAGACATTGAAAACGTGGTAAACAAGCAATATGCCAACTGACATGTCCACATTTCCTATGTGCCTGCAGAAGGAGAACACACACATAATGTATAAACACGCTTTTAATGCAATAATAAACATCACTTTTTTAGAGAACTTACAGCAGCTGATTGAACCCCTTAGGGTCCTTTCACACGGGGTGGATCAGTTCTGATCCGCCCCGTGGATGTCCGTTTGCTCAGCGGGGATCACTCCGCCGATCCCCGCTGAGCAGGGAGATGACAGGTCTGTCTCCGCACACTGTGCAGGGACGGACCTGTCACAGCGCCGCTCTCCCCTATGGGAGATCGGATGACGACGGACCGCAGTGCCCGTCGTCACCCGATCCGATCCGCAGACGGATGGAAAAATAGCTTTTTCCTCCGTCACACTTTTTCGGATCGGAGCGGGTCGGATGTCAGCGGACATGTCACCGCTGACATCCGACGCTCCATAGAGCTCTATGGAGCACCCGTTCAGGTCCGCCTGAAAAACTGACAGGCGGGCCTGAACGGGACGTTAGTGTGAAAGGGGCCTTACTGAGTATTCAGCTTTATCTTTTAATCCTTGCTTATGTTCCTGTTTAAGTGCAATAATCGCTGCCCCAGGTTTCCTGGGTGAATCCCTTCTCTGGCAGCATCCTATGGAGACACCCTTGTGTGCAGGGACTAGAGTTGTGTCTCCCTACACTGTGTGACTCAATAGAAACACACAGCTCCATAGACTAGGATGGCAAGGCAATCCCCCTGTTCCTCCCCCTTCCTTTTTCAAAGCTGGCTGATCTGTTTACTATGGTCACGCGATAAACTGCGCAGTTTCTTCAGTGCTGAGAGTTCAGGAAGGAGGAGATTTCCACTACAGCCTGTATACACTCCCACATGTGTGATGCCAATATCATGGGAAATGGCTAGCTCTGAGAACAAGTAAATGTTCTCTCCAGCATAAAATACACAACTGAGCATGTGCAGGTTGGCTATTGCCTGTGTGTTAGCAGGCCTTCCAAAGGTAAACATTACAAGAAGGGAAGAAACTGTGCATACAAACCGTCTTTTTTACACAATGCAGAGGATTAACCCATTAAAGCGGAGTTCCACCCAAAAGCGGAACTTCCGCTCATCGGATTCAGGATACTCCATGGATCTCACTGACAGTTGCCATAGAACTTACCATAGAAGTTATTATAATTACCTGGATGAAAGTAAAACTGTGGGGGGCAGGATCTTGACCAAAACGGTGTGATGATCACACAAACGTCTGGAGAAAGATGACAGCAGGTTATATTGGGGATGAAGATTATCCAGGGCCTGAAGCCTGAGCTTTTGAAACATTGCCCTACCCACCTGGGACCACCTAAGGAGGTCAGAAAACTGCTTCATGTCTTGGAAACACTAAAGGACTCTGCCTCAATAACAGCAAACATCAAAGAAAAAGCTGGCATTGTGAGGGTTCCCTTTGGGGCAGAAATCGCAATTTCTCCCTGCCAAGAGCTTGTCCTTCCCATGAGTGTTGAAACGTACCATCAGCTGCAAGGTGTCCTCGTGGAACCCTTACCCTCAGATACGGTGCTGTTCATTGCTATAACCCTCGCAGTAGTTCGACAAAGCACTGTGTTAGGATGCGTAACAGCAAGGTTACTCCACTTTGCCTGCCCCCAGGGACACCAGTGGCAGACCTAGCCCTTATTACAGGTGTGATCGCTCCTAGAGTGGACCACATAGAGCTCCAGAAGTTCCGTGGACGATGCTATGTGGCAAAAGTGAATGCTGCCAAATGGTCACCTATTTCTACTGCTGTCCACTGAGGAACTGTCACCCACTCAAGCGGAAGCAGTAAAGCAATTAGTGGATAGATGGTCAGAGGTGTTTTCACAAGGGGATTTTGACCTGGGCTGTAGCAATGGGATTGACCATGAAATCTCCACAGGAGAGAGTCCACAAATCTGGGAGCGCTATAGAATAATACCTCCTCGTCTTTATCAGGATGTCAAGCCGATGTTGGAACAAATGATGCAACAAGGCATAGTTGAAGACAGTAAGAGCCCATGGGCAGCTCCCATCATCTTAGTGTGGAAAAAGGATGGCACCCTCCGTTTCTGTGTAGATAATAGATGGTTGAATGCTGCCACTACTATGCCTATCCTCTACCCCGAATTGAAGAGTCCCTAGCTGCCCTAGGGAAAGTCAAGTTCTTTTCTAAACTTGACCTTGCCAGTGGGTACTGGCATTTCCCTGTCGCTGAAGTAGATTGCCCAAAAACTGCTTTCATCACTTCTATGGGACTATGGCAGTTCTGGTTGAACAATGCACCGGCTACCTTCCAGGGGACAATGAAGCATTATCTGGGATACATGAACATAGATAGCATCCTGATTTATCTAGATGATATAGTGGTGTTCTCTGCCACCTTTGAAGAAAACCTTGCCCACCTAGATGCTGTGCTAGCCTGGCTACACCAGTATGGGCTGAAGCTTAAACCAAAGACAATGGCATCATTGGCATTGATGATTTGATTTGGATTTTGGAACTGACCTGCTGACAAAGCGTGTTGCTTGCTGGACTGTGGACGGGATCTGATGGCTGTAGGGAAGATGGCAAGATGCTGCTGTGACCTGCTGCTTCCTGTACGGATCTGATGGCTGCAAGATGTGAGTGTAGGTCAATGTCTGTCTACACCTGGGCTGCAGACACCCATTACCCCTCCCCCCCTTATCAGACCAGCTCATCTACTATACCTGGTTGGTAAAAACAGCAACACCACCCCCCCCACTTATATTAGGTGGGTGGTGGTCACACAGCAATAGCAATATACAGCACATGCCTGGATTCTGCAACCTGTATATAGCACATGCCTGTACTCTGCAACCTGTATATAGCACACGACTGGTTTCTGCAAGCTGTATATAGCACATGCCTGGATTCTGCACCCTGTATATAGCACACGACTGGTTTCTGCAAGCTGTATATAGCACATGCCTGGATTCTGCACCCTCTCAGCTTCAGCTAGGGAGGTCCAGACTCCAGAAGACTGTGTGGACACAATGTGTAACAGCAGCCGCCCCCGCGGAGAATGATGATACACTCAGCTCTGCTTCTCAGCAGTGGTGGGTGGAGCTAGCAGGAGCAATACAGTAACCAGACTAGGCTATTGTGGCCGCAGCACTGGGGGTGTTCTGCCTGACAAAAAACTACCAAAGGGAGCAGCCAGAGCCAGGGATGCCCTCAGGATGGTGTCAGACAGTGTCACCCAACCTGTGTGTGGAGAGCACCCCCATAGCGTTGCCACTCAGCCACTGACCCCCCCAATGTGTGGGACCTGGGGTGAACCCCTCCCCCCCAGTATGCCCTTGGATGGACCCATTACTTAGCTGAAGTGGTCTGGAAGTATAACCATACGATGCACTCAGCGACAGGTCACTCCCCTTACCACGTTATGTTTGGTCGTACTCTTGGGGGCCCCACACACCTACGGGGTGTTATCCCCACTGAAGAACTAGAGTATACTTCAGCATCTTGGATTCGAGAGTGCAGGCGATAGCTGTCAAAAGGCCAACAGTTCCTTAAGGATCAAACTTGGGTGGAACAAGAAGAGTCAAGAAAAGAAGTCTATGACCTGAAACCTGGAAACAGGGTCTTGATCCAACATAAAGGTGCACATCAGCAGGGCAAGCTACAAACTCCATGGGAGGAAATGCCTGGAGTTGTGTTACAGAAACCCATTACAGGAGTGCCAGTCTATGACATCCAGAAAAAAGGTACCCAAGACAAGCCAAGACAGCCACACCACAGGATCCTTAAGCCTATTAGAAACTATGGAGATATTCCTGAGACCTTGTCTAGTGGACCAGAAAAACAAGTACCAGGGACACCAGTGGCACCACCATTAGAGAATCAATGGTGGCTACTCCCTGTTCCCTCACTACTATCTCCAAGGACTGCAGAATAATGTGTATGTTCAGACAGTCCCATGCACCAATGATTGCCTGGCTCAGGTTCTTATTTCCACTGTGGAGCCCTCTGGGCCCCCAGAGGCCTAATAAAATGCCTGAAAGTGAGGATGTACCACCACCTGTTTGTAGAGGAGAGTCTGGAACTCAACCCTTGAGATGCCCCTAGAGCAGTGATGGCGAACCTTGGCACCCCAGATGTTTTGGAACTACATTTCCCATGATGCTCAACGACACTGCAGAGTGCATGAGCATCATGGGAAATGTAGTTCCAAAACATCTGGAGTGCCAAGGTTCGCCATCACTGCCCTAGAGGTTTAACTTTGGGAAACCACCTGAACGCTTTACGCAAGAAGACTTTGTATGGTCTGTAAACTCGCCTGGAATCACAAGTTCAATTGGGGTGGAGTGTGGCAGATTGCCCCTTTAGCTACAGTCAGGTGAAGGTCCCTTTAATTCAAACTCCCACTGGTCTGATCATTCGGCTTATACTGCCACTCAACAGATTTAGTGACACTTTAACCCTTTTCTGTGAAGACTGGAAATGCGGGAAAGCAGCACTGAGACAGCAGGAGCCAGCAGCAGATTTGAAAGTTGTAAACTACAGCAGTTATATACTGATGAAAAAGGAAAGAAATGGTGTTTATGACAGCAAACATAATTTATATCCATTTAGGGTTTTTATATAAGCTGTGTGGTGTCTGAGATTAGTCCTAGGACCACAAAGCAGCCTTCCTTGCCAGAAGAGTTACCGTATGCAATTATCTACTCTGTCTTCCTTTTCAATTTTTTTGTGAGTCAGTCTTCATCTTTCCTTTTGTGATTTTCCCCCCCCCCCCTTTCACTCTCTTTCCCCCCACCCTCTCTTTCTCCCCTCACTCTCTCCCCCTCCTTTCTCTCTCTATCCCCTATTTTTTAAATCTCTCTCTTCCCCCACCTTCACCCCCCGTCTCTCTCTCTTTATCCCCTATATTTTTAATCTCGTTCTCTCCCCCCATCTTCGCCCCCCTACACCCCTCTCTCTCTTTCGCCGATCGGTCCCTCTCTCTCCTTCCTCTCTCTCTCTCTCCCCTTGCCCCTCTCTCTTTCCCTATCTCTCTCCCTCTTCTCTCTCTCTCTCTCTCCTCTTTCTCTTGCTATCTCCCCCCCACACACACACACACTTTCTCTATCTCTTCTCTTATTTACTTTCTATCTCTCTCTCCCCTCCCCCTCCACCCCGCTCTCTCCAGCCTACTCTCCCCCCTCTAGTTTTCACCGCTCTCTCTCTCTGTCTGCCTCCCTTATTTCCCTCTCTGTTTTTCCTTCATCCACCCCTCTCTCTATCCTACTTCTCTCCCCCTCCGCCCCACGCTCCCCAACCCACTCCCCCCCTCCTCTTCACTGCTCTCTCTGTCCGCTTCCCTTCTTTCCCTCTCTCTCTTTCCTCCCTCCACCCCTCTCTATCCAACTTCTCTCCCCTCTCTCTCTCCCCCTCCACCCCAGTCTCTCTCTCTACCCCCCAACCCCACCCCCCCGCTATCTCCTCTCACTCATTTACTTTTTGTCTCTCTCTTCAGCCCTTGTTTTATTATCCCATTCCTCCAATTAAATCCCCCATTTTTGCTCCCCCTCTTTGTGTTTTTCTCACTTTTCCTATTTCTTTTTCAAGCCCCCCCCCCTTCACCAGTTTTCTTGGTCTATCCTGTTCCTCCCTTTTCACTTTGCACCTCTGTTTTTCTTTTTGCCTGTACCCATCCTTTTAGAGTTGGCCTCCTTTTCTTGGATCTGTGTTGTCTACATGCACATTTTATTTTGTCCATACACCTTTTGTCTCTTTGCTATTTTCTTTGCCCTGATATTTCATTTTGTTTCAAATTGCGTCATCCTTTCTTTTTTTCCTTGCCCCATCTTATTTAGTTGTTTTTTTTTGGGGGGGGGGGGCTTTCTCTCATCTCTCCCCTTTTTGTCTTGTCTCTTGCTCTCGCTTCATGCCTTACACCTTTACAAGTCTAGTTGGATGTTTGGGTATGGCCCTCTCGGAGCCAATCAGCAAGAGTGCCGGGGGCCCACTGAGAAGTCTGGGAGGGGGTACTTAAACCAGTGTGGGTCACGTGTTCGGGGGTTCTGGAGTTGTTTGTGAGACCCATGTGGTCTGTTCTGGTTCCAGGATAGGGGTGGCCCCGTGAGGGGTCCCGGTCACAGGGTCTTCGACATCCTGCAACATGTTCAGTGGCCCCTGATAGACCCGTCTGGTCTGGGGTAGGGATCTGTCCGTTCCTGAGTCTCGGAACCAGCTGGTCCGAGGTGCTGTAACTGAGGGAGGATTCAGAGTGTCTGGGTGTGCTCTCGGCTTGGAGGGCACCACAGCTCGTGGAAGTGACCGGGGGAGGACTCTTCGGAGGAGGGCCGGCAAGTGGCATTCTGAGAAGTGCCTGGTTGGTTACTGAGTTGGGAAGGACATTGACAAATTCACACTTTTCCAGTACCACAAAGGAAGCGGGAAACGTTCCAGGTACGGTTGGAAAAAGGTTCCTGTATACTCTCAGTTTATTGTTCAAGTTTTGAGTCAAAATGCTGACTGCCATAATCTCTGGCTAGAGATCTGTTCAGCCTTGAAGTACCCAGCTGTGAGTGGCTACTCTCTGGGTGGAAATAGAGACTTTGTTAAACCTGCAGTTCAAGGTGTCTGAGTTCTTCACCCGTGCCCTCTGTTCCCTAAGAGACTGTGTTATGTGAAAGTTCTACTGCAAAATAAACCTTTTTGAAAGGACTTTATCTGTGTCAGTGTACAAGTCGTTGGGTATCAACCCTGGGAACCCCTAGACGCAGAAGAGCAGGCCAGGAGAAGGTAACCGGTAAGCCCATTCTGTCAAGGCCGCCCTGCAACGGGTTGTGGCCGCTACACTATCTTCCTCTTTCTCTTGCTTCATTCTGGTTTTCTTCTTTTGCTTTCTTTTCCATTTAGTTGCATTTTCTTTTTCCTATCTCGTTTACGTTATTTTATTTCTTTGCCCTTCTCCTTTCACTTTCTTTGTTACTTTCTCACTCCCTCCATTATAAGGACACCAGACAAATTTACAACATAACTGGACTCTCTGTGTGACTAGAGTCTGTATTGGAACTCTGCAACGAAACTAAAGCTAAAGTGTACTCCACCTGTGCTACCGGCATTGCTTGCATTGGCAACTAAAAGAAGTGTTTGACTCCCTTACCTTATGTCTACTATTGTCTACTGTATTAAGGTGTCCAAAAACCTCCATCGACAGTCATAAGTGATGCATGACTCAATCACCCTCAAGCATCCCCTTAGACATCGTCACATCATCACAAACACAAATCAGCACGACCAAACATTTGTGTTGCTGTGAATCGAGAGGGGGGTTGAGAGAGGTGCTGGGAGATGCTGCCAACACCACTTATCCTGGTGGAAGAGAGGATGGGTTTTCTCAGTTGATGCTTAGCGCCCAAATTAAGTATTTTACAAAACTGCACTCAAAGTTTCAGGGTGCACCATAATATCATATTATATCAGTGTAGGAATTCCCTGCTGCCCATAATACAGCCTTCCCTGATCCACTAGCCTGCAAGTATAACACGACAGATAATCACCAAATGATAGTAGAAAGAGTATCTGTAACTTGTAAATGACTAAAACGGTGCACAGTTAGAATCGATAATGTCAAAAAGGGTCATAATGGCAAAGAGCATGCATACACTGCAAAATAATGCAAAACAGATTATGAAAGCTGCACAAACATGGGCTCTTTACAGCAATGTCTCTGTGGCTCACTTAGAGAACATGTGGTTACATAGCATGGTCTCTAGAAGGCTCTAAAGTAGGGGTATCCAAACTTTCTAAACAAAGGGCCAGTTTACCGTCCTTCAGAATTTAGGGGGGTGGGATTGAGGATAGAGAAAGTAGAAAATGTCCTGGTGTCAGTGGGAGTAAACAATGTGCCATCATTTGTGTCAGTGGAAGTATTAGTGCCCCATTTTTGGTGTCAGTGGAAGGAATAGTGCCTCATCATTGGAGTTAGTAGAATGAATAGGGCCCTATCATTGGTGTCAGTGGCAGAAATTATGCCCCATTGTTGGTGTCAGTGGAAGGAATAGTGCCCCATCGTTGGTATCAGTAGGAGAAATAGTGCACCATCATTGATGTCAGTGGAAGGAATAGTGTCCCATCATTTGTGTCAGTGGAAGAAATTATGCCCCATCGTTGATGTCAGTGGAACTAATAGTGGCCCATCATTGATGTCAGTAGGAGGAATAGTGCCCCATCATTGTTGTCAATGGGAGGAATAGTGCCCCATCATTGTTGTCAGTGGGAGGAATAGTGCCCCATCATTGTTGTCAGTGGGAGGAATAGTGCCCCATCATTGATGTCAGTGGAACTAATAGTGCCCCATCAATAGTGTCAGTAGGAGGAATGGTGCCCCATCATTGATGTCAATGGAAAGAATAGTGCCCCATCATTGTTGTCAGTGGTAGTAATTATACCCCACTGTTGGTGTCAGTGGAGAGAATAGCGCCTTTGTACCAGACTGAAGAATAGTGCATCAAGGGCTGGATAAAGATAAGCAACAGGCCACATCCGGGCCCAGGGCAGCAGTTTGGAGACCACTGCTCTAAAGCAAAAGAGCCTATCTGAGCATCACTGCTACTTCAGTAAAAGAGTTCAGAACACAAACACTTACTTGTGATTTTTCTCAAAACAGAGTCCCTCTCAGTTGCCTGTGTTACCACACCTCAGGGTAGGTCTGGTAACACAGGAAAACAGCTGGAGGACTCAAAGACCTGATGAAACGGGGGGGGGGGGGCATCCCACCGTAACTTCGGTGTCTCTGGTAGCAATCAGGGAGGCTTTCCCCATAGTAGCAGGATCTTCCAAAGAAGCTGAATGCCATTGAGCTCTGGCCCAGCTGCCCACACACTAGTTCTGACAGTGAAGGGCTGATCACCCTTCCCAGTTCCCTCTGCCTCATTGATCAATAGTTGGTAGATACAATTGTGATTTATCAATCGCATCTCTGTTTCCGCCATGCAAATTCATAATTTGATAGATAGAACTATGATCATATTCATGACCAAAGCATCTCAGTACTGCTGATCAATGCAAACGATCTATCATTATCTGCCTTGGCTGTTTGACTCAGTTTGATCGAATCTGATCTAAATCAATAGGAAAGGAAGTTATGGCTATTTTCCAAGTTTAAGAAAATGGGTGTGGCCTCTATGATTGATTGCTAAAAATAAAAATTAAAAAGCTTGTACCATCATCCATGAATCTAATCAGCCCCCATGTCCTTGTGGTAGCCTGGTTGGGGTCCAGGCTCCCAATCCCTCATCTTCTTCTCCAACTTGATCATTTTGTTCAAATCACACATCGATTGGATAGTAAGGTATAATTGATGGGTGGCCACCATTAGTGTGTAACATTTCTGGTGGTAGATGTTGCTATAACAAGTGGGCTTTTAATTTATTTTTATTGGTCAGAAGTTATAACAATTCAAGTCATTAAAGGCTCACTTTAAAGTGTTTTTTGGCACAGTGTTTCAAAATACCTTCTTCCTATCAACTCACTTCAGTCTCTGTAGCAAGCTAACCATATGTCTATTTGACGTCTTAATTAATTAAATTGTTATCCTAATCTGAAAATGTTCTCAGGCCCCAAGTACATATCATCAAAGCATGGTGCTCTTTAGCGTCCGTCATTGTCTCCCTCTTTGCAAATTCTCTAAATTCCCGCCATGCCTATCACCTTGCAGCACAGACTATGACCTTTTTATTATCACTTCTCTTCCTCTCCATCCTGTTCTACAAACCTCTAAGGTTCTTACAAGTGGAATTCTAAGTACTATTGTTTCTAAAAAGGAAGCATAACGCCATAGTCATTTAAAAAAAAAAACTATGACCGCATTCTAAAACCAAAAAATTATTTTGGTTGCAAAAAGACAAATGTCAATTAAAGCATCACCCTGCTTCACTGCTGTCTCCCGGGAAAGCTGAGCGCTCAAGATCCCATAATAATGTACTCTTGTACATTTCAGCGCTTTTACATTTATATCATACATTGATATCAGTCCATGCCCTCAGTTCTGCCTTTTTACGGGATCTTGAGCATCCAGATATCCTGGGAGGCATCGGTGAGACATGATGCTATCACTGGTGCATCCAGGAAGCCGGGTCCAAGGTAAGCATTTTTTAACGCTTTCTTGAAAATATGATTTTTTGCACCCTCTTCCATTTTTTTTTTGTCTATTATCTGGGGGGGAGGGGGGGGGTTGCTACTTTAAGCACCATAGGTTTTGAGAAAATCATCCAATCCTTTTTTAATTTCAATTAATAATTTTAAAAAATTGCCTCCACTAGCAAACAAGGTGTTCTCACCTTAACAACTCTTAGCCCTTGTACACACAGTCGGACATTTCGACAACCAAATCCGTCGGATTTTGTCCGTCGGAGCTTGTCCGAAACTGTTGCATACACACGGTTGGACAAAGTTGACGAAAAATCCGATCTTTCAGAACGTGATGACGTAATTTCGTTACGACGGGACTACGTTCAGGCTAGTAGCCAATAGCTTTGATGTAGGAATTTGATCTGAGCATGGGTGGCACTTTGTCCGATCGGAATTCTCTACACATGATCGGAGTATGTCCTATCGGACCAGTTTGTCGGAAAATATTTCCAGCAAGTTTGAAAATTTGGTCCGACGGATATTCCGACAGAAACAGTCCGATGCATACCACACACAGTCGGATTATCCAACAACACGGTCCAACAGGACACATTCCGATGGATTCTCCGACTGGGCTTACAATAAAAAAATCCCTTTTTAGACTGATGGTAACATCTGATCAGCTGTATAGGAGGGATGAAACTGGGTGAGGAAAGGTCTTGTTCTGCTAAAAAGTTGAGGTCATTGAAGACAATTCAGCTTAAGAAATCCTATACAATGACAAGACTGAGCACAGCAACAAGACACAGGGTGGTCTTACTCCATCAACATTTCACAGGAAGACGTTAAAAAAAAAAAAGACAGGTGTTTTCATATGGACTGTCCAAGCTCAACTGTAGAAGCACACAGAAACAGAAATTGATGAGGACCAAAAACATAGTGGTCGCCCCAATGAAGTTTAGTGCAGCAGATGAAAGATGAATAATGCTGACTTCCCTTTGCAATCGGAAGATGTCCAGTGGAACCATCAGCTCAGGCTTAGTAGAAACCAGTAGAGCCCTGGTATGTCCATCTACAGTCTGGAAAAGTTTGGCCCAATGTGGTCCTAATGGAAGACTTGCTGCTAAAAACAAGGTCACTTTTTTGTCAAATGAAAATGGCTGACAGTGCCACTCACTTAGCACATTTTTGGCTGAATCATGAGGAACTGACCAAAATTTGCTCAGTATATAGCCAGATTTACCCTTCCTTACTCTATCAAACATCTAAAAATGCTTGCCTTTAGATATACTTTAATGATGTATGCACATACCATACATCCTGCCCTAGACCCTGCGGCTGCATGGTTGTACCCTGCACCTTATGCCTATAGTAACTGTAGCACGGCTCCTGAAGAGCGAGCGCTATGCAGTTTTTCTAAAATGAAAGTTGCCTAAACTGCAGTTTGGTTTGGGTGTAATTATCTAAATTGGGCCTCAGCATCAGTCTGACTGGACTGAGAGATGTTCAGCCTGGCCACAAGGGGCACTGTCTCTTCTGGCAGGCATGGAACTGTGGTCTGGTCAAGCACTTAAGTTACTCTCTCCTGGAGCCAGCCCAGTGGGAGGGGCGCTCTCGCTGTGCTTCTGGGAGAGGGTACATAAGATGCAGATGTCACGTGGTTTGGGGTTCCGGTCCAGTATGATGTGCTGATTACATGGTCCTGGTCCTCCTGACCAGCCCCCAAAGAAGGCTATGGCCTGGGGTGCGGATCCACCCGACTTTAATGTCTTGGAGCTGGCTAGCCCAAGGCAAGGAAACTAAAGGAGGATTCTGAGGTGGTTGGGTGCTGTCTCTGGTTCGGGAGAAACCCAGTGTACTTCGAGCATTCCAGGGGAGGACTCTTTAGAAGAACACCATGTATGGATTGGTTTTCTTAACAAGAGCCTGGAAGGGCTGAAGTAACCGAGAGAATCCGGTTTAGTGGATATCAAGTGTTTCAAGCTTAGTTTCCCTACATGTACTGCAACAACGTCTGTGGCAAAGACTTTGTTCCTGAGTAAGCACCAAGTTGGCTGCTAGGCCTTGTGATCATCCAGCTGCAAATGGCTATTCTCTGGATGCAGTCAAAGTAAGCAAGTTCTTTAATGTTTTTGGACTTTGACACTAAGCCCTTGTACACACGGTCGGAGATTCCGACAACCAAATCCGTCGGATTTTGTCCGTCGGATTTTGTCCGACAGATTTTGTCCGAAACTGTTGTATACACACGGTCGGACAAAGTTCTCGGAAAATCCGACGTGATGACATTGTTTCGTTACGACAGGACTATGTTCAGGCTAGTAGCCAATAGCTTTGGTGTAGGAATTTGATCTGAGCATGCGTGGCACTTTGTCCGATCGAAATTCTCTACAAACGATCAAAGTCCGATCAGATCATGCTGTCAGAAAATTTTATAGCCCAGCTCTAAAACTTTGTCGGTCGGATATTAGGAGCATTTTATCGGAAAATATTTCCGGCAAGTTGGAAAAGTTGGTCCGACGGATATTTCAGCGGAAACAGTCCGATGCAGACCACACACAGTCGGAATATCTGACAAGAAGCTCCGATCGGACACATTCCGACGGAATCTCCGACCGTGTGTACAAAGGCTAAGAGTACCTGAACTTCCTTTTCCAACCCTCTAAACCCAAGTTGAAAGACTGTTCAATTGTCTGAGTTTTGCAAATAAAATCCATTCAAGTGGATCTATTGTGGATCTAAGTGTCCATCTAAGTGGATCACATTCCGTCGGAATCTCCGACCGTGTGTACAAGGGCTTAGACTAGTGTCTTTAGTGGCCTTTCAACAACTGTACTTAATTCCTTTAGCACTCAGCATTTCACGCTCCCGCATCGCTTAGTCATAGCTCACATGCTATGTCACAGCTATGACTAAGTGCTAAGGGAGCGTGAAACGCGTTAGTAAGTGATGTTGTTCCCCTCTATTTGTATTTTTGGACATGTTTTTTTTGGATTTGCTGAAATAAAGGTGATTTTACTGGACATGCGGCCAACCATAACTTTTTTTTGCTCATTGGAATACATGATGAACGGGGCCAGCACCTGGTCTGTGTGTTAGTGGAGGTGGGGATGGGTGACTTACCTAAAGCGGTGTTGTTCACACACATCAATACTCCCAATTGACAGTGCTCTCCTAATGCAGAATTAGATGGAGTTATGCTAAAACAAATTAAAGTTGATAATACACTCTGGCCCACAATGCATACATCCTTGAGTACTAAAGGAACTAAGCACAGTTGTTGAAAGGCCACTATTAGACACTAGTCATTCTAAGAGATTGGCAGTTAAACCATGTTCTTCCCTTTTAAGAGTGGTACAACATTAGAGTCAGGAAATTAAAGACCGGTATTACTCATGTCTGTTGTGTGTCCATTATCTGTGGGTATTTTGAGGGATGATACACAACAATATATTGCTAAAACAAAATAAAATTGATAATACACTCTGGCCAAGAAGGCATACATCCCTAAGTGCCAAAGGAATTAAGCACAGTTGTTAAATGGTTACTATAGGCATAAGGTGCAGGGTGCAGGGTCTAGGGCAGAATGTACTGTATGTGCATACATAATTAAAGTGTATCTAAAGGCAAACATGTTTAGATGTTTGACAGAGTAAGGAAGGCAAAAAAGGTAGTTGGAGGGAAAGGGGATTATTACGGTGCCTAGATTCATCAAGGACAAAGAAATATATTTAAAAAGAACAATTTTAATACACAATAAAACAAAATACAAAAGTCACAATGGTATCAGAAGGATTTGTACAATCATAAATAAAAAAAAGCACATCCAATGAGGTAGGGCCAAGATGATATAGGCCTGGGTGTGCGAATGGGTCAAAATCTTCCCTACATGTTTCGCCGTACAAACGGCTTCATCAGGGGAAATGGAGTGAGACCACCATATGATGACAGTCTCAAAAGTCCGATGAAGCCCACACATGATCGCAATATGCGACAGAATGATTCCATCTGACCACGTGTGCATAAGTCTTCCATTAGGACCACATCTGGCCAGACTTTTCCAGACTACATATGGACGTGCTGGGGCTCTACTGGTTTCTGCTAAGCCTGAGCTGATGGTGCCACTGGACATCTTCTGATTGGAAAGGGAAGTCAGCATTATTCGTCTATCATCAGCTGCTCTAAGTTTCGTTGGCCGAACCACTGTGTTTTTGGTCCTCAACAATATATGTTTCTTTGTGCTTCTGCAGTTGTGCTTGGACAGTCCATATGAAAACACCTGTCTTTTTTTAAATGTCTTCCTGAAAAATGTTGATGGAGTAAGACCACCCTGTGTCTTGTTGCTGTGCTCAGTCTTACCATTGTATAGGATTTCTTAAACGGAATTGTCTTCAATGACCTCAGCTTGTTAGCAGAGCAAGACTTTTCCTCGCCCAGTTTCATTCCTCCTATACAGCTGATCAGATTTTACCATCAACTTAGGAAGGGATTTTTTTATTTTAAGAGTAGTTAGGATGAGAACACCTTGCTACCAGTGGAGGTCATTTCAAAATTAATAATTATTTTTTTTTTAAATTGGACAAGTTTCTGAAAACCTAGGGTGTTTAAAATAGCAGGATCTCGGCTTTTGCTTTCAACTTAAAAAAAATGTGGCAGTGGCGGCTCCTGCATTTTTATCTTAACAGGTTCCCTTTAAGTAAGAAGGCTGTATCAGCAAATAACAGTTACAACATCATTTTGTTTTCAGTTTTCCATTTTCAGCATCAGACTTAATTGCTTAACTTCTGGAGGAACATAATATGCCCCGTCAGCCGGATGCTGTAGTATTGGTTCTTTGTGACAATTAAACCAAATTAAAAAGAATTCCAAATAATATATTTGTACATGGCTGCAACATGATTGATGGATTCATCAATCCCCCCCCCCCCCCCAATGTGACCTAAATGATTTGGGGTTTACACAACATGGGTTTAAATATACTCCCTGCAGCTCTTTTATTTACCCACAATTAACAGTTCCAAACTAAGAAAATTAGACTATACCCAATAAATAACATTACTTCTAGGAGTGTAGGCAGGTGCAGGTTTTCCTCCATCCAGTAGGTGGCAGTGGGGTTGATTTACTAAAACTGGAGGGTGCAAAATCTGGTACAGCTGTGTATGGTAGCCTATCAGCTTCTAACTTCAGCTTTTTAAATTAAGCTTTGACTTTAAAGCATGGAAGCTGATTGGTTTCTATGCACAGTTGCACCAGATTCTGCACTCGTCAGATTTAGTAAATCAACCCCAGTGTTTCACTATGGAGATGGAGTGGAGTCTTTAGAAATAACAGCTTTCTGATTGTACACTGTAGCTTCTGTTGACTTCTGGCAGCCATCTTGGCGTGGGACCTTATAAAATAGGGTGACTATATTGATTGGCCAGCCCGGGGTGACATAACTCATGTACATGTATACTGGAGTTGATTCATCCCAGCACATGCAGCAGATATCAGAATTATACGCTGAGCTGCTCAGATAGCAGATAGTTAAGACTTTTTTTTTTCTTTTTGCGTAAGAGACATACAGAGTTTTCTCTACAATGAAAAATGGCCTACTAGCAATGTTTTCTAACTAGAGTTGTATGCCACTTTAAATAGTAAATCATAGGAGAAAGGTGTTCAGGTGTTTTTTTTTTTCGAGGGGGGGATGGGGGGGGGTTGTAGAGAGACGTTATACATGGGGGAGTAATAGAGGTATGTCCTAGGTTCTCTTCTGGGTATGTGGGGTATGGTGGTTTGGAGGGGGGGGGTTGATTGTCACTTGATGGTGACTCAGCTGCTGTCTTGAATTCCCTCAGGTGTGCCTATGTTTTAGGGTGGGCCGGGGGATTTCTCGGAGCAGCTGAGTTTAAGTTTTTTCAGATAATCTTATTATAATGTATTATTTTGACTAGGTTTGTGATTCACTGTCGGATTTTATATCTGCATGTTGTTATAAAATGATGTAATTTTACAAGGTCGGGAATGGGGGAGACAGGTCGGGGGGATCTTCTCTCCAATCCTGTCTGCCAAATCACCCCAAATAGGACGACGCTTTAAATCCAGCATAAGGCTGGTATGTGTTCTAGCAATTTTTTTGCTACTATAGTGTCTATTCCGTGCTATTAGTGTGGAATTATTTATTTATTTATTTGTTTTTTCTCCTTTTTTTTTTTTTTTTCCTTCCTCCCCTTTTTTTTTTTTTGGTAGCTCCCTTCGTAAATTCTAAAGCGAGATGACAGACCGTATTAAGTTCACCAGTTTTAATGTTAAGGGGCTGAACATCCCTGAAAAGCGGCATATCCTTCAGCGAGACTTGAAGAATTCTTGTACTGACGTGGCATTTATCCAAGAAACGCACTTCAAGAAAACGAGTATTCCTTTTCTTAGGTCAAGTTTTTTTCCTCATGTCTACCATTCCACTAACCCTATGGCTAAGACAAAGGGTGTCTCTATTATGATCTCTAGCAAGCTCCCCTGGGTATTTCAGGAATCCCGGGTGGACCCTGAAGGTCGCTTTCTTTTTCTTAAGGGCCATATAAGGGGATCGCTATTTACTCTTGCTACGATATATGCCCCAAATGCTCATCAAGATGTATTTCTTAGAGCTACTTTTGAGCTTTTGAGAGATTTTCGGGAGGGCCAGCTGATTGTGGGAGGGGACTTTAATATTCCCCTGTTACCCTCGGTTGACACTTCTACCTCAAGCTCCTCGGTCCCTGTTTCGACAAGGAAAAAGATAACTCAGTGCCTCCTGCGGGACCAACTGGTTGATGTGTGGCGGCTGCAACACACAGGGGAAAGAGATTATTCCTTTTACTCCTCCCCTTATAAATCTTACTCAAGGATAGATTTTTTTTTAATCCCTCATGACCATCTGCATCTGGTAGAATCTTCATCCATTGGCCATATTACTTGGTCTGACCATGCTCCTGTGGCTCTTACCTATATCCTTTCGAAGAATCCCTCACCCAGGTCACTGTTCTGGCGCCTCAATGAGAGTCTTCTCCAAGACCCAGAGGTTTTAGCAGATGTTACTAAGTCACTTGACTTGTACTTCCAAGAAAATGAGGTGCAGGATTGCGATCCAGGGATGGTTTGGGAGGCCCATAAGTCGGTTCTCCGTGGGGTCCTGATTAAACACGGGGCTCGAATTAAACGAACGCGGAATGAGCAGCTGACAAAGCTACTCTTCAAGCTTGCCTCAATCGAGGCAAGGCATAAACATGCTCCCACGCGACCCCTAGAAATTGAACTAGGGACAATCCGTGCCCAGATTAATGACTTACTTCACTATAAAGCGAAGGCGGCACTCCAGTTTTGCCAGAAACTGACTTATGAGTCGGGGAACAAATGTGGGAAGATTCTAGCTCGGTCTGTTAAGGAGCTGAAGTCTTCTTCCTATATACCACAGTTGTTAGATGGGAACGGACAATGGGCCTCTACTCCAACTCAGATAGCCGAGGTTTTCGGGAAATTTTATCATGATCTTTACAACCTGCCCCCCTCTGGATCCAGTCTGGAAGAAATAGATGGATATGTAGCCTGTGCAGGACTGCCCATTCTATCGTTAGAATCGCGGGAACGTCTAGAAGACCCGATTACATTGGAGGAGGTTCAGCGGGCTGTGGGCTCTTTGAAAGGGGGTAAGGCCCCAGGCCCAGATGGATATACATCACAATATTATAAGATCCTCCTCCCCGCCCTCGGCCCACGCTTGGTGCAGTTTTTCAATGTTCTAGGATCAGGGGGGAACTTTCCAAGGGATACCCTCAGAGCACATATCTCCTTGATTCCCAAGGAGGGCAAGGATCCGAGTCTTTGCGGAAGCTATAGACCGATTTCCCTTTTAAATCTGGACTTGAAGCTATTTTCCAAAATCCTTGCCACACGGTTAGCACAACATCTACAATCTCTCATTCATATTGACCAAGTAGGTTTCATCCCCTCCAGGGAAGCCCGGGATAACATCATTAAAGTACTTAATTTGGTGCATAAAGCTAAATCCTCCGGGACCCCCTGTCTTTTTGTGAGTATAGATGCCGAAAAGGCTTTCGATCGGGTTAATTGGACATTTATATTCTCGGTCCTCCGTCATATAGGTCTAGGGGGACGAATGTTGTCGTGGATAAGTAAAATATACTCCTGCCCTCTGGCTCAAGTAAAAGCGAATGGGGTGCTTTCGGCTCCTTTTGACATAAGGAATGGAACCAGACAGGGGTGCCCCTTATCGCCCCTTTTATTTGCTCTATCCCTGGAACCGTTCCTCTCTACTATTCGACAAAACCCAGACATAACGGGACTTCACATGGGCAGCACTGAGTGTAAGATCTCCGCATATGCGGATGATATGCTGTTCTCGATAACGAACCCTAGAACTTCTATGCCAAACCTCCTTCGAGAATTTCAAATTTATGGGGGATTTTCCCACTTAAAAATAAATTTTTTAAAGTCAGAGGCTATTGGGGTCACTGTCCCTCTAGAAATTTTATCAGATTTGCAGTCGAATTTTCGATTCAAGTGGACCCATATAGCCCTAAAGTACTTAGGTACACATATTCCGTCGGACATAGCAAGTACGTTTGCATTGAATTTCCCTCCCCTTGTTACCAAGATACGTGTTCTCCTTCAAAAATGGCGTTTTGGTCTTCACTCATGGTTCGGGAGATGCAATCTTATCAAAATGAATATCCTTCCTAAATTTATATATCTTTTTCAAGCTCTCCCGATCCAGATTCCAGTCTCCTTTTTTAAACAGGCTCAATCTTTGCTTATCCAATTTATATGGGCACACAAAAAACCCCGACTTCAACGATCACAATTGACATTAGCAAAACAACAGGGGGGTTTGGCTCTCCCCGACTTGCGACGCTATTATCAGGCCTCTCATATAGGGCGGGTATTAGACTGAAACCGTAATCATTTTACTAAGTTATGGGTCCAATTAGAGCAGTCCTACTCTCGCATCCCATTGAAAAGCGCCCTGTGGTGCTACAAAGATCTGCCTAAAGAATTAAAGTCGCATCCTATTATAGGAGCCTCCTTAAAAATTTGTTATCGGACTGCTATCCAAAATGCACTTACGACTCTGGCCTCCCCTTTATTTCCTATCCTCGGACACCCAAATTTTGCGCCGGGGATTTATTCCCGAGAATATGATCCACTCAGACGCGCTAAAATTGACCATGCGTCTAAATATGTTATTGATGGGAAATGGCCATCTATTTCAATTCTGATTGATCCATCGGGGAATTTCCAGTTGCCTTTTTGGCGAGCAGTGCAATTACATCACTTCCTCCACTCACTTCCTAATCCCCAAGAATTTGACCGCCTTCAGACGGATTTTGAGACATTATGTACAAGTAAAGGTCCTTTGGCCCACATTCTTTCTCAGACATATGCGCTTCTGAATATGCCTCCAAAGCATTTTGACTTACCGTGTCTGACACGCTGGGAAAGGGACCTTAATTGTACATTTTCCTTGGAGCAAAAACAGCGTATTATTACTCTCGTTTTTAAGTCCTCGCTGTGCACTAAGATGCAAGAAACAAACTTTAAACTTTTTACCAGGTGGTATTTGACACCAACCAAACTGCATAAATGCTTCCCCTCCGCCTCGGACAGATGTTGGCGTTGCGGGGTAGAAGAGGGTACGCTGCTTCATATATTTTGGTCCTGCCCCAGTTTGATCGACTTCTGGAGAGAAGTCAGACGCATAACACAGAAAGTTACGGAAATTCCAATCCCGGAAGAGGCGGCATTTTTTCTTTTACATCTCTCACGGATTCCTATTAAAAAATATAGAAAATCCATCCTAAGGCACCTGATAAACGCTGCAAAGTCTTGTATCCCGCTTCATTGGAAACAAAGCTCGCCTCCCTCCATCGCTCATTGGGTCAGGAAAGTAGAAGAAATTAAAAGGATGGAGGACTTGATCCTTACAGCACAAAATAAACAGGAGATCTTTAAACAAATTTGGGATGGTTGGAATGTCTTCATATTCTCGCTGGAGGGATGCCGCTTGCTTTCATCTTAGTGCCTAGGATTGGCCTAATGGGGCTCCTAGAGCAGTGGCTGCTATCATGACTTTTTTTTTTTATTTATTTATTCATTTTTCTTTTCTTTTTCTCTTCTTTTTCTCTTCTTCTCTCTTCTTTTTTTTTTTTTTTTTTTTTTTTTTTGTTTTTGTTTTTTTTGAAAATGTGGAAAAGTGGGACAAACGGCCCCCTTTTTGTATATGGGGATGGCTGGTGCCGGGGGGGTAAGGGGTTCACATGATCCTGAACCCTGGCATGGCACTTTCATTAGATCTCATCAGGACAAGACGGGTGTACGACAGTTTGATAAATGCACTCATTAATTGTACTGAATTTTGGCTCTCTGGATTGTTCTGTATTTGGTTATTGTGTGTTGATTTTCTTTTTTGGGGACCGTTTCTCCCTGTTTGGAGTTGAATAAAGATTATATTGGAAAAAAAAAAAAAAGAAAGGTGTTCAGAGTTTAGCAAGAAGCTATAAAGAGTGACTAAGCCCTTTGTACACATGGTCGGAGATTCCGACAACCAATTCCGACTGATTAATCCCGGAAGAGGTCCGGAAGTGATGTTGCATACACACAGTCAGACTAAGTTGTCGGAAAATCCGATTGTACATAACCTGATGACGTTATTACGTTACGATGGGACTACGTTCAGGCTAGTAGCCAATAGCTTTGGTCTAGGAATTGGATCTGAGCATGCGTGGCACTTTGTCCGTCGGAGTAGGCTACACATGATTGGAGTATGTCCAATAGGAGCATTTTGTTGGAACATTTTACCGGCAAGTTGGAAAACTTGGTCCGTCAGATATTCTGACGGAAACAGTTCAATGCAGACCACACACAGTCGGAATATCCGACAAAACAGTCCGATAGGACACATTCCGTCGGAATCTCAGACCGTGTGTACAAGGGCTTAGAGGTCCAACGGGGAGCTATCCAGAGCTTCAAGTGCCTTTGCCAGGAAAAGGGGAATCCTGAGGTTTGGCCCCTGGCACAACCATTACTCTGAAGGAGTCTCTAGGTGTCCACTTGCCTAAAGACTTGACAAAGAGCCACTCCTGTCCTCAACACCACCCTAATGGATTGAGAACAGGTCCAAATACAACTGAGGAAGAAGAGCCATGTAGATACCAGATGTTCGGAGTTTCTCTTAAATTCTCCCTCTCTTTGGTCTGAAGTATAGCTCTCTATGTAAAAAAATGTTATGACTTGAACACCAAAAGTGTTACACAGCACTAAACCTTTCATCCAACTACTAAATTATTGCATTTGTTACTTTTCTTTCCCATTAACCTTTCAGCAGTACCACGGGATCTAGCCCTGCAGCTCCCTACCGTCTGACTGCCAACCACCGATTAAGTAAGACCTTATGTTTACACATTATCCTACACTACATTTTTACCCTTTCCTAGGACTAATACTACTCAAGTCATGTAGCCCCGATGACTTCAATGATAAGGTCCCGAGGGCGGGGTGTAACATATTGGAGTTGTGGCCTGGATAAAGCAAGGTGAGGCCGCTTATTCCTGCTAACCACTCAGGCCGGGTGAGGTCTGCAGCAGCCGGACTATCTCTTCCGATTTTTGCATGTAGCCCCGATATATTTTTTCTTTGCATCGACTTTTATTTTAAATCCCTGCAAACTGTGCATTGTGATATTCACATCTGTGATGTGGGCTATAACAACGCACCTTGTGATAATTCACATTATACTTTCAGTTCAAAATTTTCTCTGCACATATTCATAAATCTGTTTAATGTTTCTTGTGTTTGTCTTTACACAGGTTGGGTTGTATTGCCTAGTTTTTTAAATTTCTTTCACATATATATACAGTACTGCGCAGGACATGTAGAAAACAAATCAATGACCTTTACTAGCATTGAAGGGGATCACATAGATATTTGTGTTAATATATATAACACTTTACTACAAAATATTAAAATGCCCAATGCTAAATGCCTTTAAAAACAAAATACAGCACATCATATACTAACAAGCCCAACTGCTATCTTGATGACCACTAAATTAAATTATTGAAGAGTAATTTTGTAATTATATATCTCTTATATCAGTATATAGTGTGGCCATGAGTACTCATGAATCAACGCATTTCTCTTTTGCGCTTCCTCAGGATGCATGAGAATTCAGCAGTGGCAGCTGGACCTGAAAAGGGAAAAGAAACCCATGCATAATATGTAGCGCCAGCTCCTGAAGAGCACGCACTATGTTTTTGAAATTTAACTTACTTTCTCTTGGAGAGAAACCCAAGTGGGAGTGTCACTCTCGCTGTGCTTTCTGGGAGAGGGTACTTAAGATGCGGATGTCACATGGTTCGGGGTTCCGGTCCAGAAGTATGTCCTGACTCCATGGTCCTGGTCCTCCTGACCAGCCCCCAGGGCACCTATGGCCTGGGGTGCGGATCCACTCGACTTTATGTCTCGGGGGTGGCTAGCCTAGGCAAGGAAACTAAGGAAAGGATTCGGAGGTGGTCCGGTGCCATCTCAGGTTGTGGAGAGGCCCAGCAACTTCATAGTTATCCAGGGGAGGACTCTTCAGAAGAAAGCCACGTACGGGTTGGCTTCTTAGCAAGAGCCTGGTAAAGCTGAAGGACCTAAGTGAATCCTATCTCGTGCGGTATCGCCGGACCGGCTGCAAGATACTGGTACCACACAAGTGTTCTACAAGTATTCAAGTTTCCTTGTTCATATTCTACAACAAAGTCTGTGGCAGAGACTTGTTCCTGATTTAAGCACCCTGTTGGCTGCCTTTTGAGAGAGGGACTATCCAACTTGAGTGAACATTCAGCTGTGAATGCCTATTTTCTGGATTTATTCAAAGTAAGAAAGTTCTTTATTATTGACTTTGATACTAAGAGTACCTGGACTTTTCACCTAACCCTCTGATCCTACACTAGAGACTGTTGTTAGCTACGTTTTAGTAAATAAAAATCCCTTTAAGCGGATCAGTCGTCAGTCTCTAAAGTTTCTGCACAAGAACCCCTAGACACGAGGAGCGAGCAAGGGAAGGTAACGGTAAGCCCATTAAAACCAGCTGCTCCTTCGGGGGTAAGTGCTACAAATATATTTACACATAATCAATAAATGACATATAATATTTTGTCATTTATTCCCTATTTAAAAATGAGATTGTACAAAATGTGCCTTTCATGCACATGTAGACACTGGGGGTTATTTACGAAAGGCAAATCCACTTTGCACTATAAGTGCAAATTACAAATGCAAAGTGCACTTGATATTGCACTGCAAGCACACTTGGGAGTGCAGTCGCTGTAAATCTAAGGGGTAGATCTGAAATGAGGGGAGGTTCTGCTGATTTTCTCATCCAATCATGTGCAAGTTAAAATGCTGTTTTTTTTATTTTCCTTGCATTTCCCCCGTGGATCCACAGCGACTGCACTTCCAAGTGCACTTTCAGTGCAATTTCAAGTGCACTTTGCACTTGTAGTTTGCACTTGTAATGCAAAATGAATTTGCCTTTCGTAAATAACCCCCACTGTGCCTTTTGTACAACCTCATTTTTAATTAAGGATTAAATGGTAAAATATTGTATGTGATTTATTGATTGTATGTGCATATATTGTACATGGGTTTCTTTTCCCTTTTCATGTCCACCTGCCACTGCTGAATCCCCATGCGTCCTAAGGAAGCTGAAACGAGAAACGCGTTGACTCATGAGTACACGTGGCCACACTATATACTGATATAAGAGATATATAATTACAAAAATACTCTTCAATAATTAAATTTAGTGGTCATCGGGTTAGCAGTTGGACTTATTAGTATACAATGTGCTGTATTTTGTTTTTAAGGACTTTTATCCCTGTGCACTTTAATCTTTTGTAATAAATTGCTATATATTATTACAAGAATATCTATGTGATCTCCTTCAATGGCAGTGAATTCCATGGATTTCTTTTTACATACCCTGCACAACAATTATGGATGTGGCAGATGAGCTGTATATGTTTACAGTACTGTGCAGGAGTTTTAGGCAGGTGTGAAGAAATGCTGTAAAGTAAGAATGCTTTCAAAAATATATATCATTTGTAGGTTGAAACACAGTCAGTTAATGAGACAGAAACGGCTGTGTAGGAGGCTTAAAACTGGTAGAGGAACAGCCAAACTCTGCTACTAAGGTGAGGTTGTGGAAGACAGTTTCACGTCACAGGTAAGCTATACGGCATCAGCAAGGTCTCTTCCAGGCAAAGATTTCAAAGCAGACTGGGGGTTCAAGATGTGCTGTTCAAGCTCTTTTGAAGAAGCACAAAGAACGTTGAGGACCAAAGACACATCAAAAAAGACACAAGTTCATCAAGTCCAACCTATGTGTGTGATTATATGTCAGGATTACATTGTATATCCCTGTATGTTATGGTTGTTCAGGTGCTTATCTAATATTTTATTTAAACTATCAATGCTCCCCTCTGAAACCACCGCCTGTGGAAGGGAATTCCACATCCTTGCCACTCTTACAGTAAAGAACCCTATATGCAGTTTAAGGTTAAACCTCTTTTCTTCTAATTTTAATGAGTGGCCACGAAGTCTTATTAAACTCCCTTCCGCAAAAGTTGTATCCCCATTGTGGGGTCACCTGTATGGTATTTGTAAATTGAAATCATATCCCCTCTCAAGCATCTCTTCTCCAGAGAGAATAAGTTCAGTGCTCGCAACCTTTCTTCATAACTAATATCCTCCAGTCCCTTTATTAGCTTAGTTGTCCTTCGTTGTATTCGCTCCATTTCCAGCACATCCTTCCTGAGGACTGGTGCCCAGAACTGGAGAGTATACTCCAGGTGCGGCCGGACCAGAGTCTTGTAGAGCGGGAGAATTATCGCTTTATCTCTGGAGTTAATCCCCTTTTAATGCCAATATTCTGTTTGCTTTGTTAGCAGCAGCTTGGCATTGCATGTCATTGCTGAGCCTGTAATCTACTAGGACCCCCAGGTCCTTTTTCATCCTAGATTCCCCCAGAGGTTCTCCCCCCAGTGTATAGATTGCATTCATATTTTTGCCACCCAAATGCATTATTTAAAAATTTTCTACATTAAACCTCATTTGCCATGTAGTTGCCCACCCCATTAATTTGTTCAAATCTTCTTGCAAGGTTTCCACATCCTGCGTAGAAGTTATTGCTTATTTCCCTTCAATATCGGAAGATGTCCAGCAATGCCATCAGCACAGACCTGGCGGAAACCAGTGGGACTCAGGTACATCCATCTACGGTCTAGAGAAGTCTGGCCAGAAGTGGTCTTCATGGAGGAATTGCAGCCAAAAAGCCATACTTCCGACATGAAGACAAGGCTAAGCGACTCAACTATGCATGAAAACATAGGAACTGGGGTGCAGAAAAATGTCAGAAGGTGCTCTGGACTGATGAGTCAGAATGTGAAATATTTGGCTGTAGCGGGAGGCAGTTTGTTTGTGAAGGGCTGGAGAGTACAATAATAAATGTCTGAAGCATGGTGGAGGCTCCTTTCAAGCTCGGGGCTGCATTTCTGCAAATAGAGTTGGAGATTTGGTCAGGATCAATGGTGAAATACAGGCAGATACCTATCCATCGTGCCATAACATCAGGGAGGCGTGTTATTAGCCCCACATGTATTCTTCAGCAGAGGAAAACGACCCCAAACATATAGCTAATGTCATTAAGAATTATCTTCAGTGTAAAGAAGAAAAGGGAGTCCTGGAAGTGATGGTTTGGCCCCCACAGAGCCCTGATCTTACCATCATGGAGTCTGTCTGAGAATACATGAAGAGACAGATGGATTTGAGGCAGCCAACATTCACAGAAAATCTCTGTTTCATTCTCCAAGATGTGTGAAACAACCTACCTGCCGCGTTCCTTCAAAAATGAGTGTACCTAGAAGAATTGTTGCTGGTTTGAAGGCAAAGGGCGGTCACACTAAACATTGATTTGATTTGGATTTCTCTTCTGTTCATGTACTTTCCATTTTGTTAATTGATTAAAAAAAACTATTAACGCTTCTATTTCTGAAAGCATTCTTGCCTTACAGCATTTCTTCACACCTGCCTAAAACTTTTGCACATAACTATATATGCCATCTTTGATATATATGCCATCTTTGATATTGCCCATCATTCTACCAATTGGATAATGTCCCGCTAATGTAAATAACTCTAGAAGAGCAATTAAACGTCTTTAAATAGGTCAGCAACTGCAACAGAAAGCAGCTTTGTGAAGGACACGGGTGAAGTTTTTCTTTTGCCTTGTAACTCGATCACTACGTGACTTTTTCCGGTTGAACGTTTTGAAGGGTAATAATGTCACTCAAGACAAGTACAGTAAATTCAGCAAGCTGAAGAATTCACGGAGCGGTTTATTTTTATCCCGAACATCTGTAATCTTCGCTCCGCCGTATTCCGGTTACCAGCATTGCGCGGTGATGTCACCCACTTGCAACCAAATCTCCCGAGCTCGACAACTGACAGGTCCTGCGTGTTCCCGGGACCCTGTGCGCGGGCAGATGTCATGTGTGCCAGAGATGGAACCTGTCACCGCAGTATCCGCTGAACGCCAGAGCGATGAAACAAAGTCACGCTGTGTCTCAGAAGGTTGTCCGGGGCACGGGTCCAGCTGTCGGATTTGCTGACAAGATGTTTAGTCAGGACACACAGTGGAGCTCACACAGCCCGCTAATCGGGACGTAATGGAAAAATATAGCAAAGCTTGTTTGCGCTACAGAATGTAACCTTACATGGTGACAATGCCGTCTCCTTTATCATATTTAAAGTGTACCTAGCATCAAATATATATCTTCATTTTTAGTGCATGCATGGTCGGTAATGTGTCAGCCTAGGACATCCAGGTATTTATCACCTCTCCCGGAGATCACAGTCCCCCCCCTGGACAATGCCATCATCTACTTACATCTCCCGAGGGAAGGAACCGTATTTGTGTAGCGGTACCCCCGTCAGGGCTGCTGAGTATTGTGGTTCGTCCGTCACCCTGCCCAGCCAAGCACACAGTTCTCATTCACCCTCAGGAAGAAAAACAGTCCTTGAAGTCCTTTGTTTTTGTATTTTTATTGAGGGGATTTAACTTGGATAGGGATGGGATATTTATGAGGAGGCCCAACTGATATAAGGTATATGGGACCGACTATATTCACCTCCGGTATATACTACATCCAGAAGCGCAGCTTGAAGCTTGTGGGCCCCAATGCAAAAGTTGACCTGGGCCCCCCCCCCACTAACACCCACCACTTCCACCGCCTGTGCAGATACACCCACCGCACGCCAAGATACTCAAAGCGACTTAAGCCCTCGTACACACGGTCGGACATTCCGACGGAAAATGTCCGATCGGACCGTGTTGTCCAATAATCCGACCGTGTGTGGGCTCCATCGGACTGTTTTCAGAGCTGGGCTATAAAATTTTCCGACAACATGATCCGATCAGACTTTGTCCGATCGTTTGTAGAGAATTCCGATCGGACAAAGTGCCAAGCATGCTCAGATCAAATTACGAGACCAAAGCTATTGGCTACTAGCCAGAACGTAGTCCCGTCGTAACGAAATAACATCATCACGTTCTGAACGATCGGATTTTCCGACAACTTTGTCCGACCGTGTGTATGCAACACAAGTTTCGGACAAAATCCGTCGGACAAAATACAACGAATTTTGTTGTCGGAATGTCCGACTGTGTGTACAAGGGCTAAGAGTTTAGAGTTTCCAGAGTTCCTCCTTACATTAGAGGACAGGGATCACCCCTGGAGAATCAGAGGACAGGGATCACCCCTGGAGAATCAGAGGACAGGGATTACCCCTGGAGAATCAGAGGACAGGGATCACCCTTGGAGAATCAGAGGACATGGATCACCCCTGGAGAATCAGGGGACATGGATCACCCCTGGAGAATCAGAGGACAGGGATCACCCCTGGAGAATCAGAGGACATGGATCACCCCTGGAGAATCGGAGGACAGGGATCACCCCTGGAGAATCAGAGGACAGGGATCACCCCTGGAGAATCAGAGGACAGGGATCACCCTTTGAGAATCAGAGGACATGGATCACCCCTGGAGAATCAGAGGACATGGATCACCCCTGGAGAATCAGAGGACAGGGATCACTCCTGGAGAATCGGAGGACATGGATCACCCCTGGAGAATCGGAGGACAGGGATCACCCCTGGAGAATCGGATGACAGGGATCACCGCTGGAGAATCAGAGGACAGGGATCACTGCTGGAGAATCAGAGGACAGGGATCACCACTGGAGAATCAGAGCACAGGGATCACTGCTGGAGAATCAGAGGACAGGGATCACTGCTGGAGAATCAGAGGACAGGGATCACCGCTGGAGAATCAGAGGACAGGAATCACCGCTGTAAAATCAGAGGACAGGGATCACCCCTGGCGAATCAGAGGACAGGGATCACCCCTGGAGAATCAGAGGACATGGATCACCCCTGGAGAATCGGAGGACAGGGATCACCCCTGGAGAATGAGAGCACAGGGATCACTGCTGGAGAATCAGAGAACAGGGATCACCCCTGGAAAATCAGAGGACAGGGATCAGTGCTGGAGAATCAGAGGAAAGGGGTCAGTGCTGGAGAATCAGAGGACAGGGATCACCCCTGGAGAATTAGAGGACAGGGATCACCACTGGAAAATCAGAGGACAGGGATTACTGCTGGAGAATCAGAAGACAGGGATCACCACTGGAAAATCAGAGGACAGGGATCACCGCTGGAAAATCAGAGGACAGGGATCACCGCTGGAGAATCAAAGGACAGGGACCCCTGGCAGGTCATTTGGCAAAGCTCCTTTCCCATCCCAGCACTGTATACAGCTCCCCCCCACACTACACAGGGCTGAAATCACATTCCTTTACACACAGTCTGTCAGCCCTCACAGGGTGTATCTGGTTTTTATGTTGCCCTTCTGACCTGTGAAATTCTCTGGTCAGAACGGCAGTGTAGTTGCAGTAGGCAGATACACCCTGTGCAGATCATGGCTAACTGGCTGTGTTGTAAAGGAATGTGATTTCATCCCTGCAGAGGAGGAGCCGTATAGAGTGCTGTACTGGGAAAGAAGCTCAGCAGCGGGCATAGTATCCAGAGCAGAGGGGGTGGTCCGGGGGCTTTGGGGGGGGGGGCAAAACTTAGATAAGTGGGGTCAAAGCCATGTGACATGAAATCTGGAGCCTGAAGCCCCTCAGGAGGTGTTAGGGGATTTGTTTTAGCAATTTCTGAAGGTTTCTCTGTCAGTGTTGGCAGGTGTTGGGGGAAGGTCACCGCGCGGAGGTGTGTGTCTTTTCCCCAGTTGTCAGGGAAGTGGGGTAAGTGGACATCCCGGGGGGGGGGGGGGGGTACAGAAAATCACAGCTGTTGACCAGAAGACACTGAGTGTCACCTCACCAGTGACAACGGTCCGGTCGTGGCTACAGGATGGCTCTCTAACTCTCTAACTCACTAAGCATGGTTACCATTCCCTGTTGCCAGCACACAGCACAAACACTTCCCCATTCTGGGCTGTTCTCACCCCATGCTCCTCTCCATTCAGAAAATGGTTCACAGTTTCTCCCCAGCCAATGAGAACAGATGGGTGTGGACTGTGGAAGCCAAAGTGGAAGCCCAGTACTGGAGCGTGGCTGTGGGATCCTGGGGCAGATCAGAGCTGGAGTTTGTGGAGGATATGATAATATGACAGGGAGGCTGCAGAGGCCACCTGGAGCTAGGGGTGGGCTTGCGATTGTGACCCCTGTAACCCCTTATGCTACGCCCGTCTTTTCTTCCAGCTCCAGCACAATTCTTTAGCTCACGCTAAAGCACTTTACTTGCTTCTACAGAACTCACTCTCCAGGACCAGCTAGCACTGATTTGTAGGCCTGTCACTGACTCTGTCAGGCATAAAGTGAATGCCCTTTACAGGCAGGGACCTCGGGTCCTTATGGTGTAGAAAAAATATAGATAGTCCTAATGCTCACTGTCCACGTGGCTTCTGACCCCAGTGCCACAATTTCAGGCCCTGTCAGCACTCCTGTCTGCAGCTACCTCTCTCTCCAATGCCCATGCCATCACAGTCTACTCCACTGGCCATCTTAGACTGCAATCTCCCTGTCCTCTCAGGCATGTCTCCCAGACTTCCTAACTGTATGACACCTGGAGACTTGCCTGGCAGTGCTCTCCTGCTGTCCTCTCTTTCCTCCCCTGCCTCCTGTCCAGGACCCCTCAACATGTTCTCAGAGGGCCCCGTCCGCAAGCGAGCCTAGGCCCAAGGTCACCCGCCCCCCAGACTCCAAGGCCAATGCAGCCTACCACTCCATTTACAGCTTCCACACCCAAACTCCTCCCCAGCTGGGCTGACCCTGGGTATTTAAGGAAGTTTGCCCCCTACAATCCAAGTTGGGGATTGAGAAGGACTCCTCAGAATACCCCAGGCAGCTCCACCTCTCCTCTCCTCCTTCCTTTTCAGAACATACTAGAACATTCTAGAAAGAAGTGGGGGGTCTTGGTGATGCTGCCTGTGAGTCACCCAGCTCTGCCTAAGTCACTTCCAACCCAGATCAAAACAAACAGGCCTGGCTACCAGCCAGGCCTGGAATTTACCTGCACTAACAAAACCCTAGCCATACTACCTCTAGCACACTAGAGGGTGCTACATTTGTATAGGTATCATTCAGAGTCAGCATCTACTTTTTGGGCTGAGATCCAGACTGGCCTAGGCAGTTCTTGGCTGTGTTCACAAATGACTGACACAGATTAGACCCTGCTACAGCCTTTCACCTTGTGAAGGTTGCAGTCTTATCTCTGGGGGAGAGGAGACTGAGGAATTGCTTCCTCCTGCATGTAGCAGGTTGATAAGATTGTCTCCAGGCATAGGCAAATGCAGGGGGTTTGCCTGGGCACGCCCCAATCACTACGTGCAGATTCCTCCTCCTACTGCCAAGGCTCCCCCCCCATTGCACTTTTTTCCCCAGCAGTGATGCTGGCTTCATTTCTCCCCTCTCCCTCTGCCTGTTGTGGGGGATGTTTCAGAATGGAGCGTGGGTAAAGGGGCTAGTAAAGATGTAATTTACCTGCCCCCTCTATTTCTAAATGAACACAGTAAACACTCACTCACTGTGTTCATTCATAACGGAAGCATAGTAAACTGTGTTTAACATTTTTCAGTTTGTGAATTAACAGGAAGCTGCTCAGCACAGACCACTTCCTATTCATTCATTCCCCTGTGCACCTGAGGATGCAGAGAAAGGTATGTGTGTTTGATCTTTGGGGAGCACACCTTAATGCAATAGGCTTGCACACACCTGTGTTTCCAGGGCTGCTGTTAAAAATCATGGGGTCCCGTAAAGCCTACCTGACAGGGCTTCCTAGGCATGTGGGTGCACAGCACCAAACACAGACAGTGTGCATTTGGGCCGCTTACCCGCACCTGCATAAATGTCAAATTAGGACCTGTAGCTTTGTTTATACAGCTGCTGTGTCCCCATAGAATAACAGGTGGCTCTAGCTTCACACAACCAGAGTACCAAGAGATTGAGGACATAGATTCCCCAACCCCTTTTCTGCAGCCTCAGCTGAATTGCAGAATGAATGAATAGGGAAAGTTCTGTACAGAAGCTCCTTGTTCATTCACAAACTGAAGCAACACATTCGACTATTCTTCAGTTATTAATGAGCACGGGGATGATAATGATGATAATTAGCCATTGCTTAATGTGTTCATTCAAGAAATGAAGGCGCCAGTAAATATAGCATGTTTACTTACTCCCCCCCCCTTCTCCATCCTGACACCCAGCAGGTGTCCTCCACAGGGGAATTGGACCTGGAAAAAGGGAGGGTTTGATTGTGGGGGGATCAGTAAGTATAAGGCATGATATGAAGAAAAGATGGTTGCAATGCAGGGGCAATCACAGGGGATCAGTTCCAGTAACTGCTCCCTACCCTGCCGCTCTAGTGAACTGCCATAAAGCACTATGGGTCCCTTGCTGAACATATAAAGTCTTGGCCCAATACAGGAGGTCTCAGCCAAAGCAAAGTCACCGGACTGGAGTGCAAAGTAGGATTTTTATTGGTAATGCCCATGTCCGTTGAGCTGTGTTTTTTTTCTGCAAACCATTGCACATGTATGGTGTGAACAGGGCACATAGAAAACAATTGCTGCTGCTACTACAGTAATTCACAATGTCTTATGGATCCCATACTTTGAGGCTGCCCTGCTGCAAAGTAACTTAGGTGGTTTTCGCCTCCTTGGCATGACCGCCACTCAGTAAATGCTTTGCATTTTCCCGAAGAATACAAAGAGGTTGATTTACCAAAACTAGAAAGTGCAAAATCTGGTGCAGCTGTGCATGATAGCCAATCTGCTTCTAACTTCATCTTGTTCAATTAAGCTTTGCCAATAAAACCTGGAAGCTGATTGGTTTCTATGCAGAGCTGCACCATATTTTGCACTCTCCAGTTTTAGTAAATCAACCCCAAAGCATTCTCTGATTGGATGAGGTGGAGATGTGGAGGGGTGTGGTCACTAGCTCTTCCTCATCCAATCAGAGAACACCTTGAATTCACTGAGAAAAATGCAACGAATGATGCACGTGCCAAGCAGGTGACCCCCTCTGGGTATTGTGCAGCAGGGCTGCCACTCAGCACAGGACCCGGAAGACAGGGAGGTATGGAATATGTATTCTTACATTGGACCAATATAACAATGCAAAATTATGAATACCTGAATCTCAGTGGGTGGGCCTTGGCGCCAAGTGGCTGCATATTTGTGTGAATTGATGCAAATAAAGCTGTGCCGAGAACATGTGCCCTGCGCCTTCCTACCACAGTTACCGCTAGCTAACGGAAAGTTCCTGATTGCTGCTTGCAATCGGGAGCTTTCTGATCATGTGACAGCCTATCACGATGGTCACATGATCATAAACCCCACCTCCCGGCATCCTAAACTTTTTAAAGTGACGGGAGGTACTGGCGTCAAGAGGTTAAAGAGGGAGTCCACCTAAAAAAAAAATATTAAAAGCCAGCAGCGACAAATACTGCAGCTGCTGACTTTTAATAAATGGACACTTACCTGTCCCAGGGTCCAGCGATGTCGGCAGCCAAAGCCAGGGTTAGACTGGGACAGAAATTTGGCCCTGGACTTCATCCAGACCGGCCCACTTACATTTTGAGTGTCCCATCACCAGCCCCCTTACAACAGAGTGTCCCATCAGCACCCCCTTAAATCAGAGTGTCCTATCAGCAGCCCCCTTACATCAGAGTGTCCCATCAGCACCCCTTTACATCAGAGTGTCCAATCAGCAGCCCCCTTACATCAGAGTGTCCCATCAGCAGCCCCCTTACATCAAAATGTCCCATCACCAGCCCCCTTACATCAGAGTGGCCCACTGAGCCATCGGCCCACCGGGAAACTCCCAGTAGTCCCGGTGGCCAGTACATGCTTGGCCAAAGCCGATCAATCGCTCGGCTCTCGGCAGCTGCCGCCGCCATCCTTGGTGACAGAATCAGGAAGTAAAGCATTGCGGCTTCACTTCCCGGTTCCCTACTGCTCATGCGCAAGTCGTGCTGTGTGTCCTAACTGGTCCCCACTATCTCTTGGGACCTGTGTGTTTCCCAGGAGACAGCGAGAAGGGCCGTGACTCCTGCGGGAGTCTATTCCCGGAAGTGGGTGCAAATACCTGCATTATACAGGTATCTGCACCCCCCTCCCCCTGAAAGGTGCCAAATGTGACAATGAAGGGGGGAGGGTTACGAAAAGCAGAGGTTCCATTTTTGTGTGAACCTCCGCTTTAAGCTACATCTGTCATGTGAGCAATATTGGGGATGTCTTCTTTTGAAAATGCTTGTTGCCTGGCTGTGTCTGCCTTCCATATTTCTGAACCTGGAACAGGCATGCCAGCAAATGCAAGTCTGGAAAATGTTATCTCTAAACTTGTTCTGGGCCAAAGCATCAGCAGGACCGCAAGGGGACTGAGATTTTCAGAAGAGGTCAGCAATGGTAGCCGTCTTTCAGCCCAGGTTTCCTTGAATCTATGGTTTGTTGAACGTTATCTTTTTTGGCATTTGCCGTCTCCCCTCTTTCCCCCCTCTGTACTGTCAGATTCCATTCTCCAGAGGAAACATCCTGTTCTCAGCTCAGGGTCTTACATAATCACTTGTTGTCTGCAGAGACAAAGACACCAGCTCCAATGCCAATTTCCTGTGCTTCTCCCATTAAAGGTAAATCAATATGCAACTGAGACGGCTTTTACTGGACAGATTCCTGGGCTCAAGTCTGATCCAAGTCTGGAAATCTATTACCTGTTTGGAAATATCTTCACTTTACTTTTAATAGGATTGACAGTCTATAATGCAAGCTTCAAAGCCCCTATATGCATTGACATACCTACTTAGAGCCAGCCGGTAAGGACAGTAAGGTTACTTGATGACTTGGCCCGATCCAAGTTCTTTGAAGTGAAAAAAGACACTGGGGTTGATTTACTAAAACTGGAGAGTGCAAAATCTAGTGTAACTCTAAATAGAAACCAATCAGCTTCCAGGTTTTATTGTCAAAGCTTAAAGTGGAGCTCCACCCAAAAGAGGAAGCACCTCTTGTTTGCCTCCTCCCCCCCTCCACTGCCACATTTACTACTTTCGGGGAGGGGGGGAGCGGGTACCTGATTTTGACAGGTGCTCACTCCCACTTCCGGCTGAGCTCGCTGCAGAAAACTCATCCAAAAGTTCAGCCCTCCCCTCCTCCTTCACTCGCTGCACAAAGTGCAGCGCATGCGCAATAAGGAGCCAGCTGTGAAGCTGCAACTGTTATATACAGCACAAATCTATCCTCACATCATCAACAAACCTAATTGTATTCTTGACTGGGAACGTGATCTGGGAGAAGCTATGGACATTACAGAGTGCAGTAAAATTTGGTCAGCTGTTTTATTATTGCTCTAGCACAGTGATTCTCAACCAGGGTTCCTCCAGAGGTTGCTAGGGGTTCCTTCAGCATTGGGCAATTTCTGCCTCTCAGATAAGTTCTCACCGACACCATTGATCTTTTTAGCTACCCGTAAGGAGGTAATTCTTCCCAATGACCACAAGTGTAAGGACCATTCTTCCCACTGACCATCACACTAATGTATCATGAGTTGTAGATTTCTAATTTTTTAGCAGGGGTTCCCCGAGACTGGAGAACTATTTCAAGGGTTCCTCTGTGTTGAAAAGGTTGAGAAAGGCACATAAAATACTCTTTCATTGGTACATGACTCTTGTTAGACTAGCATATTTTTCTTCCTCAAACTCCCCCCAATGCTTTAGAGGATGCAACGTTCAAGGCACATTATTTCATATTTGGTGTGAATGCCTGGAAATTGATTTCTTTCATCTTATTGGCAACACAACAAGTTATTTCTAAAGTTTGGAGAGAACTATCCCTGAACTTCAGAGAAGTAAGACAGAGAATTGTGGGAACCAGATCCATGAAAAATGAACTTCCATTCGAATTGACTCTTTTTAAAATACGGTCTCCATGGCTGGGCTATACCACCAACCCCAATATTAATTGTTCTTTGCTTTCTCTCTAATTGACAGAAAGCTTTAACCTAAAACTTTGAAAACAGCTTAGCCCGGTCGGTTACCCATCCCATTTTCTTGCTCTTTCTCATTTTTTCTTATTCTTCTCTCCTCTCAACATACATTCTCTATAATCAAATATTCTTTACAACTATTCATTTTTACAGACCTTTTAGGTAACAAATTATAATATTATGTAGCGGCCACTTCCCTTGCAGGGCGGCCTTGACTTATTGGGCTTACCAGTTACCTTCTCTCGGCCTGCTCTTCCACGTCTAGGGATTCCCAGGGTTGATACCCAACAACTTGAACTCTGACACAAAAGTCCTTTTTGAAAGGTTTTATTTTGCAGGGGTAACATCCAATAACACAGTCTTTCATGGGAACAGAGGGCACGGGTGAAGAACTCAGGCACCTTGAACTGTAGGTCTAGCAAAGTCTCTAATTTCACCCAGAGAGTAGCCACTCGCAGCTGGGTACTTCAAGGCTGAACAGATCTCTAGCCAGAGACCATGGCAGTCAGCACATTGACTCAAACTTGATGCAATTTTATGAACATGTACAAGTTGTAACTAAGGGTGAACAGGAACCTTTTCCTCAGTACCTGGAACATTCTCTGTCTCCACAATGGTACTGGAAAACGTGAATTTGTCAATGTCCTTCCCAACTCAGTAACCAGGCACTTTCCAGGATGCCACTTGTCGGCCCTCCTCCGAAGAGTCCCCCCCCCCGGTCACTTCCACGAGCTGTGGTGCCTCTCCAAGCTGAGAGCACACCCGGACACCTTGAATCCTCCCTCAGTTACTGCTCCTCGGACCAGCAGGTTTCAAGACTCGGGAACAGACGGATCCCTACCCCAGACCAGGGAGGTCTTTTAGGGGCATCTAACAGGAACATGTTGCGGGATGTCGAACACCCCGTGACCGGGACTCCTCACGGGGCTACCCCAGTCCTGGAACCAGAACAGACCACACGGGCCTCATGAACTCCTCTCCTCTTAACACGTGACCCACATATCTTAAGTACCCCTTCCCAGATTCCCCAGCGGGCCCCAGCACTCCCACTGATTGATTCCGAGAAGGTTGATACTCAAAACTTCCAACCAGACCTGGTTCTGGCCTGTCATGTGCACCTCACTGTTCACATGACCAGGCAGAACTTCCAACACAGCCCAGCCAGACTGATGTCAAGGCCAACCTATGTAATTAACCCTCAGAACCCCTACTCTTCTGAAGCAAAAACTAAATTATTTTGTCCAAAATGTCATCCGCTACAATTAAAATATGACTGCCCATTCTTCTTATCTATTTAAGCTATTTAAATGCTTGTCTTGGAATGTTTCCTTTTTTTCTGTTTCAATTTATATATTTTATTCTTGATGTATATACATGTATACGAGTACACCCCTCACATTTTTGTAAATATTTAAATTTATCTTTTTATGTGACAACACTGAAGAAATTACACTTTGCTACAATGTAAAGCAGTGAGTGTACCGCTTGCACATTTGCTGTCCCCTCAAAATAACCCAACAAACAGCCATTAATGTCTAAACCACTGGCAACAAAAGTGAGTACACCCTAAGTAAAAAAATTAATAAATTGGGTCCAATTAGCCATTTTCCCTCTCCGATGTCATGTGACTCGTTAGTGTTACAAGGTCTCAGGTGTGAATGGGGAGCAGGTGTAATAAGTTTGGTGTTATCACTCTCACTCTCTCATATTTGTCACTGGAGGTTCAACATGGCACCTCATGGTAAAGAACTCTCTGAGGATCTGAACAAAAAGAATTGTTGCTCTACATAAAGATGGCCTAGGCTATAAGAAGATTGCTAAGACCCTGAAACTGAGCTGCAGCATGTTGGCCAAGACCATACAGCAGTTTAACAGGACAGGTTCCACTCAGAATAGGCCTCGCCATGGTCGACCAAAGTTGAGTGTACGTGCTCAACGTCATATCCAGAGGTTGTCTTTGTGAAATAGATGTATAAGGACTGCCAGCATTGCCTCAGAGGTTGAAGGAATGGAGGATTAGCCTGTCCATGCTCAGACCAAATGCCAAACACTGCATCAAATTGGTCTGCATGGCTGTGGTCCCAGAAGGAAGCCTCTTCTAAAGATGATCCCTCAAGAAACCCCGCAAAACAGTTTGCTGAAGACAAGCAGACTAAGGACATGGATTACTGACACCATGTCCTGTGGTCCGATGAGACCAAGATAAACTTATTTGGTTCATATGGTGACAAGGGTGTGTGGTGGCAAATAGGTGAGGAGTACAAAGACAAGTGTATCTTGCCTACAGTCAATGGTGGTGGGAGTGTCATGGTCTGGGGCTGCATGAGTGCTTCCGACACTGGGGTGCTACAGTTCATTGAGGGAACCATGAATGCCAACATGTACTGTGACATACTGAAGCAGAGCATGATCCCCTCCCTTCGGAGACTGGGCCGCAGGGCAGTATTCTAACATGTTAACGACCCCAAACACACCTCCAAGATGATCACTGCCTTGCTAAAGAAGCTGAGGGTAAAGGTGATGGACTGGCCAAGCATGTCTCCAGACCTAAACCCTATTGAGCATCTGTGGGTCTTCCTCAAATGGAAGGTGGAGGAGCGCAAGGTTTCTAACATCCACCAGCTCTGTGATGTCATCATGGAGGAGTGGAAGAAGACTCTACTGGTGACCTCTGTAGCTCTGGTGAACTCCATGCCCAAGAGGGTTGAGGCAGTGCTGGAAAATAATGGTGGCCACACAAAATATTGACACTTTGGGCCCAATTTGGACATTTTCACTTAGGGGTGTACTCACTTTTGTTAATGGCTGTGTGTAGAGTTCTTTTGAGGGGACAGCAAATGTACACTGTTATACAAGCTGTATACTCACTACTTTACATTGTAGCAAAGTGTAATTTCCTCAGTGTTTCACATGAAAAGATATAATAAAATATTTACAAAAAATGTGAGGGATGTACTCGCTTTTGTGAGATACTGTATACAGTATATGTGTATGTTCATATTTTTATTCTCCGCATATCAGGGCTTTTTTTCTCAGACAATAGGTACAGGAAGTCCGCTTTTCCGAGTCACACCTTTTCCCCGCCCCTACCCATCTCCCAGTACAGTCCCTTTTAGACAAGACAGAACCAAGTATCATTTTGTGGTGCTAAGTAATTTGTATGGAATTTGGTAATGATATCAAGAAAAGAAGTAAAATAGATCCACTTCAGCCAGCAACATTAGATCCAACAATGTACCACCCACAACAAACCCCCCCCCCCCCCCCCCCCAGCAACAATAGACTCCCAGCAGCATCAACAGATCTCTGCACAACCAGCATTAATAGACTCTCTGGCAGCCATTAACAATAGACCCCCTCCCCCAACAGTAGATCTCCTTCAGCAGCAACTGACACCCCAGCAACATAAGACCCCCCCCTGCAAAAATAGATCCTCTCCAGCTAGAACAGACCTCCTCAGCAACAATAGACCCCCCTGAAAAAATAGATCCTCTCCAGCTAGAATAGATCCCCAGCAGTGAGCATCAATACCCTGCAGCACACCCCAGCACCCCTTGCCATTACATACAGTCCAGCAGGTGCCAGAACTGCATTCCCCGCGTTCCCGCTGAAGAAAAGCGCTGCTGCATATAAATTCAACAAAATATTGTAAAACAAAACTGAGCTTTTAGTTGTGCATGATAATTAGAAATGTGGATCACTTGCTGGCTTCTGCCACAGTTATTCCCACCACTTGTGCAGCCATTGCAAAGCCAAAAGAAGGCAAATGATTTGGGTTGTCCATCTGCAGGAAGGTGACTTCTTTATGATGATTTTCTGGGAAAAGACAGAAAAAGAAATTACTGTTAAGAAATGCTTTTACTAAAGTCTCCAAAACATCAAAGAAGCCACTTTCAACCCCCTGGGGCTAGTTTTTGGTGGATATGGTCTTTTAAAGCTTAGCTTAGGGTTACATGATAAGCATATCTACTTCCAAATCCCATTTCTGGAGACATCTCAGTTCACATTTGCTGCTGACTACATATTTGTGTGATCTGTCCTTACTACACTATAATTCTGTTCCCTCCCATCAAGCTATCCATGAAATAATTCGTTTAGGAACACACTGAGCTTTTTCTGATGCTGTAAGCGGTGGCTATCAATCCACAAACAGCAGATATGTTGGCTATAATTGACATGTTGGGCAATGTCAGCTCTTGCATTCTCTGGTCCAAGGCCAATTCTGTGCGTAATATCTCAGCCAGCCTGTTACTAGTTAATCCTTTCCTAATCTGCTGGTTTGCGCAACTGGGGTTTAAAAAAAGAAAAAAAAAATAAGCTGAAATATGTGAAACTTTTCACTAATAATTTATTGAGCTTGTTCTCTTACCACACCAATGTCACCCTAGCAATAAACATTTACTAGAATGTATTTAAAGACCAGGAGCTGGTATATATGGAGACTGTATCTTTGATGCACAGTAACTGTGATGGACATTTGGTCAAGTTCCAGCTTCAGTAGCGCACCTCACAAAGGCCCCTTTTACAGCGCCTTTTCCACCACGCCTATGTTTTAGGAGGTAGCGTTTCTTACATTTGGTATAAAATAATAGGTCTATGCCCCATCATCTATATTTATTGGAAGTAAGAAAATGTGTGAAGTAGTAGACTGATGGCACTGGTAAAATTTTGTACTAATTGATTTATTTGACAAAAACGTACTGGTGGTATCCCAATGGGGCATCTAAGTGATGGGTGGGCTGCTCCCGTGAAATGAGGAACTGAAACAGTGGATTCAGACTGTAGAAATTAAGTTTGAGTGTGAAAATCCAAGCACCACACCAAGGTTTAGAGTCTGAGGTTATGAGGTTTTATTCTAAACATATGGCAGGCGCTACAGCCAATGCATTTTTTGCACATTATCCCATTCATCAGAGCTTTATATGAACAATATCCATTGGTAAGGACGGAGAAAATTTGAGAGCTGCTGTTGCTGAGCTAAGCTTTAGCAAGTTTTGCATTTAAGGCCTCATGCACTTTGGACATTTCTCCTAGATGTCTTTTCTCCTGGCAGCACCATTTTGGCAGTAAAAAAATACTTGCCATTTGTAAACTTATGTAATGCCTTTAGGCATGTCAAGCACTTAATTGAGTGTTAATTGATTTCATTGGCTAGAATAATAATTTTATCTGGCCACTGAAACAAATTAGCCCCCAAGAACTAAACACGCCTAGCGTTAGCGCGCGTTCACACCCGTCAAACTTTTTTTCTTCCAAAATGCCGCTGCTCTTGGATGCGTTGGCAGTGGGGGGGGGGGGGGTTCTACCTCTAAACACTGTTTTCTTCTCTTAAAGGCAGAAAAAAAAATGTCAGACACCCCTAAGCCCTTGTACACACGGTCGGACACTCTGACGGATAATGTCCAATCGGACCGTGTTGTTGGATAATCCGACTGTGTGTGGGCTCCATCTGACTTTTTCCGTCAGAATGTTGGACCAACAAAGTTTGAGAGCTGGATATAACATTTTCCAACAACATGATCTGATCGGACTTTGACCGATCGTTTGTAGAGAATTCCGATCGGACAAAGTGCCACGCATGCTCAGATCAAATTAGGAGACCAAAGCTATTGGCTACTAGCCTGAACGTAGTCGTAACGAACGAACGTCATCACATTCCGAACGATCGGATTTTCCAACAACTTTGTCCGACCGTGTGTTTGCAACACCAGTTTCGGACAAAATCTGTCAGAAAAAATGAGACGGATTTTGTGGTCGGAATGTCCGACCGTATGTACAAGGGCTTAGAGCATCATTAAAAAAATCCAATGTGCATAAGGCCTAAATAGAATATGTCAACACTCACCTGACTGAGAAGCTTCCAGCTACAGCAGCTGTCTCCAACTGGTTTTGAGACAGGCATAGTCATTGAGTGGCTGAGCAGGCACTTTAATGCAGTGGTTCTCAACCTCAGTCTTCAAGTACCCACAACGGGCCATGTTTACAGGTTTTACTTTACTTTGCAGATCTGCTTTAAATCAATATCAATGACATGTATATATTTAAATCAATATCAATAAGAGCTAATTCATCTAAGTGAAGTTCCCAAAGCATGGCTTGTTGGGGGTACTTGAAGACTGAGGTTGAGAACCACTGCTTTACTGCACCCAAATGTAGACCCCTCAGTAAGGTAACCTTTGGAAATCCCTTTGGTGTTCAGAGCGAACCTACAATATGATCCAGAATGGCCCATCTCACTAGAAGGCATGCTATGGGTGGTACCACAACATATCACCACATTTGATGCATCCAGTTTGGTGTTGTAATTTATATTATTCTCCCATAAGGATACAATTTAGTAACTGTTAAGAAGAAGCTTCTAGAAGTTACTGGGTGGAAGCTAGGAGAGCATACTTAGGGAAGCTTGGCCAATCCCAAGGTGGTGGGCCAGGCTGGGTGGTCAGCCTAGCCCTTAAAGGGGAGTTGCAGTCGTGTCTGTGTTTATTAAAAGTCAGCAGCTACAAAAAGTGTAGCTGCTGACTTTTAATAAACACAAACTCACCTGTCCCACGGTCCAGGGATGCGGCTGCCTGAAGCCTCGGTTCTCTCCCCCACCTCTCTCCGGCGCTGGCATCACTAGTGTGGGCACCCGGCTGTGACAGTTTGTGGCTTCACAGCTGAGTGGGCACTGCACACGTGTGAGTCGCGCTGCACGTCCTGAATGGCAGGGCAATCTTCTGGGACCTGTGACGTGCCCAGAAAATTGCTTGGAGGGAGGGGAAAAGGAGAACCGCTCAGGGCGCAGTGGTGCTCCAAGCGGAAGTAGGAGCTGGGGACCTGTCAAAACTAGGTACCCGCTCCCCCCAACCCCCCCCCCCCCAACCCCCCCCCCCAAAAAAAAAATTACACACCAAATGTGGCATGTAAGGGGGTTAGGATTCCTTAAAGCAGAAGTTTCACTTTTGGGTGGAACTCTGCTTTAAGTATGAATGTCATGCTAGCAAGGGGGTCGGGTGGAAGATGGAGTGCTGAGGGGACTGTCAGTGGCCCTTGAGGCAAATTCCCACATAGGGTGCTCCGAAAGTTCATGCACCTGTGGTCTTCCTTGCCATTATCCAATCCTAAAAAAATTATCACTATGTTCTTTAGTAGCACAGCCACACAACATCCCCACACACACACAAACACTCTGCCAAACACACACTGCCAAATCCTTTCCCCCATGTTATCAGGACCAATGCAGAAAGAGTATAAATCTCAAAAGAGCTAATCAAATTCTGCTCCCCCACACACAGCTGAAAGTAAAACTCCAGGCCAGAGCACTCCCTACACATGGAGCTTAATTCAATAAATGTCCTTTTAGACATTTAGCATTAGAAAGTTTGGAGTTTAAGTGAAGGTATATATTGGAGGGAGAAACCTAAAATATTTTTCCAAAGCATAAATCTTGAAAAACTTAATGGGCATCACTCCAAAGTGTATGCACTGATTAATAGCCAACACCAAACAACTCTCTACTGTTTAGAAGTATTTCTAAAATTGTTGTGGCAGTTACTAGAAAAAAGCCTACATAAGATGTTTCTAGTGTAGCCGGGTGCCCTGCTGGCTGTGTACACGCTCTCCTCCTTCCTTTCCCCTCCACCACCATGAACTAGAACAGAGTTGCTGGCTGTGCTGCTGGAGCGGCCTTGTATGTGTGCAGTACCTGGTTCTCATCCTTCACTTTCCCGCTGTGTAAGCAGAGCTGGCTCTGTGTGTGACATATCCCGCACACTCCTGCCCCCCTCCTTCTTGCAGCAGTAGCTCTGAGCCAACCAGGGAGAGAACTTGCTATGCAGCTTCTGCTAAGGATTCTGGAAAATGTAGTCCTTAAAGGGGCACTGCACAAGACAAGTTAAGTGAGGTTAATGGAGCTGCAGTCTTTAATACCCAGGATTCCCTGTACAGCAGAAAAGGAGATACAGAACTTTCCCCAGGCAATTCTGGATTGATCTGGGTCTTTTGCAGGAGGAAGCCAAGTTGTACAGACCCGTGGCCTTGGCTGGGACCGTGCAGTGACCAGAGTGCCATCTCTGAGCGGAGCAGTAACCAGATAATTTGGGCCCATAGCCTTTGCTGAGCCTGTTCAGAGATCGGTGCCCTTGCTGTGCCCATAAGAGCCTGAGGACAGAGTTGCAGAGAGAGATCGTTTGCTAAGCTGGGACCAGGGCTGAAAGGACCACTCCTGTGAGTGTCTACAGCAAGGGACAACCAGCGAGGACCAAAGCTAAAGACTGAGCCTTGTGAGGACCTGGTCAGGAGGACTGAGTCACCACGTCCTAGATACCTGAGTAAAGCAGGCCGTCAAGGGAACTGGACTGGATTGCTGTGTACCAGGAGTGGTGATCTTAACCATCTGTGCTCATCTCAACACTAACTAAGTTAATGCAATAGAGACTGTTCCTTGTTAATCAGCCATCGATTGAACACACTTAAAGTGGAACTAAACCCATCGATTTAAACAGTTAAAAAAAAAAGGCATGCCGGGAATGCTAACTGCACATTGGCTGTGCTCTCAGCCAAACTATCAACCCATCCAATGGCTGGTGTCATAACGAATCACATGTGCAGCACCATAGCAGTTGAAGATTAAACAGAGGCAAAGATGGCAGCTTCCTTGGCTGAAAACGATAGGGGTGTTTACTTCCACTTTAAAGGAACAACTACACATGCACCACCTTACAGAAGGGCCCCAACGAAAGCAGGTTATCACTGACAATTAGGTACCAGGTAATTTAAAGCCACCTCCAGGGGTACCCATTTGTCAGGAATGTATACATCCACCCGCTACTGGCACTGTATGCATAGCCTGCACATTAGGGCCTTTATTTTTGGGTTAGTTAATGCCGATACTCCTAACCTTGTTTGCGGCAGGTATAATTTGGTTATGCTTCACTACAGTTCAGTTGATTGCCATCTTAAGGGTCAGTATTCACATCCTCTAGTACAGCACCTTTAATCCTGTTCAGTTGACTGTTTATTGATTCATGCCTTGTTTACTGCATTGCTATAATACATAATTTCAGTCTACCATTCAGTTGCCTGTGGTCTGTTTTCTGTGCATTATTATAGAGAAGTAGCATACTAATTTTTAATTTACACATGTGTGTCAGTGGGGTCCGAGGAGTTTAAAGAGTCATGGCAGGACAGAGAACCCATCATATCCATCTGCTCCTGTGGGAGTAAGCGCTACCCTAGGTTCTCACAGAAATATCTTAGAGGACCATCTGGTCCTTACAGTCCTAAATATTTGAGTTTACATTGGAGTTCTCTGCTTGAGTTTCAGACCCAAAGTGTTTCATGAATGAAATCCTGTACTTACTTCACACCCTCTGCTTTATCTTAAACCCTTGCTTCCATTTTGTCTCTGAAGAGGAGACAATCTGTCTGTTGTGGCCACACGGACTAAGGTTCACACGGCTCTGTTTAGATTTGCCTGTTTTAGATGGGTTTGGAGCTGATGAGCCAAGAGTCAAATATAACCAATATAGATATGTTTCTGCAGCAGTTGTCACAACATGCACTCCTCAGCTTTCTCTCTAATTGTGAAATCGCCTCTATTTGTACACCATCACGCTGCTATTGCTCAGTGTTTGGTTTCTGAAGGGAACACTTTGGTCATGGATGGTGCCGTTTCTCTCACTCATCAGACATGTTTGTTCTCTTTTCACATTATATTTAAAAAAAAAAAGTAACATAAGCAAACATGAAAAGTGGCTGAGCAGCAGAATGTAAAGACGAACCACGGTTAGGTTAAAAATTATGCCTTAACTAATGTTGAGTTTTAACATTTACCTATTGGCTATTTACTAATGATAAAGCTCCAAAGGTAAGTGTGTAGTAAGATGTCATGTAGGCATAGACCCAACCATGGATATCGGGGAACTGGAGAAAGTGCAGAGAAGGGCAACCAAACTGATAAGAGGCATGGAGGAGCTCAGCTATGAGGAAAGATTAGAGGAACTGAATTTATTCTCTCTTGATAAGAGGAGATTAAGGGGGGATATGATCAACATGTACAAATATATAAGGGGTCCATATGGTGAACTTGGTGTTGAGTTATTCACTTTACAGTCAACAAAGAGGACAAGGGGGCACTCTTTACGTCTAGAGGAAAAGAGATTTCATCTCCAAATACGGAAAGGTTTCTTCACAGTAAGAGCTGTGAAAATGTGGAATAGACTCCCTGCTGAGGTGGTTCTGGCCAGCTCAGTAGATTGCTTTAAGAAGGGCCTGGATTATTTCCTAAGTGTACATAATATAACTGGGTACTGACATTTATAGGTAAAGTTGATCCGGGGAAAATCCGATTGCCTCTCGGGGGATCAGGAAGGAATTTTTTTCCTCTGCTTTAGCAAATTGGATCATGCTCTGCTGTTTTTTTTTTGCCTTCCTCTGGATCAACTGTGGGTATAGAATTGGGTATATGGGATTGTATGATATTATTATTATTTATTTTATTTTTTTTTGTGGTTGAACTTAATGGACATGTCTTTTTTCAACCTGGCTAACTATGTAACTATGTAACTATGTTCAATTTGAGTGATAATCAGCCATAACAAAGACAAATACACAGTACAGATATAGTTAAAGTTTCCTAACTGAAGACCCAGTGATGAAAGTAGATTCTTGATAAGGCTACCACGTGCCCATATCAAGCTTCACAGAATCAACTGTGCAGGCCAATGACGCAGGCCAATAATGCAGAATAACGTCCTTAACAACATAGTTGGCAGAGGCCACCCAAGGGACAGGGCACAAAGTTAAACTTGGTCTGTCTTTCACTGTTCCCGATGCCAAGAGCCTCAAAAATAGACCTGCTAGCTGCGGTCTCAGTATGGAACCTCACACAACCTCAGGCTTGAGGAACACTTACTCATATACCGTCAGTCTGTAAGGTTCACACAGCACAAAACAAAGACACTCACACCACTACTCTTCATTTTCAAGATCCTCATATCAAGGGTCCAAGTTCCCATTCTATGGGCTACTTGGACAATTCTAGATGTTGGGGGCAAGGCTTGCCCTATTTGTTTTTCCCACATGTTTACACAGACACACATTGAGTACTAATGCATATAGGCTTAGAAACTGTTCAAATCAGCAAACTATAATGCCGCGTACACAAGACCGGACTTTTCGAAGGACTAGGGCCAACAGTCTTTCCGACTGACTTTTCGGCGGGATTCCGACGGACTATCCGAATGAACGGACTTGGCCACACACAATCACACCAAAGTCCGACGGATTCAAACGTGATGACGTACGACCGGACTAGAATAAGAAAGTTCATAGCCAGTAGCCAATAGCTGCCTTAGCGTCGGTTTTTGTCCGTTGGACTAGCATACACATGAACGGATTTCTCGGTCTGGCGGAGTTCCGGTGGAAAAATGTAAAACATGTTCTATTTCTAAAGTCCACCGGATTTTGGGCAAGCAATGGTCCGATGGAGCCCACACACGATTGAATTGTCCGACGGACTCGTTCCGTTGGACCTTTGCTGTCAAAAAGTCCGGTCGTGTGTACGTGGCATTAGTATGTTGTAGGTGTGGTGTGGTGTGTTAGAAAAATTCCTTCTTGTTATATCTTTGATGCAGTTTCCAGCAAAAAGTGTGTTCAATGGTAACGTCGCTAGCCGGACCTTTAACTCTTCCATCAGTGGAGGACCGTCCATTCGGGGCGCCCGCGCGCTGCCCCCTCTATCCACAGCCGCCACCCACATGCTCTATCAAGGGCTGCCATCCCTTATTCATGCATCCGGCCCTTTTCAGGATGCTGGGCACATGAATTACAGAGGCGGGGTGTATTTTTGAAGCACCTAATAGGCTTCAAAATAGGGAGAGCCTCGTGGCCAGGAGCATTGCACCAGGAAACCACCCAGGTGTTACAACATCAAATTAATATTGAATATTCGCTATTGAAACACTGATCCCTAATCCGTCCAATCAGATGCAGGTCTGAGACCTGTTTTCCAATTGGCCAAAAAAAGAAGCGTCTCAATTGGCCGCTGAGGAGGAGGGAGGAAACGAAATGTCTGCAATGGACGTGGAGAGCAGGAGAAGGGAAAGCCATTGCCCGAGCCGAGCAATGGAAGCCGCTGGTGAAGACCAGGAGAAGCGCAGCCCACTATAACCGACCGGGGGTGGGGGGGGATGTTACTATTTGCCACCGGCGCCACTGCCTTCCAACTCCATGAAATTGAATAAAATAAGTTTTGACAATACATACACTTTGATTGGGTTCTGAATAAACTAGCCCTAAAATGTGTGGCCGTGATTGGCCATAAGACTTTAAGCTCCCTTGGCCGCAGAGATTGATTTCAATGGTTCTTTGTTCTCTGTAAGCACTGACAAACATACCAGCATCATATGTCACCAAATAATACATTTCAGATGATTTCTTCATGCATTTATCAGCTGCACTACATGTCCATGTGTTATCACACTTAAAAGTAACCAGTGAAAACACGACTTAAGAAAAAAATAATTTAGAGAGATAAACATCAAAAATGTATTATACATTCTTCCATTATTAAACGCGGGTGCTGACATGTTACTATTCCCGGCTGTGAAGGAGTGACAGATTGCTGTGATATATAAAGAAGCGACAAGTGTGAATTGAATTCGCTTGTAGAGTTTTATCATGGCTGGGAAGTAAATGTAGATGTAATTAGCAGTAGGCTGGGTTGTTAGATTACATTTACAGTTCCACAAAGCTGATTGTTTTACAATCTGTCTCCAGTGGGTACACACACACTTTCAATCTCAGGGACATAAAACGTTGTTTTTACAGTCATACAACTGGACCTTTGTTTTCTCTGGGCACGTACTTGTGGATTCCTAACGAAAATTCTCAGTCCATTCAATGACTTGACAAATGTCATTCCAAAGTGCTTCAAAATTTTGTTTGACTTTAATATTCGATTTGGAACAAATGGACTTTTTCAAATGAAAACCAAATATATACAGATAGAAAAAAAAATTCCATTCTGCTCCTTCGAATTTTCTCATTGCTGCAGTCAAAAAGGGAATGTTGATATGACCTCACCAAAGATTAGAAATTTGACATCTTTGAAACAAAAAAATTCAAAAAATTCTACTAGTCTATGACCAGCTGAAGCTGCCTTTGTAAAGCTGTGTATAACCTTCAGCGATTTCATAGAACCATCACATTTTTAATTCTGCATTTTGTTGAAACTGTACAGCAATTGAAGAGATAAAATGGTGGTTTCGACCAGCATCAAGCAGATGTGATTTAAACTTCAGCTGAACAAAGAAAAATCAGAGTGCTTTTCGAAATAGTTCAATAAACTGTATTGATACTATAAATAATAAGGAAAATATGTGCAAAACAATAAAATTAACTAAGACCAATGAGAATAAATCTCTGAAAGAGCGCTTACAGCTAAAAGCTGGACAAATGTCACAGTATTTAAAGACAAATTGCCTGCCGCTCCTCACTGTGCTCAAACCATAATGAATACATGTGAATTTCACTAAAAGTGCTAAGTGCAAATAGTCAAATAATAAAAAAAATATATATATATATATATATATATATATATATATATCCAAATACAAACTTAAATTAAATAAATAACTTGTGCTAAGATATGGTCCCAAATTAAAGTGCAAATCACATAAGATAACATTATTTCATATAAAGTTCATCATGGTCTTCCAAAATAGTGCTTGATTGTGATTTTCTATACGGGTAATATCAGTGATTAGGGTTGCACCAATACCACTTTTTTAACACCGCGTACAAGTACCGATACTTTTTTCATGTACTTGCCGATACCGATTACAGATACTTATTTTTAATTTCATGTGACAGTGGCACTAATATGCAGCACTGATGGGCACTGATAGGTGCCAATGATGAGGCTTGGACTGTGTCAGTAGCTTTTTATTTTATAATAAAAAAAAAAAAAAAAGTTTATTATTATTTTTTACGAACTATATATATATATATAGATATATATATATAATATCTATATATATATATATCTTTCTATATATCTATATATATATACATATAAATATATATATATATATATATATATTTATTTATATGTATATATATATAGCTATACAATATATATATATATATATATATATATATATATATATATATATATATATATATATATTTTTTTTTTTTTTTACAATGCTTTCATTTTTTTGGGAGCAGGGGAGAGGACAGTCTGTATCAGTGTTTAGATTATTTTATTCTTTGTTATTTTTACAATTTTACTTTAGAATATTTATTTATTACAATGTTTCCTTTTTTTATTTTTTTTTATTATTCAAGCCTGTTGGGGGTAGGGTTTTTAGAGCTTCCCCAGTCCCTTTCTTAGCAGCCTCAGCTGCACTGAAGAGGACTGGACAGGAGACAGTGGCTTCCATCCTGAAATATCTGGGATGGGGAGGCGGAGGAGGACGGGGGGGGGGGGGGTCTGGAGGAGCACATGGAGGGGGAACAGAGGAGGAGGGGGGGGGCTGGAGGAGCGCATGGGGGGTGGGGGTGAATGAAGAGGGGGGGCGGAGGAGCACATGGAGGGGGAGCGGAGGAGGAGGGGGGGACTGGAGGAGTGCATGGAGGGGGAGTGGAGGAAGAGGGGGCGTCCAGAGGAGCACACAGGAGGAGGAGAACAGGGGGGGATCGGAGGAGCATACAGAGGGGGACGGGAGGGGTGGAGGAGCCCACGGAGCAGCACAGAGGAGGACACAGGGGGGAGCCAGAGAAAGATACAGGGAACACTCAGGAACGATCGGTGTGGCGGAGGGGAAGTTATAATCACTGATCTCCCTGTGTGGCTTTCAATAAAGCAGCTGAAAGAAGCCAAGGGGAGAGGAGGAGAAGCTGACAGGTGCTGTAGGAGGAGAAGCTGACAGGTGCTGTATTGAAAGCCACACAGGGAGATCGGTGAATATAACTTCCCCGCCGCCGCACCGATCGTTCCTGAGTATCCAGGTATCATATTAGGCATTGGGAGCATTTGCACGAGTACAAGTACTTCTGCAAATACTAGGTATTGGCACAGATAACGATACTAGTATCGGTATCGGGACAACCCTAGCGGTGATGAAAAGAATATAAGTAGTGTCCCGGTGAAACACACCCCCAATCCATGTTAAACAAGTGGGCTCACACCACACTTACCAGAAATATTTGACCACATTTCTTGATGGAGGTCAAACAGCTTGAGGTAAGGGTATCTCCGGATGGCAACTGTAATTAATCCTCCCTCGATGGTCTGAGTAGATTATTACATCAGAAATGGTTCTCCTATATCCTTAATGACTCGTGGGCAAGGGGAGGAGACATTAATACTTCCCTCATAGTGTTGCATTTTAAAAGATTTATTCCAAAATATTTAAAAACACACTTAAAATGTGATAGTAAAAAACCAGCATGAATAGAGACACCGGAATGGCGATTTGCATTTCACCTGCGTTCCAACGAGCGTAAGTGACATGTGCTGGAAGGTCCCGACCTACGCGTTTCTTCAGTAAACGTCTGATACCATCAGAGGTCCTATTGCACTTAGCACTATTTTTTTATTCTTTTTTTTTTACACTTAGTACTTTTAGTGGAATTCACGTGTATTAATTTTGGTTTGAGCACTGTAAGTGAAGCAGGCTATTTGTCTTAAAACTGTATTGATACTACTATATATTAATAATAAAATAAAAAAATGCTTTGAAACTGTTGATGTATTGGCCAGTTTTCCTGTGGGATGGAAAGTAGCTGCATTCAGGAAGGTCTTTCACCTTTTTTTTTTTTTTTTTTACCTACTGCATAGAATGCATTATGGTACTGTAAATAAAACCTTCTGCCTTTACAACCACTTTAGGGGTTGACCAAGTTGTTGGTGCTTGTAAGGGGTACAGGGCAGTGGCGGTGCGTCCATTAAGGGCGCACGGGCACCGCCTCCTCTCTCCAGCCACCCCCGTGTAGTATGGATAGATTCATGCATTGCATGAATCTATCCATGGCCGCTATAGCCACCCCCTATTCAGGCGTTTGGACCATTTTCGTACGTCAGGTGCCTGAATTACAGTGGCGGGGGGTGTTTTTGAAGCACCTGATTAGAGCATTAGGCTCTAGTAGGCTTCAAAAAAGGTGAACCCAGGTGTGTTAGCAAAGAAAATGAATATTTTCTTTGCTAACACAGAACTGCCTCTCAGCCAGTCTGACGTGGATGTAATACTGGTCACCTGATTGGCTGAAGGCAGAGACGAACCAATTGGCCGCCTAGCAGAACAGGAGGAAGACGTGCACGGAGGACACAGGAGCCATCGGCATGCTACCCATCCCACAGCTCACCACCTGACCCACTGCCGCAATGGGGTAAGTGCTGGGCAGACAGCTGGGGGGCACAATGACTGCATATTATTGATACAGAGGCTGCAATTGATGGTGCACAATTGGCTATATTTGCTGGGCATAGTGACTGCATATTATGGGCGCTGAGGCTGCAATTGATGGGGCACAGTTGGCTGCATTTGCTGGGTATTGTGACTGCATATTATGGGCACCGAAGGCTGCAATTGATGAGCACAGTTGGCTGCATTTGCTGGGCACAGTGGCTGCATATTATGGGCACTAAGGCTGCAATTGATGGGGCACAGTTGTCTGAATTTTCTGGGCATAGTGATTTCTTATTATGGGCACTGAGGCTGCAATTGATGGGCACAGTTGGCTGCATTTGCTGGGTACCATGGCTGTATATTATGGGCACAGAGGCTGCACTTGATGGGGCACAGTTGGCTGCATTTGCTGGGCACAGTGGCTGCATATTATGGGCACAGAGGCTGCAATTGAAGGGGCACAGTTGACTGCATTTGATGGGCACAGAGTCTGCATATTATGGGCAGAGTTGGCTGCATATGATGGGCACAGTGGCTGCATTTGATGGCACAGTGGCTGCAACTTATGTTTTTTGTTTGTTTTGGTTATATGGATCCTTAAAGCTGAACTCTAGACAAACAAGTAAATATACAGGCGATATACATATATGTCAGCTCTTTTATCTGCCAAAAGATTTGTATTTCTATCAATCCAGTCCTGCCACACAACCCAGCCCTGTCTGGTAAGGTGAATGGATCTGATTTTCCTCTGTTGCAATTGAGTAACACATACAGGACATGCACCCCCAAGCCTGCGACTGGATAGTGAAAGAAGAAGCAGCAGACTGATTAGGTCATCTCTCTGTCCCTCTGCTCCTTCCACCTATCAGCACGTTGTTTGGAAGCACTGCAGCAAAACAAACTGGCTACTTGTGTTGCTTCTTCCACTTCCAGTCTGCCCAGACTGAGCAATGCTATCCAGTGACTGCTTGAGGCTTATCCCAAGTCAAATTACGTACTGCTTGCTTTAAAAAATAAACCTATTTAAGTATACTGAGTCTTTAATATCTGCACTGAGTTCAGATTTAAAGGGCAACCTGAATGAGGACACACAAGTTACAATGATACATGGACAATGGCCAACATTCCAAATTTACACGGCAGGAGGTCAGGCAGCTACAAAGATGCCAGAAACCGCAAGCAAAACCTTGAACAGTTTCTGTTTGAATCCTTTTCAGGACACCATCTGCATGGTGTTTGCATGTTCTCCCTGTGTTTGCATGGGTTTCCTCCAGGTAATCCAGTTTCCTCCCACACTCCAGAGACATGCTGGTAGGCTAACTGGCTCCTGTCTAAATTGGCCCTAGTATGTGTTATATGAATGTGAGATAGGCACTTTGGATCGTAAGCTCCTTGAGGACTGGCACTAATGTGAATGTGCAATATATAAAGTGATGCATAAATTGTCGGCACTATATAAATACCTGTAATAATATAAGCTCAATTGCTAATATGTGCCTAATTCTGGAACACGACAAATAAATATTATTTATGAAGCTGATTACTGTATCACCTTGCCTTATTATTGTATAATAATAAAAAAATAATAACAACGACAATAATATAAAATATAATAAATAAATAATAAATCTAATAATACTATTCATTTACAAAGTTGAGTACTCTATAACCTTGCCCTATTATTGTATAATAATATAAAATATCATTAATAAATAATACAATATAATAACAATAATAATACTATTAATTTACAAAGTTGATTACTCCATGACCTTGCCTTATAATATAAAATTTCGTTTTTGATAATATGTGTGTATGGAACGTGGGATCAGGCCGATATGGTCATGTCACACCGATCTCAGCTGTCAGTCACCCTCTCCTGATTTACAGTGGCGGCCCAGCAAATATTGACGTGCTCTTGAGTCACAGTGATGAAGGGGCTTTTGTGTGCTGACAAATGGTTAATGAGCAGGAAGAACAGGATAGAGGTCATTCCAGCAGGATAAAGCATTTCCTGAAGGACAGTTCCCATGCAATCAGAGCCCCATTAGTAACACAGAGGTCACCCAGCCGGATATCTTCTCTTAGCATTCAGGAAGAAGCAGTCTTCATCCTCCCCTCTCCTATCTGATGTATGTGCAAGTTCACTGACACTCCACATCAATCCCCCCCCATTGTCGTTTGTCATTCAGGAACGCGGTGGCACAGTGACAAAATTTTTCCTTATTTTCCAATTCTTGCAAAGAGATGTACCTGAAGTGACATTGTTCTAGAATATAGAACGATTTGCTAGTTTAGGAAACTCACATCAAAGATTTATACGTAAAGCCGCCATACCATTCTGCTCAAAATGCATTCTGTTTAAAATAAGATCCAACAATGACTTTTACTTTGATAGCCCCCTAGGGCAAAAATGTCCCAGATTTTTGAACCTGAACATGAAAATCTGTCCTTGCAATAAGAAGAAACATCACTTATCAGTTCAGGTGGGCTCAAAATCTTCTGGTGTGCCACATTGCCAAAAATTGCTAGGTGAGGGTAAATAAAAACCTAATCTTTCCAAACTTTGTGCAAAAGTCAAAAAAAAAGAGTTTGGCATTAGAAAATTAGCTGATCATCACTAACGGCTCACGAGCACAGCTTATTGGGGCATATAACTGTAGCATCCTTCTAAGTTCAGAGTAGGCTACTGGGAATATTTCGTTTAGCTCCTCTGTAATCAGTGGAGCCGGGGTTGATTGCTTAGGGCTGCTCATTCTTTCACAGGTTGCTGTTCTGTTACTCCCCTGTGTTCTAGAGGCTTCTGGAAGCATAGCGGGAGGGAGGGCAGAACCAGGCAGCCTGAATATTTATGGAACTCCATACTCCAATCCCTCAGGAGGTGTGTTCAGTAGTGGAAGGAGAGCCCACAAGTAGCCTGAGATCTGGCAGCAAAGGGTAGTGTTTCTGGGTCCAGTCCTTTAGGAGGGGGCAGAAAATCTAGAGAAGCCAGAGTGAAGACATTGAGGTCCCAGCTAGGGGGCCTACTGAAGGACCTTTGTCCAGGCAGTTAACTTGGTCAAGAGGAGCCTTCCTGGAGAGTGCCAAGTGGAAGTTTGTGGAAAGAAGTCCAACTGTCCTGTGGCTAAGTGAGTACAAGACACCAGTGCTACAGAGTCTGACAGTGTGGTTATTCGAGACTCTTGAAAGGATACAGGTCACAGCCTAGAGATCCAGTGGGACATTTCTTTTACAAGTACATATACAGCCAGCAGTTGTGCAATACATCCTGAAGTTGAAATCTAGACTGATTTTTGAGCCAGAGGAAGAATGGCAAAAATGCTGTGCAGGACCAATATACCAGCGGGGTTGGTGCTATATAGCGTACAATACTGCTGTATTTCAGTGTCTGGGAGCCAAAGCTTGAATTACAGGATATGGTTCTACATTTGTATATGCAGCTCCGAGTGTAAACACATGGCTTAGTTCACGCCAGAACTCTCGAACATTGCAAAAGTTTGGGCCCGAACCCAATTAAAGTCTATAAGACCCGAACTTGAAAAATCAAGTGTCTATTTTGATGGCTTATATGCAAGATAATGGCCATAAAAAGGGTATGGTTGCCTGGGTACTGCCCTGGGGAACATATACCAATGCAAAAAGATTGTTTTTAAAGGAGCAGTGATTTTAATGATGCTTAAAATGAAAAAATTTAATTAAAAAATCCTTTAAATATAGTGCTTGAGGGGTCCCCTTAGTTTGCCTGTAAAGTGACGTATCTGTACCGTGGATATAACCTGCTGTAGTAAAACTGACATTTATAAAGAAATTACATTTAAACTGATTTTCCCTGCAAGCTTTTTTGGGGAGCCAGTCTGTATGATGAGGCCATTTTAGTACACTTAGAGACTTTGGATTAAAAAAACAAAGCTTTGCACCGTGAGAAAGCCTTAGCTGAAGAAGCCAAATTATAGTACACTGAGGCAAAGATTAGCAATTTTTTTTTTAGATAAATTATGGTGTGTCTTTTGTAGACTTTTAATAGAAGTAACAGGTGCCAAAAAATTGCTCTTTGGGTGTTGTTGGTTTCTTTACACCTTAGCCCAATATAGGTACTCTTGATGAAAGCAAGAGTTGGCCTTGCTGTAAAGAAAATGTATTTGATGCACCTGTCAAACAGGTGTAGAAAAATTGGTCATTGGCTATTAATAGTGCCCATGAAACCTATACCAAAAAAAATACTTTTAAGATAAAATCAACACCCACAAAGCTAGGCAGCCTAGATAGTCTTGCAAAGATTTGAGATCCCAATTAGATGTAATCAGTGACATCAGCATCGTCTTGATAGTTGCTGCTAATCCAGGGCGGATTCATTTTGACAAATGTCAGACGGTCAACAGAGACTGTGGACAGATGCACTCTTCTACCTGTCACAAAACCTCTGGCAGCACTGAATGCCCCTTCGAAAATGATGCTGGATGCATACTGGGCAAGTTCTGGCCAGTGGCCTATTCTCATGACCCAGAAACCCAGTGGACCATCCTATGGAAAGCTCTCCATGTCTGTTTCCCCCCCCTAGATAATCTTCCACCAGATGCTGCTTATGGTATCTTAAAGCTGACAGCCCTGGGCACCAAGGACAAAAATGTTTTTGAAATGCATCACTGAGGCGGCCCCCTTCTCCACCGCTCCTCCTTTGACCAACAGAAGTCTCAAAACTATCTTTTCCATGAGACTGTAACCTACCAGAGTCTGGTAGGCATTATATAAACTCCTCAAGATATTTCATTCTGTGCTCCCTCTGCGAGGGCAGGATGAGCCCAGACACCTTCACCTTGTCACATTGATCCAAGAGGGTTACCAACCAACAATGATCCTTCCCCTTTATGCCACAAATTCATCCCACTGAGCGCCCCACAAATTCCGGTGTTTGCTGAATGAGTGAACAGGAGATGCTCGGGCTGAAATTTTGCTCGGCCCAAACCGTTCACCCAACACTAGTCTATGCTCCGAGCTGCATATACCCACATACAACTGTAAACTGTAGTTCATTTGTACAGGTTGCTCTTAGCAACACCTTTAGCTATTGGGCACTGAAATAACGCCACATTCTATATCTCCCATTATGCTCAAGTGCACAAACCCTTAAAGGTGATCTAAAGTCCCACAACAAAATAAAAAGTAGTTAACATTTTTGGGCAGAAGAGACATGTAAAATCTCATTTACCAAAAAAAGATAATTTTGTTCTTGTAATTTTTTGTGTTCTGTATATTTTACATGGTGCATATGATGGCCATCCAATGGCCAAAGAGGAGTGTCATGGGACCCAGTAGAAGCAATGGCAGAGAGGGCATCTATTGGTCAAAGGGGAGTGCCATGGGCCAAGAATAAGCAATAACAGAGAGGGCATCCAACGGTCAAAGAGGCGTGTCATAGGACCCAGAAGAAGCAATGGCAGAGAGGGCATCCAATGGTCAAAGAAGAGTGTGGTAGGACACAGAAGAAGAGGAGTGTCATGGGACCCAGAAGAAGCAATGGCCAAGAGGCCATCCAATGGTTAAAGAGTTGTGTTGTAGGACCCAGAAGAAGCAATGGCAGAGAGGGCATCCAGTGGTCAAAGAGGAGTGTCGTACTGTAGGAAACAGAAGAAGGAATGGCAGAGAAGGCATCCTGTGGTCAAAGAGGATTGTCATAGGACCCAGAAGAAGCAAAGGCAGAGAGAAAATCCAATGGTCAAAGAGGAGTGTAGTAGGACCCAAAAGAAATAATGTCAGAAAGGGCATCCAGTGGTCAAAGAGGAGTATTGTAGGACCCAGAAAATACAGTGGCAGAGAGGGCATCCAATGGAAAAAAAAAAGAAGAATGTCATAGAACCCAGAAAAAGCAATGTCAGAAATGTCATCCAGTGGTCAAGGAGGAGTGTCATGGGACCCAGAAGAACCAATGGCAGAGACGGCACCCGATGGTCAAAGAGGAGAGTCATAGGACCCAGAAGAAGCAATGGCAGAGAAAACATCCAATGGTCAAAGAGGAGTGTCATAGGACCCAGAAGAAGCAATGGTAGAGAGGACATCCAGTGGTCAAAGAGGAGTGTAGTGGAACCAGAAGAAGCAATAGCAGAGATGGCATCCAATGGTCAAAGACGGGTGTGGTAGGACCCATAAGAAACAATGGCAGAGAGGGCATCCAGTGGTCAGAGTAGTGTTGTAGGACCCAGAAGAAGCAATGACAGAGGGCATGCAATAGTCAAAGAGGAGTGTCATAAGACCTAGAAGATGCAAAGGCAGAGAAGGCATCCAGTGATCAAAGAGCAGTGTTGTAGGACCCAGAAGAAGCATCGGCAGATAGGGCATCTAGTGGTCAAAGATGAGTTTCATAGGACTCAGAAGAAACAATGGCAGAAAGGGCATCCAATGGTCAAAGAGGAGTGTCATAGGACCCAGAAGAAGCAATGGCAGAGAGGGCATCCAGTGGTCAAAGAGAGTATTGTAGGACCTGGAAGAAGCATTGGGAACACCAGCATGTGAGTGAGAGAAGTACTAACCACGAAGCCATTGTGCCTACTCATTGCATTGACAGCCTACCCACCATGATGCACACTTTAGTCCTGCTTCAAGTACAAAGGAGTTGCTATGAGTCTATGCACTTTGGCATGGAGTATTTCCCTTGTTATTGAACAGGCCAGGATTGTGAGTGCTTCCTCCGTCCCCTGGGTAGCATACAGAGATTACAGTAGTAAGGTCAGGCCTCTTCTATTTACAGTAACTCCTCTGGGATGACAGGACGGCATCATCGCCCAGCTATGACTGAAGCCAGGAGGGTGACCGTTAGCCACTCTTAGTTCATTACTCAGCTTGGATTCCTCAGCACTTGGGACATGTAACTAACACCTGCTCCTCTACCCCATGCACCTTGCAACCAAATTAGGATGTAAGGACAAGCCGTGCCCAGAATCAATTTGTCATGCCTTTTATAGATTTGATAAATAAACTCGCACATCACAGGTCACATCGCTGTTCTAAAGGTCCACAACACAATAATGCCGGAGCCATGACAGTTAGGTATGCCTTCTATAACAGGCATTTGCATTGACAGGTGGAGGCCATACGAATGGACGGTCTAAACTTGGAAACAGGTGATGTCCTGTAGGCCATGGCGTACTGTAATGCCCTTTATTGAACAGCTGTGTTTATTTGTAAAAGTATTTATAAGACACTTCTCCCATCTGTATTTTAACATGCACCTGTTGCCTCCATATGACGAAAGACGACATTTTTATGGGATGGAGAAGTATTTAGCCTGTCCGCTTACATACAAAGATTAATGTTGCTGACTTCACAGGTGCACAATAAAGGCGAATGCCAGTCAAACAGATAAATATACTGATGAAATATAAGAGAGCTTTATGCCACACAGAACAGCCCTGTCTGGCAGGACAGAAGACCTACTTTTTTTTCTGCTGCAGTTCAGTAACACTTGAGGACCCATCTCTACACCCAACCTGTGATCACACAGTGAAAGGAGAAGCAGCACATTGTCAGAACCAGTTATGTTGGGGTGATCAGGAGACTGTGAAAGCTGAGCAGGTCCACGTAATCTCTTCATTTGATTCCTTTTACAGGATCTGGTCAGCAATATCCGCAAGCACGTACAAATGTGGACTCGTCAACCAACCCGCCAGACAAGTTATCCCATATGAAGAGAATATTTGAATTACACCAGTCTCTAAGTAGGATCAGCAGCTATCAAAATTTTATATATATATATATATATATATATATATATATACACACACACACACACACACACACACACACACACACACACACACACACACACACCACTTCACCAAAAGTTTTGGGACTCCTGCCTTTAAACACATGAACTTCAATGGCATCCCAGTCTTACTCTGTAGGGTTCAATATTGAGTTGGCCCAACCTTTGCAGCTATAAGAGCTTCAATTCTTCTGGGAGGCTGTCCACGAGGTTTAGGAGTGTGTCTATGGGAATGTTTGCCATTTCCAGAAGCACATTTGTGAGGTCAGGCACGGATGATGTGGACAAGGTGGTCTGGCTCACAGTCTCCGCTCCAATTCATCCCAAAGGTGTTCTATCAGGTTTGAGGTCAGGACCCTGTTCTGGCCAGTCAACTTACTCCCCCCGAAACTCGCTTATCCATGTCTTTATGTACCTTTCTTTGTGCACTGGTACAAACCATTTGGTGGAGGGAGGATTATGGTGTGGGATTGTTTTTCAGGGGTTGGGCTTGGCCCGTTAGTCCCAGTGAAGGGAACCCTTGAGGTGTCAACACACCAAGAAATTTTGGAAAATGTCATGCTCCCAACCTTGTGGGAACAGTTTAAGGGATCCCCTTCCTGTTCCAACATGCCTGCACAAAGCAAGGTCCATAAAGATGGGGGGGGTGGAAGAAGAACTTGACTGGCCTGCCTGACCTCAAACCGATAGAAAACCTTTGGGATGAATTAGGCTGGCCATACATTATACAAATTTTCCTTTAGATTTACCAAAAACATATAATAAGGTCAAATCTAGATATTTTAAATTTGGACTGCCTTCCCAGAAGAGTTGAAGCTGTTAAAGTTGCAAAGGATGGGCCAACTCAATACTGAATCATACAGACTAAGACCGGCTGGGGGGGGGGGGGGGGGGGGGGAGAGAAGAGGCTCTCATATTGTGAGGAAACACATACAGTGGGGTTTGGATGAGAGATGTCACCACGCACACGATTGCCCCTCATGGCTTTAGTTTCCCAGCCGGAGGCGACATACTGTTTTATTGAAGCCGATATACTTGTGTCCGTGGAGACAAAAACAAGACCACACCACTTGCATTTTTTTTTTTTATTTTTTTTTTTAATAAAAGTTTTTTGTTTAAGACAGGTTCACACTACGAGAGCCTCTCCCTTGCCTCCTTACGAGCAAAAACCTGATATGGCATACTCTCCCTGAGTGAGCTGTCGATTGCCACTTCTACACTGGTGTGCGGTTGTTGCTGGTTTATAATTTTACCAGCATTGGGTTCTGGCAAGTTACATAGTAGTGGAGAGCACTTTTGGTGAATATTTAAGAAGTACACATTCATGGTGGAGATCATGGGACATATCTAAAAACTTTGCATCTCTTCCCCGGTTTTCGGCACAACTTCTGTACATACAAACTACACAAAATTATTGAGTACATTTTGCACCTACACATTACATTTTTCTTAAGCAGCGCTGTCCCTTTAAAAACTATTTTGCCATTTATAGGGTATACATTTTTTGGATGCGTTTTGCTGGGGAATCTAAACGGCTTCACTATATGGCTTTATAAATTTTGTTTGCTTATTGTGTTAGAAATTGTATTTTCAGTCAGTTTTGTGTATAGTTGGCATGGTATTGTTATAACAATATACTTGTCACTTTTTCATTTATGAAAATCTTCTATTAAAAAATGAGAAGCCATTTTGGCCCTACTCCTTTGGATAACAGGGAGTACGTTCTGCACTCCTGTGACCTGTTTTAAGCCACCAGCAGGCTAAAGTCGGCCATCAGCTAACCTCATTCATACGGACTAGGCGCAGGATCGAGGCCGACTTTACAGTCAGAATCCACGAGAAACTTGAACCCGCAGCTGGCTCAGCCTCTCTGACCCCTCGCTCCAGTGAGCGCTGAAGGGGCCGCTGACTGGGAGTCAAGGCTCTCTGCTCAAAGCAGAAGGGAGGACTGATCACTTAGCGCACGGATGCTCATTAACCCAATAAGCATGCAGCCATTGGAGATTGAACTTTTGGTCTGCAAAAATTATTCGACTCATTAGATCAGTCTGGCAACTAGAATTTTCAGAAGGGGACACCAGCCCCCCTACTTCTCTCAGCACAAGTTTCCCTGACAACACCCCCCCAAAAAACCCTTCAACAAAGTTGACACACGGATATATATATAAAAAAGAAAAATATTTATTACAATATACTGTACAAATTTAACAATTGACTTTTTCTTCCACATATTTACACAACATAGTGTTTTTCCCCGAATCTGTTTTCAGCAAACGCTTACTGTCGGTATTTACAGTCTATGTACAAAACGTATCACAGATACAAGTTTAACAACCGCGAGTCAGTTAGTGCAATGAAGGCTCTGGCGCCTCTATGTCTTCTCACGATTTTCCCCCTTGACAGGTGCTTTTGCCAACAGTTATTCACATTACAATTGCTAATTAAATTGGGATTTTTAATTTTTTTTTTTTTTATCTTCAGTTTTCAAGATTGAAATAAAAAAAAAAAAAAAAAAAAAAAAAAAGCTTCACTGCCAACAGTGCCTGGCATGCGTAGTTGTCTGTATTCACACACAGTGTCACGGCAGCGGGGATGCGAAGCACCAGCTTATAATGGACTTGTTTAAGTAATGTGGCAGAGCTTAAACCGCTGTTAACCCATGATCCAATCAGAGATCAGCTTTCACTCCTGTCACGGAAAAAAATAAAACCCCACACACTTCTGATTGGAACTAGGGTGTGCAACGCGTCAGTATTCTGCATACTTAAATTACAACTAAAGGCAAAAAACTTTGTTTAGGCTTGGATAGAGTGGAGAGGGATTAGAAAATCTGTCATGTTTTCACTGATGTCTGGGTCCCCGTTGACTGGGGACATAAGTTCAGGTAACACGCAGGAACTTCACTCACTTTGGAAAAGATTCCCTCACTTCCTTTTGAGGTTATAGGACAGGAAGTGAAGGGAAATCTCCCCAATGGGACTGACAGGGGCTTTAACCCCTTTGCACTTTATCCAAAAATAAAAAAAGTTTTGGCTTTCGTAAAAGGTCAATACAAAATACAAAACTTACTACTGAAAATGTATGAAATGCAAGGCTCTGTGGGCCAAAAACAAAATAAAATATAAAAAATCCATGAGGTATATGTGCTTTTCACTAGAGTGAAGGCTTGCCGAGGTCCAGCCCTTAGAAGACCTGACAAAGATGGAATTATCTTGGGTAGGAGTAATTGGTCTCTCCAGAGTGTGGTGTGGGACATTGCAGTCCACCTATATTTCAGTGAAAAGGGACAAATGTCTCAATGCAGCGCAGGAAATGCAACACTCTCCCTTTAGGTCCCATTTAAGGTGACCTAAAAATGGTCAAGGTAATACAGAAAAATACAAGTGCGACTCTTTCTTCAAGTGCTGTAGAAGTTTTTTTTGTGCTGTAGAGGTTAAATGGACCTTCCCACTCTTCTCGCTTAACCCCTTTAATGCTATATTAACAAGAAAGGCCATCGGTCCAACTGTTAACTTGAAGGCCCTGTTGGGTTTGGGTATAACAAATGGCACGATGAAGATACTACAGCTAGCAAACATTTAGCCAGCCAATGGTGTAATTAAAATGAAAAAAAAATAAATAAATAATGGTTTTATTGGGGGTGAAGTCATGAATGCTTGCTTATCGGCTACCAGTGGTGCAGTTTGACCCCATTCATACTCTATCATAAATCGGTTTCAGGAGAGTTGAGTTTAACAGTGTTTATATGCGTGTTTTTAAGCTTAAACACATTTTCTCAGTTAAACAGAAAGCTCATCCTTAGGAGGAGAAACTAGAAATTGTGTATTTTTCTGGCACTTCCACCAAAGTCCATAGAGGCCAAAACTGGCTCATTGTACTTTTTCAAGAGATGCGATGATCAGGTGGGAACAGGCATCACTGAACATAATAGGAATCTTGAGCCTTGAATTGCTTCAAATCGCTCAGGTGTGAATGGTCCTGGTATTCTGGGAGCCAGTGGAAGATACATCAGCTGTGAACCCCCGAGTACAGGGGTCTAAGGGTTCTGGGGCACAAATATTTCTCCACAGGAGCCCTTTGCTGACTTTGTTTCAATAGTTACTGATTGATCCCATGCCTCCCCCAATAAATCCTAGAAGAATTAAGATACAAGAGCAAAGGACTAAAAATCATCTATGCAGTTTAAACTGAATGCCCAGAATTAGAAAAAGGATAAAATGATTTTGCGAGCTGTAGATTCCTTCAAAAACACATTACATTCCCTCTGAACCAAACATGTTTGGGTTATTCAAGAAGGCAGTGCAAGGGATGTCAAATTCCATGAACCCCTCTGCAACCAATCATATTTCAGTATACTCTAGTAAGATCATAAATGAGTTCTGATTGGGCAAGGTGCAGTAGCCCAGAACAACCAACCGCCCTTTGCACTGTCTTACAGAACACACCTAAAATGGACCAAAGAGTGATCCTAGATGATTCTAGACCACCAAGGCAAAAGCTTTTGCAATAAAATAATTGTTGGCAAACCCAATATGGTATGTTGCTATCACATACGAGATTGTCCACACCACAGCTGCCAGGGCTCACAGGCCTTCTGCAAGTCCCAGATCTGGTCATTATAAAGACTATAGTCTGTAGGTTGGAAGGAGCTAGCAGAAGAAGGAATCAAGGTCATCACAAGTCTGTGGGACATCAGGTACAAGCTGGTCAGTGTTGCTTGGTTCCTGATCAGCTAAGCCGGGGTGAGAGGCAGCTTCAAACCAGGGATGTAATAAAATTTCCTCTGCTGTGAGTCTCTCGGAGGGCTCCCGTCTCAGTAGGCTTCGGATAAGGCACCTAGCTTTGGGGGAGACATGGTCAGGGATGCAAAATTGTCCACGGCGGATTTTGGAGAAAAGGGAGCTGGGGTCAGAATCGTGAAAAGGATAACGTCCGACCAGGAGGGTGAAAAGCATGACACCCAAGCTCCAGACGTCAGCCGATCTCCCAGAATAAGTCCCTGTGGTGTTCAGGATCTCTGGGCTGACGTAAGCCGGGCACCCGTGTTTGTCTGACAAAGCATCGTCCTTCCCTTTCATAATGTGAGCGTCTTCTAAGCTTTCCAACCTCAGTTGAGTCCTGAGAACCGAAAAAAAAAATAAAACACAGGTTAATATTGAGATTCTAACAACATAATTAAAGAAAATAAAATAAAAAATAAAAAGCCTTAGTATGTGCTTTCCTGAAATAAACCACCTCAACGTCAACAGCCAGCAGGCCTAAACTGAACATTATCCCAGCGAATAAAAATATCATTTTTGTTAAAAGCAAGAAGAGATTGAAGGCCTAAACAGAGCAAGATTATTATTTTTTTTCACTCTCAGCCCGCGAGGGGTAGAACGCATTCCCTTTTCTGTCCTCAACATGAACTCTTGTAATGCAAAGTAGCTGTGGTACAGAGGACGGAAAAAGTGACTCGAGCCACTCTACCGTCTGGCAGCAACCGGCTGGTGTCACAGTAAAAACGTCGCACCTGTGCCTGCCACATATTGCTTAACCCCCTGCTGATCAACTCCTGACGCACAGGACGGATGCTCTCTCACACAGCTGCCTGAAACGCAAGATTTCCCAAAAATGTAAATTTTACGCTTTCCATTATGCAAATAAAAAATACTGAATGTACATCATGTGTTGGGAAGACACTGAAGTACAACCTTTCCTAAAAAATTTAAGCCCCCATAGAGGTCAGAATATTGTTGCATTAACACTTTTGTGCAATTCTAGATTTAAAATTCTTTGCATTCTCCCTAATCCGGTCCTCTCCTGCTGCATGTACCTGCCTTAAAGGGCCCACCAGGACACTGCACTTTGCTTGCCTATAAAAAGTGGCATTTAAATATCCATTTGGCACGGAGTCCAAAACCAAGATCTGAACTCCCGGCCGCGACCACAGCCTCGTACCGCCTACCCCCCTCCTCTATCGCTCTTGGCTCCTCGTTCCCTTCCATCAGTGAACATTCCAGTGACGTGACGTTTGTAAATATCCCAGATGGAACAGCGCGATCAGAATTTATTTCAGAGCTAGCAGGGGTTTTTCGGCCAAGAATGTAATACCTTCTACCATATATCATTGATTATAATGTCTACAAATGACCCACATACATTAAAATGGCTGAGGGCCAGTTTGAAGCACTATGAGCTACTCTATCAGTTTTGTCCTCAGTATGTTGGGTGGGCATCTGCCAGGACTGAATGATTGGAGTAAAACGCAGGAGATTTCGGGGATTCTGCCAAGCACACATTAATGCTTAGCCCAAAGCACCCTTAAGGCCTTATGTACACCAGCGGTTTGGACCACTGGAGCAGCATAAACCCCACTGTCAGCAGCCCATCAAAAAAATAAATAAATAAATCAATGACTGGCTGAAATATGCAGTTGTACACCATTAAAATTGGTACCTGTGTGCAGGGCCATATGCATACAAAGGAGGTATGTACCGAAGGCAGAAAGTCCACGCTCTAACCATAGTTCCCTGTATGCATTCCATCTTATATGTGAGTACCATTCAGAACAGTGTACAGCCAAAGCATATTTCAGCCCTTTTGAGTCTATATGCATTGCCATCCGTTTTAATAAGCTATACAAGCCAACCTGCCCGTGTGCATGAGCCTTTAAAGACTGGGGTCATCCCAAAGCAGTTTTTCAATTGTAGGTGCATCACAGAAGAGCATCTCAGTATGCATCCCATATTCCTTATGAACTTTGGCAATGAGATTGCCTTGCCAGAAATATATTCCTGCACCAAAGGAAGATTAATGACCATACTACTGCTAAACCTTAAAAAAAAATAAAATTAAAAAAAAATTAAAAAAAAACGGAAAGACTACCAAAGTTGTATTATGTGCAACTACTAGCAATATACACATACATACATACATATATATAAAAGTCTTGACACCTGTGCAGAAAGGGACATATCTGACATTTCTACAAACCTCCCTATACAACCCACTGCTGTAAAGTTAGCTGCCACTGCAAGCAAGTGTAGACGGCAAAGTGACAGCTGCCAACATTCTTCTATGGGGTCAACAGACAGGACGTCCGCTGGGCTGGAAAGCTACCAAGTTAATGGCCATCACTACATTCTATGCAGAAAGGTTGACATTTAAAGGATATCCTTTTATTGGCCAACGTTAAATTATTGAACACGTTTTTAAGGATGCCTCAGATCCCTTTCTCAGGCTTTATACAGAAATGTATAAAGCCTGACAAAGAGAACTAAGGCTTTCCAAAAGCTTGTAACTTTAATAAGTAAGCTAGTAAAAGGAAAAATTACTTCAAACTTTATGCATTAATGGATAGCCAACACAGTACAATACTCTATTACTGCATCAGCTGTTTTCCAAAGAAGCAATATTAGGGATAACGTTAGAGCAGTGATGGCAAACCTTGGCACTCCAGATGTTTTGGAACTACATTTCCCATGATCCTCATGCACTCTGCAGTGTAGTTGAGCATCATGGGAAATGTAGTTCCAAAACATCTGGGGTGCCAAGGTTCACCATCACTGCCTTAGAGTGTCCAAAGACAAACCAATACAAAATTTGGCAACAAATCACGCACCCCTAGAGCTAACAAAAGAACTGACTTTTATTCAAGGGGCAATCCACATTATAGATGCAAGAGAAGCCCATGGCTTCTTATAGGTCTTGCATACTTCAAAAGAAGAGATCTCAAAGCCATAGTTCCAGGCTCTTTTCCTATCCATCTGGAAGATCAGCTGCTCCTCTCACATACTCTAATAGAATATAATTAAAAGTAAAGCATGGAGAATGGGAACCCATCATAATGAGCAGACCCAAGAACTTAACACAATTCTCCATCGGGTGGCCTAACTTTCCAGTGTCTACAGAGTTGCTCAACCAAGGTTCCTCCAGAGGTTTTTAAGGGTTCATTGAGCAATTTCTACCTCTTAAATACATTTCACTGACACTATAGGTCTTTTTAGATGTTGATAATTCTTCCCAATGTTCACAAGTATAAAGAGCATTTCTCCCACTGACCATCACACTAATGTATCAGTCATTTGGAGCAGGAGATCCTTTAGACCAGAAAGTTTGTTTCAAGGGTTTCCTCTAGTCGCTGGTCTACAACAAAAATAGCTTTTTTGGTGGACCAACCCATTAAAGTCCAGGCTAATTTCCATTTTCCAAGTTCCTCAAGTTCTCTTTTGTGTCAAGATCAGCTGGAACAGAGGTCAACTACGTACATCACCAATCACCCCACTACAATGTCATGTGTACACAACTTTCATATTTCAGTATTGGTGCCATTATACATTTTTCCGTCAACAACCTCAGCTGCTTGGCTTCAGTTTGTATTGTATGGACTGGGCAGGGGGCCCAGTCTGCTCTGGTCCTATCTGCTGCGAGCATTGCGACTGTAAACACACAAAACACACACAAGCTAATGGAAATATCAATATTTGGGAGGCAAGACTATGGGGTGGGGGTTGAATCTGGGCCCAGATGTGGCTGTGTGTGACAGCTCTGAGGTCAGAAGCGTCAAGTAAACATTAACCGTTTACTTGATATTGAAGCTCAGAACACCGCCTCGTAACACCACCTCGCACAACTGTAGGACTGTTTATACCTCAACATGTGCTGAGGACATGTATATCACCTTATAAAGGGGTCGTTTTGTAAGCAGATATAGACAGGTCTATGAATTTAGACAACGAAGCAATGGAAATGGCCAACCCATGACTAAGTAATGTCACTAGTTCCCAGAGAATGAAGGGCCCTTGCCGGCATTCTCCATGACTGAGCCAAAGCGCTCTCTCAGTTCCTCCCCTGGCCTATTCATGTCCTCCTCACCCATAGCTACAAGATTGATCTCATGCAGCCTTTGTGATCTGGAATTCTCTTCCCCATTCTATTAGTCTTGTTTATAGTAAACTGAAAAAACAAAACAAAATGGGATCCATCATGCATTTAGTCTTTGTTTCGAACTCAAGATTGCTTCCTCACCTTTCTTTGTCAGAAAACACGAACTTCCTCAGCTTCAGATCACCCAGAACAATATTAGACTGATGACAGTGGGACACCGAGCTGATGATTTGCTTGAAGAGTTTGGCGGCCTGCTCTTCGCTCAGCCTCTTGCAGCTGCGCACGTAAGAGTGCATGTCACCGTACTCCTTTTCGAAAAACACATAGGCCTTGCTCTCCCCTTGGATGACTTCCACGGTCCCGGTAACGTTTCGATGCCAGGGGAGGTGGATGTAAGGCTGGATCTTATACTGATAGTCCTTCAAGGGGAAAACCTGCAAAATGATGCAAGAATAAAAATTTGATTAGAATGCCAAACCCTTTGTGAGCTAACAAACTGTTACATTCTGACAATATTCTCTTTCTCAACCTTTTCAAACAGAGGAACCCTTGTAATAGCTTCCCAGTCTCAGGGAACCCCTGATATAAATCACTATTGACAACTCATGATACATTAGTGTGATGGTCAGTGGGAGGAATGCTCCTTACACTTGTGGTCATTGAGAAGAATTCCCCTTACGGATAGCTAAAAAGGATTAATGGTGTCAGTGGGAAATTATCTGTGAGGCAGGACTTGCTCATTACTCAAGGAACCCCCAACAACCTCTGGAGGAACCCTAGGGTTCCATGGACTGGTTGAGAAACCCATATGTAGCATAAGGACCAATGTGACATGGGTTGCTTAGGTAAACCATTGCACTTCACAGCGGTTGGTCAATCTAAATTAAATAAGTGCACAAATTGTAACACGTCAAATGTGGGGGTACTACAACTCCCAGCGTGTTGGGGGCCCTTGTATTCCCACCACAGATAGAGATGGACAAGCCAAATAGGTCAGTGCTAGGCTAAACTAGGACATGCAAACCATATGCTAAGAGATTATGTGCAAAAGAAAAAAAAAAAAAAAACAACTGCACTACACAAGACCTAGCAGAATTGTGTCCTATTTTTACAATCGCCCTATTCAGGCGTCGCAAGCTCTCGTTTCTGCGGCTTTTTATGCCTGAATTTTTTTCCCATCACTCACTAGCAGCAGCAGAGGGCAGCAGCAAATACACAAAGCCGTATTAAGGTTACAAGGGAGAGCTCAGCATTGACGTAACTTGTCTAGTCCAATTAACAATCAGCAAAATTAGACATTTGTTAAAGAATGTGATCATGTCAGTTCTGATGTAAAAGGAAAGGGAGGATGGAAATTAAATTACAGAAACCGATGAACTGTCAACGCAATTATTACCCGACTCACTGACATGGCATTGCAATATGTTCACATCTCGTGGCTGCGTAGCAGGTTCAATCTAACTATATGTTCAGCTAAGGGAATAAACACATTGCAGACAGCCCCTTAGATGTCCACCTGGCTTTAGATTTAATCGGCTTATAATAGTAGGAAATAATTTCTGATTTGCTGCCAAGGGTAACTGCATCATCTAACTTTGTTCACTTGGTCTGCAAAGTGGGGGAACGACGCTGATTTACTAAAACCAGAGAATGCAAACTGATGCAGCTGTACATGGTAGCCAGCTTCTAACTTCCACTTGTTCAAGCTTTGGCAGAAAAAAAAAAAAAAAAAAAAAAGCCTGGAAGCGGATTGGTTTCTATGCAGAGCTGCACCAGATTTTGCACCTTCCACTTTTAGTAAATTAACCCCATTCCATTAACATTCTTGATTTGCAAAGGCAATCGGACCTTTAAAAACCAGCCTTCGAAAAACATCATCTGCTTGTGCTAGGTTACTGAACGATGCCTATCTGATGATGGCTAATCAAATAAGCCCCAAAACCCTTCTAATCTTGGCCAATAGACCTCTTCATTTATCAAGTTTAGTGTTCAATCTGTCCACCAGGTTTCATTCAACGCGTAAATAGGCTACGTCTTCTCTAAGCTGTGGGGCATACAAGGTAACAGCTCCGTCTGCTGTAACGTCATGCAAGTCTTTCTAGTACAAACGCAATCACATTGAAAAACTGGATCTTGGCAAAGCGTGCCAAGGACTTCATAGGACTTTTAGTCCCTCAGCCTGTACTAGGAAGGGGGTGACTGGTGCCAATTTAAGAATAGTTTGCCATCATTCTTGAATGGAGCCGATGCCCTTAGGGAAGCAATCACTTAGCTGGAAGTGTTCAAACAGGGAGCTCTGGGGGATCATGCGGGAAGCTAGGTCTCCTGAGAAACCACATGCAATATAATACAGAGGGGCCCTTAGGGCAAGACAGGAAGCCGAGTGGGGGCCCTGGAGACCATGAAGCATCAGACTAAACGTAACACAATAGAACAGGCTTTAAACACACAATAACAATAAGCGAGTCTGACCCCATCAGTGAAAACTCAAGAAACGCTACAGACAATGCCGCTTTCTCCTGGTGCCTTCTGCTGTACAACACAGAAAGGGGTCTCTGTCACCCCCCACCCCCCCCCCACACTCTGCTTCCGGGCCTGCAGACAAAAGCAGGGGGGGGGGGTGTCCTTGGTCTCCCAAAGAAACAAAGCAAACAAAAGGGTAGTAAGCCTTGCCTAGGTGTCCCCAGAACAATGACAGCAATGTGCTGCAGTACTATGGAGGGAAACTTTAGGGTCCTTCTGGAAGGTGCAGACAATAGATTGATGTCTTCCTTACATAGATATCTCCACCGTAGACAGACTGATTTCAGCCCAGACTTACAGCCCACCAGTACATACAGGGCTAAGGAAATCTGTCTTGTCTGCAGCTATCCCTGCCTAGGGGTCCCCCCAAGAGAGCACACGGAGGTCACTCGTAACACTCAGGCATTGCAGACAAAAGACGGAGGTTATTGAAGGCTACATAGACAGCACACACTCTACAACACTGACAACAGACTGCTGACCAGAGCTCCTGGAAGCAACAAGACCACAAATCAGGGCAAAAGATGAAATATGCTCACAGAACATGTAAAGACTACAAACATGATGTCATCCCTGGAAACAGGATTCCCTTATATAGGGCAGAGGGAACACCAGGGTTAACCAAGCCTGCAAACTACATGGGATCACGCTAGGTTTAGGGTCCCTAAAGTCTACAAACAGCAAGATAAGGTCATCTCTACCCTGGGGTTCTGCCGAACCCTCAAACGGGGGGGGGGGGGGGGGGGGGGGGTCATCTCTACTCTGGGGTCCCCTCCCAAGATTCTGCAGGCAAAAGGTTGGGGGTCATTAACCTGGTTTCCAAAGAACCAGCAGACAAATGGCTGGAGTCATGCCTACACTAGAACTACCCAAGACTCTGCAGACAAAAGGCTGGTGCTGAGACTACCCCCTGGGGACTCCCCAAGACCCTGCAGATAATATACTTGAGTCATGCCTTCCCAAAACCCTTCAGACTATTATCTTCCCAATACCAGGATTCTCCTAGAACCTGCAGATAATAGGCTGGGATCACATCTATGGAAAACCCTGCAGACTAGAGTCTTGCCAATTCTGGGGCACCCATCGACCCTGCAGGTAACTGGAGTCATGCCTTTCCAAGACCCAGCACACTATGGATTAAGGTCTTGGCAATCATGGAGTTCCCCCAAGACCTTGCAGCTGGGATCACATCTTCCCAAGATTATAGAATAGGAATCCTGCAGATGGGAAGACATGAGCTCAGCCTAAGACCCCGCAGACAAAAGACTAGGGTCATGCCAATCCTGGTGTCCACATAGACCCTGCAGGTGAAAGGCTGTGTGTTTATGTACATTCCCATATCTATGGAGATCCAGCAGACTATAGACTAGGGTCATGCCAACCCTGGTGTTCCCATAGAGCCTGCAGGTGAAAGACTGTAGTAATGTCTATAAAGATCCTGCAGACTAGGGACATGCCAACCCCCTATGTTCCCACAGACCCTGCAGATGGTGGGGTCATGTCTGTGAAGACCCTACAGACTATAGACATGGGTCATGCCAATCCTGATGTTCCCACATCTACGAAGATCCTGTAGACTATATACACACAAAGGGTCCTTCCAATCCTGGTGCTCCCAGATCTATGAAGACCCCAAAATCTAGGGTCATGCCAATCCTGGTGTTTCCCAGGGTCATAGCTATAAATACCCAGGAGACTAAACAAGGGTCCTTTCAATCCTGGTGTCCCCGTAGACCCTCCAGATATCAAGCTGGGGTCCTGCCTATGAAAACCCTGCAGATTATAGACTGGGGTCCTTCCAATCTTGGTGTTAACATAGCTATGAAGACCCTAAAGACTAGGGTCATGCCAATCCTGGTGTTTCCATAGACCCTGGGGTCATATCTATGAATACCCAGCAGACTATAGACAGGGGTCCTTCAAATCCTGGTGTTCCCATATCTATGAAGACCCTACAGACAAGGGTCCTTCAAATCCTGGTGTTCCCATAGACCCTTCAGATACCAGTCTGGGGTCAGATCTATGAAGACCCTGCAGACTGGGGTCCTTCCACTCCTGAGGCCCCTCTAGCCCAGCAGACACTAGTCTGGGGGGGGGAGGGGGTCACCCTTGAGTCTCCTAGGTGCCCCCTTGCTTTGGAGTTCCATAGTCCTGGGGTCCCCCCCAAAAAGCCCTCCTCCAGGCGGGACAGGTCCGGTGGGGCTCACCTTGCACTGTAGCTCCTGTCCGGTGTGCAGGTGGAGGGCTCTGGCCACGTTGTCCCGGTCCCCGGTGGGTAGCAGTAGGTAGCTCCCTATACAGGTAGGTCCGGTGTGCTGGGGGTCGGCGCTGTGCAGAGCCGGCGGGTGGGGGGATCCCGGGGAAGGCAGGAGGCCGCCATCGGGGAGCACTTCGCTGAGCCGGGCGCACTTGGCGGGGGGCTCGTCGGTCTCCAGCAGCCTCTTGGGGTGATGAGCCCTGCGGGGGGCCCCCGGCCGGCTCTGCACGTTGGTAAACATGGTTGATGTGAAGGGAGGAAGAGGGGGGCTTAGCAGTCCCGGAGCGGCATCCACGTGTCCCCGGTGCCCCGATCACACGGCGGAGATGCTGAGTGTACAGGATCCTGCCTGCATCTGTGTGTGCGGAGCCCGGGGACCGAGCACAACCACCGCCTGACCCCGCCCACTGCCACTGCCGGGCTCCGCCTACCACTGCCTTGTGCAATACGGAGAGCCCGCCCCCTCCATCCCTCCGCCAGAGTCTCATTCCTCTCGTTGCATCATCCCCCCCTCCCCCTCCCCCCTCCGGGCTGTCATCATTCTCTGCAACCTCCGGGACCCTCCGTGCTGATTACCGTACATCTCTATATCCATAGAAATACCGGACCCTCTCTGCCAGAACACCGGGACTGACCGACCGACACCAAAGCAGTGACCGCCACTGTCCGCTAGAGGGAGCCGAGAGCCGTGACTGGAGAACTCCGCAACAATGTATCCCCATCATCTACACGTCACACTGTGTATATTATATGTAACAATGTATCATCTACACACTGTGTATTATATGTAATAATATACCATCTATTCTATGCACTGTATTATATGTAATAATGTATCATCTACACATCCCACTGTATATTATATGTTACAATGTATAATCTATTCTACACATAGTTTATTATATGAAATAATGTATCATCTACACATCCCAGAGTACTCACACTGTGTATTATATGTAACAATGTATCTATTCTACACACTGTATTATATGTAATAATGGATCATCTACACATCCCACTGTATATGATATGTTACAATGTATCTCCATCATCTACACACTGTGTGTTATTATATGTGACAATGTGTCATCTACACATCCCAGAGAACTAACATTGTGTATTATATGTAACAATGTATCTATTCTACATGCTGTATATTATATGTAATAATGGATCATCTGCACATCCCACTGTATATTATATGTTACAATCTATCATCTACACACTGTATATTATATGTTACAATCTATCATCTACACACTGTATATTATATGTAACAATGTATAATCTACACCTCCCAGAGTATTCACACTGTGTATTATATGTTACAATGCATCTAAACACTGTGTATTATATGTAACAATGTATCATCTCCTCCTCCCAGAGTACTGACATTGGGGGTTATTTACTAAAGGCAAATCTACTCTGCACTGAAAGTACACTTGGAAGTGCAGTCGCTTTAAATCTAAGGAGTAGATCTGAAATGAGGGGAAGCTCTGCTGATTTTATCATCCAATCACGTGCAAGCTAAAATGCTATTTTTTTTTTTTTTTTTCCTTGCATGTCCCCCTCGGATCTAAAGCGACTGCACTTCCAAGTGCACTTTCAGTGCAAAGTGGATTTTCCTTTAGTAAATAACCCCCATTGCATATTATATTATGTAACATGTATCATCTACACCTCCCAGAGTACTCACACTGTGTATTATATGTAACAATGTATCATTAGCTCACCCCCCCCCCCCTTATTACCTTTTGTTTCCCCTTGAATCTCCCCTCTAGATTGTAAGCTCTAAGGATCAGGGCCCTCTGATCCCTCCTGTATTTCCTGTATTGATTTGTATAGTAAGTGTACTGTCTGCTGCCCCCTGATGTAAAGTGCTGAGCAAACTGTTGGCACTATATAAATCCTGTATAATAATAATCTACACCTCCCAGAATACTCACACTGTATATTATATGTAACAACATATCATCTACACCTCCCAGAGTACTGACATTGCTGGTTATTTACTATAGGAAAAGCCACCTTGCACTACAAGTGACCTTGGAAGTAAAGTCGCTGTAGATCTGAGGGGGGCATGCAAGGAAAATAAAAAAACAGCATTTTAGCTTGTGCATGATTGGATGATAAAATCAGCAGAGCTTCCCCTCAGATCTACAGTGACTGCACTTCCAAGTGCACTTTCAGTGCAGAGTGGATTTGCCTTTCATAAATAACCCCCACAGTATCTCACAAAAGTGAGTACACCCCTCACATTTGTGTAAATATTTTATTCTATCTTTTCATGTGACAACACTGAAGAAATGACACTTTGCTACAATGTAAAGTAGTGAGTGTACAGCTTGTATAACAGTGTAAATTTGCTGTCCCCCTCAAAATAACTCAACACACAGCCATTAAACTGCTGGCAACAAAAGTGAGTACACCCCTAAGTGAAAATGTCCAAATTGGGCCCAAAGTGTCAATATTTTGTGTGGCCACCATTATTTTCCAGCACTGCCTTAACCCTCTTGGGCATGGAGTTCACCAGAGCTTCACAGGTTGTCACTGGAGTCCTCTTCCACTCCTCCATGATGACATCACAGAGCTGGTGGACCTTTGCAATCCTCCACTTTCGGTTTGAGGATGCCCCACAGATGTCTGGATACATGCTTGGCCAGTCCATCACCTACCCTCAGCTTCTTTAGCAAGGCAGTGGTCATCTTGGAGGTGTATTTGGGGTTGTTATCATGTGGGAATATTGCCCTGCGGCCCAGTCTCCAAAGGGAGGGGGTCACGCTAAGCTTCAGTATGTCACAGTACATGTTGGCTAGGGATGAGCTCAGTGTTCGACTCGAACATTGGCCGGTCGTCTGTTCGGCAAATTCAGAACTTTGTGGACCGTTCGCACCAAATTCGTGTGGCACGAACGGCCCACAATGCACTACGCCATTGCAGTGCATTGCTGGCTCATGATTGGCCAAGTGCACAGTGCATGCTTGGCCAATCACAGCGCCGACAGCAAGGAGAGCCATAATTGGCCACAGGCAGGATGCTTGTGGCCAATTATAGCTCAGGGGGTTTAGTACACGCCCCGCACTATATAAGGCCACCAGCGCGGGTGGCCTTGTGTAGTGTGTTCCGGCGTGCAGGGAAAGACCAAGATAGGCAGGGACAGTGTGTTCTTTTCTTTTCTCAGGCATCTGCAGGATTTAAAGTGGGTGTTGTGTGCCTCCAGCACAGTATACACCTGTATCTACCCTTTTTTTGCTGGTGTTCTCTAATACAGGCATCTGCAGGAGTTAGTGGGTGTTGTGTGCCTCCAGCACAGTATACACCTGTATCTACCCTTTTATGCTGGTATTCTCTAATACCGCCATCTGCAGGAGTTAGTGGGTGTTGTGTGCCTCCAGCACAACACAGTATACACCCGAAGATACCCTTTATTACTGGTGTTCTCTAATACAGGCATCTGCAGGAGTTAAAGTGGGTGTTGTGTGCCTCCAGCACAGTATACACCTGTATCTACCCTTTTTGGCTGGTGTTCTCTAATACAGGCATCTGCAGGAGTTAGTGGGTGTTGTGTGCCTCCAGCACAGTATACACCTGTATCTACCCTTTTTGCCTGGTGTTCTCTAATACAGGCATCTGCAGGAGTTAGTGGGTGTTTTGTGCCTCCAGCACAGTATACACTTGAAGATACCCCTTATTGCTGGTGTTGTCTGTTGCATATCTTGCATATTAGCCTTTAAAATTAGCACTTTTGATTTCAAACGTTCGAGTCCTATAGACTTTAATAGGGTTCTAAAGTTCGTACAAATTTTTGGTTCCGTTCGAAGGTTCTGGTGCGAACCGAACCGGGGGGTGTTCGGCTCATCCCTAATGTTGGCATTCATGGTTCCCTCAATGAACTGTAGTTCCCCAGTGCCAGCAGCACTCATGCAGCCCCAGACCATGACACTCCCACCACCATGCTTGACTGTAGGCAAGACACTTGTGTTTGTACTCCTCACCTGGTTGCTGCCACACACGCTTAACACCATCTGAACTGGTACTCGAGGCTCTGCACACACTGGACACCACAGCACCTTGGAATCTCCCCTTTTCTTCTGGTTTTATTCCCATTGCTATGTCTCGGTTCCCGTGCCTGCCCTCGTTTGGCGCCCGTTTGGTCTCCGTGGGGCACCCCACGTGGCTCCCATGGGGTGATACCCTGGAGGGCTTGCGGTGTCCCGCCATCACACCATCACTATACAGTACCCTAATATCACACTGCTTTCTCCTGACGAGTGGCCTGGAAGCCACGAAACACGTAGAGCCACCATTCGCCATGTTCATATTTTCCTGATTCAGACTTTATTAATATTATCATACACCCACTTTTACAGGTTTAGTGAGGCTTTAGGTCCTGCAGGTATCACCATTTTTATTATGGTTCTATCCAACCTGCATTGTGGTGAACCTTGGAATTTTATTGAGGTCATACCTCGAGTTATTATTGATTTTTGTTATTGCTTTGTTTATTATTGTATATTCGATATGAGCATTATAATGTATGTTTATACCGTATCACTCATCTATGTATTATTTGTTTGGAAATATACATGTAGAGATTGTAACTTATATATCAATAAAATTCCTTTATGATCTCCCCACTATATTTCTTTGCTGTCACGTGCTTCATGTAAAGTCCCACCTGCCCCGGGTGCAGACCCCTTCCTCTCTTGACTCAGATTGGGATGGAAATTTATGACCTTACCAGGCCATTATTTCATTTAAAGTCCCTAGGGATGGGAATGTGTGACTAAGCACCAGGTCATGATTTAGTTAAAGTCCCTAATAACCCTTTCTTTTCTTTTTTGATTAACCATCTGAACCAAATACTTTTATTTTGGTCTCATCAGACCACAGGACATGGCTCCAGTAATCCATGTCCTTAGTCTGCTTGTCTTCAGCAAACTTTGTGCTTTCTTATGCATCATCTCTAGAAGAGGCTTCCTTCTGGGATGACAGTCATGCAGACCAATTTGATGCAGTGTGCGGTGTATGGTCTGAGCACTGACAGGCTGACCCCCCCTTCAACCTCTGCAGCAATGCTGGCAGCACTCATACGTCTATCTCCCAAAGACAACCTCTGGATATGACGCTGAGCACGTGCACTCAACTTCTTTGGTCGACCATGGCAAGGCCTGTTCTGAGTGGAACCTGTCCTGTTAAACCGCTGTATCGTCTTGGCCACCGTGCTGCAGCTCAATTTCAGGGTCTTGGCAATCTTCTTATAGCCTAGACCAGGGGTGCTCAACCTGTGGCTCTCCAGCTGTTGCAAAACTACAAGTCCCATCATGCCTCTGTCTCTGGGTGTCATGCTTGTGGCTGTCGGAGTCTTGCTATGCCTCATGGGACTTGTAGTTCCGCAACAGCTGGAGAGCCACAGGTTGAGCACCCCTGGCCTAGACCATCTTTATGTAGAGCAACCATTGTTTTTTGCAGATCCTCAGAGAGTTCTTTGCCATGAGGTGCCATGTTAAACTTCCAGTGTCCAGTATGAGAGAGTGAGAGTGATAACACCAAATTTAACACACCTGCTCCCCATTCACACCTGAGACCTTGTAACACCAATGAGTCACATGACACCGGGGAGGGAAAATGGCTAATAGGACCCAATTTTGACATTTTCACTTAGGGGTGTACTCACTTTTGTTGCCAGTGGTTTAGACATTAATGGCTGTGTGTTGAGTTATTTTGAGGGGACAGCAACTTTACACTGTTATACAAGCTGTACACTCACTACTTTACATTGTCGCAAAGGGGGTTATTTACAAAAGGCAAATCCACTTTGCACTACAAGTGCACTTGGAAGTGCAGTCGCTCTAAATCTAAGGGGTAGATCTGAAATGAGGGGAAGCTCTGCTGATTTTATCATCCAATCATGTACAAGCTAAGATGCTGTTTTTTATTTCCCTGCATGTCCCCCTCAGATCTACAGCGACTTTACTTCCAAGGTCACTTGTAGTACAAAGTGGATTTGCCTTTAGTAAATAACCCCCATTGCAATTTCTTCAGTGTTGTCACATGAAAAGATAGAATAAAATATTTACAAAATTGTGAGGGGTGTACTCACTTTTGTGAGATACTGTATGTAAAAATATGCAAATATACAATATTTATACAATATAGAAATAAGCAAAGAGAGGGAGATTTACTAATACTGGAGCGCTCAGAATCTGGTGCAGCTGTGTCTAGTAACCAATCAGCTTTCAGGATTTAGCCCTCATTCACACTGATGCTGGATTGCAATCATGTAAGTTCAGTTGGACTCACAAGATTTCAAACTGGCATTTCAGTGGGATTTTGGGGGGCAATTTGAAGGACCTCTTTTTTTTGGGGGGGGGGGGGGGGTCATGCACAGATGTCTATTCAAATCGCCCCCAAAGTTGCCAAAAGTAGTGAGGAAGCTACTTTTGGGAATCTGGATGGTGCCATTGCCAGCAATAGGCTCTGATTTGACATGTCAATTGATCCAATGGGGATGTGGGCTTAGCCCCCTTTACTATCAGCGTCATTTTACAGGTCAAATCGCATATCAAATTGGAGCCTATTGCTGGCAATAGGAGCGTCCCAATCGTTGCGATGCCGACTTTTCCAAAAGTAGTTCCTGCACTACTTTTGGCGACTTTGGAGGTGATTGCAATAGACATCTCTGCATGAACCGCACAGATGTCTCTCAAATCGCCCCCCCCCCCCAAAAAAAAATCACACTGGAAATGCCAGTCTGAAATTGTGCAAGTTCAGCTGGACGCACACGAGTTCAAACCTGCGTTCAGTATGAACGTACTCTAAATTCTGCTTCACACTGGTGCGATGCGGGAAGCCCTGCGATTCAGTGCCGATTCCCGTATCGCACCTGAATCACACACTGGTTCACACTGACATCCGCAAACTTCTTGGGGTGTCAATGTAAAGTTTATGACACCCCCAGATTGGTTTGCAGATCGCAGTGTGAACTGTCTAATGGTACAGCAATTTGATCGCATAGATGTGACCACCCCTGCAATCCGATTAAAGAGCGGATCAAAAAAAGGGTCCTGCACTATTTCGGTGTGAATGTGATTTTCGCCATACAATTTGTATGGCTGAACTCGCATCGCACAGACATTACATGTGATCTGCACAGCAATGCGGTGCGAATCACATGCGATATATGTCATTACACAAGTGTGAACGGAGCCTTATTGTCAAAGCTTAAAGGGGTTGTAAAGGTAAAAGTTTTTTCACCTTAAGACCTCTTTCACACCACACCGCCCATAGCGTGAGCGGTATGAAAGGGGTCTAATGGTGTGAAAGGGGTCTAATGGTGTGAAAGGGGTCTAATGCATTCTATGCATTAAGGTGAAAAAACATCTGACAATGCCGGCCCCCCCATTTTACTTATCTGACCCCTCAAAAGTCGCGCACTCGCCCCCAACATCCTCTTCGCCGCTCACCCTGGCCATTGATTGGCTAGAGTGGATGGATTGAAAGAAGCGCAGCCATTGGATCGCACTGCTGTCAATCACATCCAATGACGCGGCGCGCCGGGGGCGGGGCCGAGTGATACAGTGAGTGGCTACACGGGAGCACACCATGCGAGGGAGCTCGCATGAAGTTGTGGAGTCCTTGCGGGAGGAAGCCGAGACAGCCGCCGAGGGACCCCAGAAGAGCAGGTTCGGGGGCCACTCTGTGCAAAACGACCTGCACAGTGGAGGTAAGTATAACATGTTTGTTATTTTAAAAAAAAATTGCCTTTAGTGATCCTTTAAGACCCCTTTCACACTGAAGGGCTGCTAAAACAGCCGCTAAAGCGCCAGAGAGGCACATTTTTTAAGGTCACGTAACAAAGTGACTTTAAAAAAAAGCAAAAAAAAAAAACATTTTGAGGCGCTTTCGAAGCGCTACCTATTTATTTCAAGGGTCCGGGGCATTTTTGGAGCGCTCTTTACAGCGCTACAAACACGCCCCAAAGATGCTGCTTGCAGGACTTTTTCTACCGCCCCAGTGTGAAAGCCCTCATTCAAATGAATAGGAGGCAGTTTACGGGCACTAATTTTAGCACTAAAACACCTGAGAACTGCCTTGGTGTCAAAGGGGTCTTAGACCCCTTTGGCACTGGGGTGCTTTTGAGGCGCTTTAGCGCTAAAAATAGCGTCTGTAAAGTGCCTGAAAAGCGCCTCTCATGTTTCCCCCACTTAACACTTTGGCAGCGGAGCAACACGCATGGGCACCTTCAACCCTTTCCTCGGCCACTTGCAGGGGTTAAAAGCAGCCTGCTAGTGGCCAAAAAGCACCGCTATAACAGCGGTAAAGCGCTGCTAAAACTAGCAATGCTTTACCACTAACGCTGGCACCGCCCCAGTGTGAAAGTAGCCTTATTGAACAAGCTGAAGTTAGAAGCTGATTGGCTACCATGCAAAGCTGCACCAGAATCTGCACTCTCCAGTTAACTGCTTGCCGACCAGCCACCATCATTATACTGCGGCAGGTTGGCTCGTTCCTGCGAATCGCCGCAGCTGTACGCCGGCTCATGAACTCAATTTCGTGGGTGTGCGCGCTCCCATGGGCCAGTGGGTCTGGTGGACTTGATGTCTGCCAGCCACTCGCGATCGTTCCCGGCAGTGACAGAGTGAGGATCTGCCTGTGTAAACAAGGCAGATCTCCATTCTGACAGACCACACAGATCCTGTCTTTCTGTTAAGAAGGAAGACGGATCTGTGTGTTTCCCCAGTCACACCGTCCCCCGTACAGTTAGAAAACACAAACAGGGAACACATTTATCCCCTTGATTGCCCCTGATGTTTACCCCGTCCCTGTCAGTGCCATTAGTACGATGCGCCAGTGCATATTTTTAGCACTGATCATGGTAATAATGTCACTGGTTCCCAAAAAAGTGTCAGTTAGGTGTCGCCACAATGTCACAGTCCCACTAAAAATCCGCTGGGGGACAACAAAAGGAGGGGATCGGGGCCACTCTGTGCAAAACCCTTGCAAAGAGCAGGAAAGTATAACATGTTTGTTATATAAAAAAAAAAAAACCTTTACAATCACTTTAAATACTCCTGGCCATTGCACTCTATATACAAAAAGAGAAGGGGGTGTACCGACCTTGTGCATTACCAAACATAACATTTATTTATAAAATATATAACAAGAATAATACTCACATGTTGCACTCTATACACTGGGAGTACAGCAGTCAGGAGTACGGTACAATACACAAAGTGCAGTGGATAAGGACTATGCAATGTATGCCACAGCATATGGTTGGGAATATGAAATGTAAGGCGTGTGTTGCATATTCCTGACTGCTTTACTCTGTACACTATGCCAAATGTTATTTATCCCTGACTGCTGTACACAGTGCCATGTTTCACATACTTAAGCCTGCTGCACTCTGTGTGTTACATACACCTGATCCCAGTAGGTTGTGCGTTACATACTCCTAACCCCAGCACTTGTGTGTAACATAATCCTGACCACAGCACTCAATGCATTACACACTACTGACACCTGCACTCTGTGGGTTACATACTCCTGAATTCTGTGCTCTGTATGTTATATTGTTCATTTCACACTCCTGACCCCTGTACTCCACATGCAATATTGTTCATTATAAACTCCTGACTCCTGTACTATATAGGTTATATTGGTTGTTACATACTATTGATACCTACACATTGTGGGTTACATACGCCTGACCCCTGTACTCTATATGCTATATTGTTCATTACATATCCTGGCCCCTGTACTCCATATGCTATATTGTTCATTATATATTCCTGACTCCTGTACTATATAAGTTACTGTATATTAGTTATTACATACTATGGATACCTGCACATTGTAGGCTACATACTCCTGACCCCTGTACTCAATATGTCAGGGCTAAAATTTCAAGTCCTTCAAATATTTCAAGTAGCTAGGCAGGCCTTAAGAGTTACTTGCCACCGGTTGCTGCACCCAACCCCTACACTGCCCTGCCCCTAATCCCGCCTTTAAACATGCCCTTGAAAATTATCTCATGAAATTACCTTGTTAAATGTTTTATGCAGACGTAAGTTACACAAATAAATATTAACATCAACAACTTTATCAGTGCAGCTTCATCAGTGTACATCAGCACAGCCTCATCAGTGCCCATCAGTACAGCATATAAGTGCCCATGAATGCCTATCAGTGCAGCCTCACCAGTGCCCATGAGTGCAGACCCATTAGTGCCCATGAATGCAGCCTCATCAGTGCCCACCAGTGCAGCCTCATCAGTGCCCATCAGTGCAGCCTCATCAGTGCCCATCAATGCATCCTATCAGTGCTTATCAATGCAGCCTATCAGTGCAGCCTCATCAGTGCCCACTAGTGCAGCCTCATCAGTGCCCACCAGTGCAGCCTCATCAGTGCCCATCAATGCAGCCTATCAGTGCAGCCTCATCAGTGCAGCATATCAGTGCTCATTAATGCAGCCTCATCAGTGCCCAGCAGTGCAACCTCATCAGTGCAGTCTCATCGGTGCCCATCAATGCAGCCTATCAGTGCCCAACAGTGTCTATCAGTGCAGCCTCATCCGTGCCCTTCAATGCAACCTCATCAGTGTCCATGCATGCAGCCTCATCGGTGCCCATGAATGCAGACTACCAGTGCCCATCAATGCAGCCTATTGGTGTCTATTGGTCCCCATCAGTGCAGTCTCGTCAGTGCCCATGAGTGCAGCCTCATCAGTGCACACAGGGCCATTTCAAGGAATTTGGGGGCCCCAAGTAAAATGGACATGGAGGCCCCCACAACCCTCCCCCCCCCCCCACCCCCCGCACACACTCACACAAAGCCTACAGGAATCACAGCATAGTGATACAGTTTAAGTTCAGCAACACTAAGGGTGGATTGCGCTATAGCGCCTGCAATACGCTCCAGTGTGAAAGGGGTCTCACGTACACGCCAACATGGAAGCATTGTGGCAGTAAACAATGAGGTCTTAAAGCACCCATATGGCTGGGCATATAAATTATGGATAAGGGATAACATCTTGTACAGTGGGCACAGTATATCTAGCGATATCTAATGAGGGGAGCAAAAAAGAAAGATTTACCATAACTTTACCATAAAAACAATTACCATAGCTTTATTTCCATTTTCTTTCTTTGCCATCCCATTTCCATCTTATTGCTTCTTTTTTGAATCTGGTAATATTTATTAAAGCTTTTTGCAAAAATGTACAAAGCAGGGAAAAGACTCTACAGTACACTCTACAGTAGAGTCTTTTCTCTGCTTTGTAAATTTTTGCAAAAAGCTTTAATAAATATTACCAGATTCAAAAAAGAAGCAATAAGATGGAAATGGGATGGCAAAGAAAGAAAATGGAAAGAAAGCTATGGTAATTGTTTTTATTATGATCATCAAGCTACCATATTTGTATTACTAAATGACTGCCTCCCCCCCTTACTATTCCTCCCCCCGCGTTCTTTTTAACCCCCTCCCTACCGCGTGGCAGGAGATTCGGTTTTCTGTTCCCGGCCGGCCGGACTGAAAGGAAGTGAGAACTCAGTGTGTGCCCTTCCTGTCAGTCCGGCCGGGAACAGGAAACTGAATCTCCTCTACCACGCAGACTGCAGGAGGAAAAAAGAGGAGCTCGGCCACGCTACAGGCTGCAGCTTATAGGAAGCGGCTGCTGGGGCACCAGGCCAGCTCGGAGCCCCAAGCAATTGCTTGTTTTGCCTGTCCTGTCCCGACGGGCCTGAGTGCACATCAATGCATCCTGTCAGTGCTGCCTCATCTGTGCCCATCAATGTGCAGCCTCATCAGTGTCCATCAATGCAGCCTTATCAGTGCCCATCAGTTCAGTCTCATTAGTGCCCATGAGTGCAGCCTCATCAGATCCCATGAATGCAGCCTACCAGTGCCCATAAATGCAGCCTATCGGTTTTTATTAGTCCCCATTGGTGCAGCCTCGTCAGTGTCCATCAGTGCAGCACATCAGTGCCGCCTAATCAGCGGCCATCAATGTGCAGCCTCATCAGTGCCCATTAATGCAGCCTCATCAGTGCCCATCAGTACAGTCTCATTAGTGCCCATGAGCGCAACCTAACTCTGCATGGGAATCACAGGAAGGAGAGCCCTGGCCGGATTACGGAGAGAATCTCCTGCTGTAACACAGCTTGTATATGAAATGCTGGCTGCTATCAAACAAAGTCCCACCTCCCGCCTATGATAGACAGCGCACTACTTCAATTTCCCGGCATTGGACCAGTGAGCTGTCTATCATAGGAGCTTGAGCTATCACAGGACTTTGTTTGACAGTTGCCGGCATTTCAGATACAAGCTGCGTTAGAGCGGGAGAGCCCAGCTCTGTGTAATCTGGTCAGCAGGCGAGTGGGAATTTTGAGTGCTGCAATATGTTAGATTGTACGTTACATACTCCTATACTCTATATGTTATATTGTTTATTACATACTCCTGACTCCTGTAATCTATATATTATATTGGTCATTACATACTCCTGTACTCTATATGTTATATTGGTCATTACATACTCCTGTACTCCATATGTTATATTGTTTATTACATACTCCTGACTCCTGTAATCTATATATTATATTGGTCATTACATACTCCTGTACTCTATATGTTATATTGGTCATTACATACTCCTGTACTCCATGTGTTATATTGTTCATTACATACTCCTTTACTCCGTATGTTATATTTGTCATTACATACTCCTGTACTCTATATGTTATATTGGTCATTACATACTCCTGTACTCCATATGTTATATTGTTTATTACATACTCCTGACTCCTGTAATCTATATATTATATTGGTCATTACATACTCCTGTACTCTATATGTTATATTGGTCATTACATACTCCTGTACTCCATATGTTATATTGTTTATTACATACTCCTGACTCCTGTAATCTATATATTATATTGGTCATTACATACTCCTGTACTCTATATGTTATATTGGTCATTACATACTCCTGTACTCCATGTGTTATATTGTTCATTACATACTCCTTTACTCCGTATGTTATATTTGTCATTACATACTCCTGTACTCTATATGTTATATTGGTCATTACATACTCCTGTACTCCATATGTTATATTGTTTATTACATACTCCTGACTCCTGTAATCTATATATTATATTGGTCATTACATACTCCTGTACTCTATATGTTATATTGGTCATTACATACTCCTGTACTCCATATGTTATATTGTTTATTACATACTCCTGACTCCTGTAATCTATATATTATATTGGTCATTACATACTCCTGTACTCTATATGTTATATTGGTCATTACATACTCCTGTACTCCATATGTTATATTGTTTATTACATACTCCTGACTCCTGTAATCTATATATTATATTGGTCATTACATACTCCTGTACTCTATATGTTATATTGGTCATTACATACTCCTGTACTCCATGTGTTATATTGTTCATTACATACTCCTTTACTCCGTATGTTATATTTGTCATTACATACTCCTGAACTCCGTATGTTATATTGGTCATTACATACTCCTGAACTCCGTATGTTATATTTGTCATTACATACTCCTGTACTCTATATGTTATATTGGTCATTACATTCTTCTGTACTCTATATGCTATATTGGCCATTACATACTCCTGTACTCTATATGTTATATTGGTCATTACATACTCCTGTACTCCATATGTTATATTGTTCATTACATACTCCTGTACTCCATGTGTTATATTTCTCATTACATACTCCTTTACTCCATATGTTATATTGTTCATTACATACTCCTTTACGCCATATGTTATATTGTTCATTACATACTCCTGAACTCCGTATGTTATATTTGTCGTTACACACTCCTGTACTCCATATGTTATATTTGTCATTACACACCCCTGAACTCCGTACGTTATATTTGTCATTACATACTCCTTTACTCTATATGTTATATTGGTCATTACATACTCCTGTACTTTATATGTTATATTGGCCATTACATACTCCTGTACTCTATATGTTATATTGGCCATTACATACTCCTGTACTCTATATGTTATATTGGTCATTACATACTCCTGTACTCTATATGTTATATTGGCCATTACATACTCCTGTATAGTGATGGACGAACTTCCGACGGGACGTTTCGCGAACGCGAAACGCGAACGGACACAAACGTTCGCGAAAACGACCGTTCGCCGCGGGCTCCATTGACTTCAATGGGAGGCGAATTTCGCAAACCTTTAGGTCGAATTTGCGGCCACGGGGTAATTATTAGGGGGTAGCACGTAGTCCCACCACCTGGACAATAGCATAATACATGTATGAGGTGAATTTGGGATCGATAACTACAAGCATTTTTTTTTTATTTGGGAAATTGTTCTGACAATTCAGGACTATGGAGCTAATGAAGGCAATGGAGGAGAGGGAAGGTCAGGGACCAGGGTAGGCAAACAAGAGGGTGCAGGAGATACAGAGCACTGACAGCAGCACCGTAATACAGAGCACTGACATCAGCACCGTGACATACAGCGCTGACAGCAGCTCCGTGACATACAGCGCTGACAGCAGCTCCGTGACATACAGCGCTGACAGCAGCTCCGTGACATACAGCGCTGACAGCAGCTCCGTGACATACAGCGCTGACAGCAGCTCCGTGACATACAGCGCTGACAGCAGCACCGTGACATACAGCGCTGACAGCAGCTCCGTGACATACAGCGCTGACAGCAGCTCCGTGACATACAGCGCTGACAGCAGCTCCGTGACATACAGCACTGACAGCAGCTCCGTGACATACAGCGCTGACAGCAGCTCCGTGACATACAGCGCTGACAGCAGCACCGTGACATACAGCGCTGACAGCAGCTCCGTGACATACAGCGCTGACAGCAGCTCCGTGACATACAGCGCTGACAGCAGCTCCGTGACATACAGCGCTGACAGCAGCTCCGTGACATACAGCGCTGACAGCAGCTCCGTGACATACAGCGCTGACAGCAGCTCCGTGACATACAGCGCTGACAGCAGCTCCGTGACATACAGCGCTGACAGCAGCTCCGTGACATACAGCGCTGACAGCAGCTCCGTGACATACAGCGCTGACAGCAGCTCCGTGACATACAGCGCTGACAGCAGCTCCGTGACATACAGCGCTGACAGCAGCACCGTAAGCAGCCCCAGGAGGAAGTCAGCACAGCACAGGGATGGTGTGATCCCCTCATAATAAGAACCCCCAGGAGGAAGTCAGCACAGCACAGGGATGGTGGGAGCCCCTCATAATAAGAACACCCAGGAGGAAGTCAGCACAGCACAGGGATGGTGGGAACCCCTCATAATAAGCAGCCCCAGTAGAAATATGACACCGCTCAACCTCTTCAAAGAGGAGGGTAGGGGCATATAGTACGGTGTGCTTTTTTGGGTCAGGGAAGTGAGCCAAATGAATTAAGAAGGTCTGTGTGCTTGATTCCAAAAATTGTTTATAGACATATACATGGTCTACTGATCACATGTGTTGAATTCCTCCGAGATCCATGCCTCATTCATTTTTAGAAATGTGAGGTAGTTAACACTGTGGTGAGCTAGGCGAGTACGCTTATCGGTCACAATCCCCCCTGCTGCGCTGAACGTCCTTTCGGACAGGACACTGGATGAGGGGCAAGCCAACAGTTCGATTGCAAATTGGGCAAGCTCTGGCCAGAGGTCAAGCCTGCCCACCCAGTAGTCTAGGGGTTCATCACTCCTCAGAGCGTCCACATCGGCCGTTAACCCAATGTAGTCGGACACCTGACGGTCTAGGCGTTCCCTGATGCTGGATCCGGATGACACCTGTCGATGGGTCGGCTGAAAGAATGACCTCATATCCGAAGTCACCAACACATCTTCAAACCGGCCTCTTCTTGCAGGCGCTGTTGGATTGGTACCCGCAAATCCTTCTCTGGGAGTGGGAATTGCTCCTCTGCCAGCGCACGCAAAAGCAGAATGCAGCATTTCTCGAAGCAAGGCCTGGAAGTGCTGCATTCTGACAGCCCTCTGCGACGGCGGTAACATTTCCGCCATTTTGTGTTTGTACCGGGGGTCTAAGTACGTTGCCACCCAGTACTGGTCCTTGACCCTCATGCTTTTTATACGGGGGTCCCTATTAAAACACTGGAGCATGAAGGCCCCCATTTGCACTAAAGTGGAAGCGGTGTGGTGGCCTGGCTCCTGCTCATCATCCAGGATAATGTCGTCCTCTTCATTCTCCTCTCCCCATCCTCGCACAACAGGGATCCCAGAAAGGTTTAAAGCATGCTCTTCTTGCTCCTGCTCATCCGCCCCGGCACCATCCTCCTCTGACTCCTCATCAGACTCCTGTTGTTGACTTGTCTCAGATAGAGTAGCCCCCCCTGGGAATTCATCCAGCATTGCGACTTCCTCATCTTCCCGCTCCTGCTCCTCCACAGCCTGATCAATGACACGACGCAATGCACGCTCCAGAAAGAAGGCATAAGGTACCATGTCACTGATGGCGCCATGGCTGCGACTGACCAGTTTGGTGATCTCCTCAAATGGCCGCAGAAGTCTGCATGTGTCGCGCATGAGCAGCCACTGGCGCGGTGAAAAAAAACCCAGCTCCCCAGAACCGTTTCTTTCGCAGAGTTCATACAGGTAGACGTTAACTGCACGTTTCTGCTGGAGCAGCCTATCAAGCATATAGAAGGTTGAGTTCCATCGCGTCGGGCAATCGCAAATAAGACGTCTGACCGGCAGATGGTGTCGCCGCTGAATGTCAGCAAGGCGAGCCATGGCCGTGTAAGATCTTCTGAAATGGGCCGAGATTTTCCTTGCCTGCCGCAAGATGTCCTGGACCCCAGGGTATTTGACAAGGAATCGCTGCACGACCAAGTTTAAGACGTGTGCCATGCACGGCACGTGCGTGATTTTGCCCTGTTTCAATGCGCTAAGCAGATTGGCACCGTTGTCACACACCACTTTACCAACTGTCAAATTGAGCGGTGTTAGCCACTCATCTGCCTGTGAACGCAAAGCTGAAAGGAGTGCCGGGCCAGTGTGGCTCTTTGCTTCCAGGCACAACAGACGCAGCACGGCATGGCAACGTCTCACCTGGCATGTGGAATAGGTTCTGGGGAGCTTGGGCGGTGCAGTGGAAGAGACGCTAGCAGCGGAAAAGGAGGAGGCAGCTGAGGAGGAGAGGGAGGAGGATGGAGTAGGAGGAGGAGAAGAAGAGTCAGGCCTGCATGCAATCCGTGGCGGTAAAACCAAATCTACACGGGTGCCACGGGTTACATGCTTGACGGCCGTCAGAAGGTTCACCCAGTGGGCAGTAAAACTGATATACCTTCCCTGCCCGTGTTTGCTAGACCACGTGTCTGTGGTCAGATGTATCTTGGCACCGACACTGTGTGCCAGAGATACATTCACTTGCCGCTGAACATGGCCATATAGCTCTGGGATGCCCTTCTCTGAGAAATACTTCCTTCCTGGGACCTTCCATTGTGGTGTTCCAATGGCCACAAATTTGCGAAAGGCCTCCGAGTCCACCAGTTTATATGGCAGTAGTTGGCGGGCTATGAGTTCTGACAAGCCAGCCGCCAACCGTTGGGCAAGAGGGTTATCCGGCGTCATCATTTTTTTACGCTCAAACATTAGGCCCACGGAAGCCTGCCTTTTTGCAGAAAAATGTGAGCTTGGCGTGATGGAAGGTGGAGTGGAGGACAATTGTGAGGAGAGAGGAGAAGGAGAAGTAGAAGACGAGGCTGGACGGTGAGAGCCTGCAGTGTGGCTTTGTGTGTTCCGTTGCTCCCACTGGGCTCGGTGATGGCTGCTCATGTGCCTTCTTAAGGCGGTCGTCCCTAGGTGAGTATTGGGCTTACCGCGACTAACGCGTTGACTGCAAAGATTGCAGATGGCAACGCTATTGTCAGCAGCGGACACGTTAAAAAAAGCCCACACTGCGGAGCCATGTGCCGGTGTCCTGGGAGCGCCAGATGTGACCGTACATGGTCGATGACTCGCTCCTGATACATTTGCAGTCTGCTTTGTCCCTGCTGTGCAATGTAAGTCATTGCTGCTTCTCCTCCCTATCTGCTGGTCCATATCTCCCTCTGAACTCCCCTCCTCTTCCTCTCTTGTGGGCACCCACGTGACATCACTAGACACGTCATCATCAACGTCACCTTCCCCACCGCTATAAGTAGAGTAGGCAGCAACACCGGGGACCAACCTCCTCCTTGGGCTGATCTGGGTACTGGCGTCAGACTGCTGAGTAGCGCTTGTTGCTACCTCCTCTTCCTGATCCAATACCAAGAGTGGCTGCGCATCAGAAATGTCCTCTTGATATGGATCGGAAAATAATTCCAGTGACTCAAGCGGAAGGTATGTGGTGGTGGTGGTGGTGGTCGTGTTGTTGGTGGTAGTGTCTTTGGGGGTGCACATAGCAGAGAGTGAAGAAGAGGGTGCAGATCGAGAGGATGAGGAGGGTGCAGAAGAGTAAGGCTGAGCGAGCCACTCAACCAAGTCTGGTGCATCCTTTAAAGTAATTGAACGCACCTTCTGCAACTTCCCACTTTGGCTCAAGCCTGTTGCTCCTGCCCTACCCCTACCACCCCTGCGGAAGGGCCTGCCTCTTCCTCTGCATGTCATTTTTTAAATGACCCTGTGACAAAACTCTTAGTCCCTATACCGCTGAAGGACTGCTGCAGTATAGGTGAGCGGTCAGCAGTGGTGCACGTCAACCCTATCTATTGTGGACCTATAGCGGTCCTTACAGAACAGCAGACTGTACCGCACTCAAGCCTATGTACCGTAGCACCCTATACCAAGTTACCAGTCCTTATAAGAACTTTTGTGGACCAAGCAGGTTGTGTATTAGTGTTTAGCAGACTGTACGTCAGTCCCTATACCGCTGAAGGACTGCTGCAGTATAGGGCAGCGGTCAGCAGTGGTGCACGTCAACCCTATCTATTGTGGACCGATAGCGGTCCTTACAGAACAGCAGACTGTACCGCACTCAAGCCTATGTACCGTAGCACCCTATACCAAGTTACCAGTCCTTATAAGAACTTTTGTGGACCAAGCAGGTTGTGTGTTAGTGTTTAGCAGACTGTGCGTCAGTCCCTATACCGCTGAAGGACTGCTGCAGTATAGGGCAGCGGTCAGCAGTAGTGCACGGCAACCCTATGTATTGTGGACCGATAGCGGTCCTTACAGAACAGCAGACTGTAACGCACTCAGGCCTATGTACCGTAGCACCCTATACCAAGTTACCAGTCCTTATAAGAACTTTTGTGGACCAAGCAGGTTGTGTGTTAGTGATTAGCAGACTGTACGTCAGTCCCTATACCAATGAAGGACTGCTGCAGTATAGGGCAGCGGTCAGCAGTAGTGCACGGCAACCCTATGTATTGTGGACCGATAGCGGTCCTTACAGAACAGCAGACTGTAACGCACTCAGGCCTATGTACCGTAGCACCCTATACCAAGTTACCAGTCCTTATAAAAACTTTTGTGGACCAAGCAGGTTGTGTGTTAGTGTTTAGCAGACTGTGCGTCAGTCCCTATACCGCTGAAGGACTGCTGCAGTATAGGGCAGCGGTCAGCAGTGGTGCACGTCAACCCTATCTATTGTGGACCGATAGCGGTCCTTACAGAACAGCAGACTGTACCGCACTCAAGCCTATGTACCGTAGCACCCTATACCAAGTTACCAGTCCTTATAAGAACTTTTGTGGAACAAGCAGGTTGTGTGTTAGTGATTAGCAGACTGTACGTCAGTCCCTATACCAATGAAGGACTGCTGCAGTATAGGGCAGCGGTCAGCAGTAGTGCACGGCAACCCTATGTATTGTGGACCGATAGCGGTCCTTACAGAACAGCAGACTGTACTGCACTCAGGCCTATGTACCGTAGCACCCTATACCAAGTTACCAGTCCTTATAAAAACTTTTGTGGACCAAGCAGGTTGTGTGTTAGTGTTTAGCAGACTGTGCGTCAGTCCCTATACCGCTGAAGGACTGCTGCAGTATAGGGCAGCGGTCAGCAGTAGTGCACGGCAACCCTATGTATTGTGGACCGATAGCGGTCCTTACAGAACAGCAGACTGTAACGCACTCAGGCCTATGTACCGTAGCACCCTATACCAAGTTACCAGTCCTTATAAGAACTTTTGTGGACCAAGCAGGTTGTGTGTTAGTGATTAGCAGACTGTACGTCAGTCCCTATACCAATGAAGGACTGCTGCAGTATAGGGCAGCGGTCAGCAGTAGTGCACGGCAACCCTATGTATTGTGGACCGATAGCGGTCCTTACAGAACAGCAGACTGTAACGCACTCAGGCCTATGTACCGTAGCACCCTATACCAAGTTACCAGTCCTTATAAAAACTTTTGTGGACCAAGCAGGTTGTGTGTTAGTGTTTAGCAGACTGTGCGTCAGTCCCTATACCGCTGAAGGACTGCTGCAGTATAGGGCAGCGGTCAGCAGTAGTGCACGGCAACCCTATGTATTGTGGACCGATAGCGGTCCTTACAGAACAGCAGACTGTAACGCACTCAGGCCTATGTACCGTAGCACCCTATACCAAGTTACCAGTCCTTATAAGAACTTTTGTGGACCAAGCAGGTTGTGTGTTAGTGATTAGCAGACTGTACGTCAGTCCCTATACCAATGAAGGACTGCTGCAGTATAGGGCAGCGGTCAGCAGTAGTGCACGGCAACCCTATGTATTGTGGACCGATAGCGGTCCTTACAGAACAGCAGACTGTAACGCACTCAGGCCTATGTACCGTAGCACCCTATACCAAGTTACCAGTCCTTATAAGAACTTTTGTGGAACAAGCAGGTTGTGTGTTAGTGATTAGCAGACTGTACGTCAGTCCCTATACCAATGAAGGACTGCTGCAGTATAGGGCAGCGGTCAGCAGTAGTGCACGGCAACCCTATGTATTGTGGACCGATAGCGGTCCTTACAGAACAGCAGACTGTAACGCACTCAGGCCTATGTACCGTAGCACCCTATACCAAGTTACCAGTCCTTATAAGAACTTTTGTGGACCAAGCAGGTTGTGTGTTAGTGATTAGCAGACTGTACGTCAGTCCCTATACCAATGAAGGACTGCTGCAGTATAGGGCAGCGGTCAGCAGTAGTGCACGGCAACCCTATGTATTGTGGACCGATAGCGGTCCTTACAGAACAGCAGACTGTAACGCACTCAGGCCTATGTACCGTAGCACCCTATACCAAGTTACCAGTCCTTATAAAAACTTTTGTGGACCAAGCAGGTTGTGTGTTAGTGTTTAGCAGACTGTGCGTCAGTCCCTATACCGCTGAAGGACTGCTGCAGTATAGGGCAGCGGTCAGCAGTGGTGCACGTCAACCCTATCTATTGTGGACCGATAGCGGTCCTTACAGAACAGCAGACTGTACCGCACTCAAGCCTATGTACCGTAGCACCCTATACCAAGTTACCAGTCCTTATAAGAACTTTTGTGGAACAAGCAGGTTGTGTGTTAGTGATTAGCAGACTGTACGTCAGTCCCTATACCAATGAAGGACTGCTGCAGTATAGGGCAGCGGTCAGCAGTAGTGCACGGCAACCCTATGTATTGTGGACCGATAGCGGTCCTTACAGAACAGCAGACTGTACTGCACTCAGGCCTATGTACCGTAGCACCCTATACCAAGTTACCAGTCCTTATAAAAACTTTTGTGGACCAAGCAGGTTGTGTGTTAGTGTTTAGCAGACTGTGCGTCAGTCCCTATACCGCTGAAGGACTGCTGCAGTATAGGGCAGCGGTCAGCAGTAGTGCACGGCAACCCTATGTATTGTGGACCGATAGCGGTCCTTACAGAACAGCAGACTGTAACGCACTCAGGCCTATGTACCGTAGCACCCTATACCAAGTTACCAGTCCTTATAAGAACTTTTGTGGACCAAGCAGGTTGTGTGTTAGTGATTAGCAGACTGTACGTCAGTCCCTATACCAATGAAGGACTGCTGCAGTATAGGGCAGCGGTCAGCAGTAGTGCACGGCAACCCTATGTATTGTGGACCGATAGCGGTCCTTACAGAACAGCAGACTGTAACGCACTCAGGCCTATGTACCGTAGCACCCTATACCAAGTTACCAGTCCTTATAAAAACTTTTGTGGACCAAGCAGGTTGTGTGTTAGTGTTTAGCAGACTGTGCGTCAGTCCCTATACCGCTGAAGGACTGCTGCAGTATAGGGCAGCGGTCAGCAGTAGTGCACGGCAACCCTATGTATTGTGGACCGATAGCGGTCCTTACAGAACAGCAGACTGTAACGCACTCAGGCCTATGTACCGTAGCACCCTATACCAAGTTACCAGTCCTTATAAGAACTTTTGTGGACCAAGCAGGTTGTGTGTTAGTGATTAGCAGACTGTACGTCAGTCCCTATACCAATGAAGGACTGCTGCAGTATAGGGCAGCGGTCAGCAGTAGTGCACGGCAACCCTATGTATTGTGGACCGATAGCGGTCCTTACAGAACAGCAGACTGTAACGCACTCAGGCCTATGTACCGTAGCACCCTATACCAAGTTACCAGTCCTTATAAGAACTTTTGTGGAACAAGCAGGTTGTGTGTTAGTGATTAGCAGACTGTACGTCAGTCCCTATACCAATGAAGGACTGCTGCAGTATAGGGCAGCGGTCAGCAGTAGTGCACGGCAACCCTATGTATTGTGGACCGATAGCGGTCCTTACAGAACAGCAGACTGTAACGCACTCAGGCCTATGTACCGTAGCACCCTATACCAAGTTACCAGTCCTTATAAGAACTTTTGTGGACCAAGCAGGTTGTGTGTTAGTGATTAGCAGACTGTACGTCAGTCCCTATACCAATGAAGGACTGCTGCAGTATAGGGCAGCGGTCAGCAGTAGTGCACGGCAACCCTATGTATTGTGGACCGATAGCGGTCCTTACAGAACAGCAGACTGTACTGCACTCAGGCCTATGTACCGTAGCACCCTATACCAAGTTACCAGTCCTTATAAAAACTTTTGTGGACCAAGCAGGTTGTGTGTTAGTGTTTAGCAGACTGTGCGTCAGTCCCTATACCGCTGAAGGACTGCTGCAGTATAGGGCAGCGGTCAGCAGTAGTGCACGGCAACCCTATGTATTGTGGACCGATAGCGGTCCTTACAGAACAGCAGACTGTAACGCACTCAGGCCTATGTACCGTAGCACCCTATACCAAGTTACCAGTCCTTATAAGAACTTTTGTGGACCAAGCAGGTTGTGTGTTAGTGATTAGCAGACTGTACGTCAGTCCCTATACCAATGAAGGACTGCTGCAGTATAGGGCAGCGGTCAGCAGTAGTGCACGGCAACCCTATGTATTGTGGACCGATAGCGGTCCTTACAGAACAGCAGACTGTACCGCACCCAAGCCTATGTACCGTAGCACCCTAGACAGACCAAGTTACCAGTCCTGATAAAGAGCTTTGTGGAACAAGTGAGTTGTGAATGATTAGCAGACTGCAGCAGAAGGGCAGCAGTCAAGTATAATATTCTTTCTATATTTGGAAGAAAGAATATTATACGTGTACAAGCCTATTACCGTACCACTGATACCAGTCCTGAAAAGAACCTTTGTGGAACTAATAGTAACAGCAAGTCTTTAAAATTATCCTCACTGCCTGACACACTGCTTCCTGCCTGTCCCTATACAAATTGGCAAAAAAGAGTAGGCTGGAACGATTAGCTGGAACAGCTCTTTTGTGGACCTGATAGTAACAGCTAATGATGATGATGATGATGATGATGAAGAAAGACTAATCTGGCTGAGCTGTCCCTAAAATAGCAGCATACAGCGCTCTGTCCCTTTATCTAAACTGACAAAAGAAACTCAGGCTGCTGACCTAACACCTATACCAGTCCTGAAAAGAACTTTTGTGTACCAAATAGCTAGCGTTTTCTCTGTCCCTACTCCACACAGGATCCTTTCCCTACAGTGACAGAAGAAAGAATGTAAAATGGCCACCGGATCGGGTGTATTTATAGGTTAGGGGGAATGTCCAAGTGTCCATGAGCTGTCATGTCTCAATTGGTTGTCCTGTAACACATGATAAACGTGTCACGAAAGGTTAAAGTTCTTGTATACATTAAACACGTAAGTCCGCCGGGGCGAACGACGGAAAAAGGCGTTCGAACCCGCGGACGGCGAAAGTCGGAAATTCGCCGCGAAACGACCGCCGGGCGAACCGTTCGGCCATCACTACTCCTGTACTCTATATGTTATATTGGTCATTACATACTCCTGTACTCTATATGTTATATTGGTCATTACATACTCCTGTACTCTATATGTTATATTGGTCATTACATACTCCTGTACTCCATATGTTATATTGTTTATTACATACTCCTGTAATCTATATATTATATTGGTCATTACATACTCCTGTACTCTATATGTTATATTGGTCATTACATACTCCTGTACTCCATATGTTATATTGTTTATTACATACTCCTGACTCCTGTAATCTATATATTATATTGGTCATTACATACTCCTGTACTCTATATGTTATATTGGTCATTACATACTCCTGTACTCCATATGTTATATTGTTCATTACATACTCCTGTACTCCATGTGTTATATTGTTCATTACATACTCCTTTACTCCGTATGTTATATTTGTCATTACATACTCCTGAACTCCGTATGTTATATTGGTCATTACATACTCCTGAACTCCGTATGTTATATTTGTCATTACATACTCCTTTACTCCATATGTTATATTGTTCATTACATACTCCTTTACGCCATATGTTATATTGTTCATTACATACTCCTGAACTCCGTATGTTATATTTGTCGTTACACACTCCTGTACTCCATATGTTATATTTGTCATTACACACCCCTGAACTCCGTACGTTATATTTGTCATTACATACTCCTTTACTCTATATGTTATATTGGTCATTACATACTCCTGTACTTTATATGTTATATTGGCCATTACATACTCCTGTACTCTATATGTTATATTGGCCATTACATACTCCTGTACTCTATATGTTATATTGGTCATTACATACTCCTGTACTCTATATGTTATATTGGCCATTACATACTCCTGTACTCTATATGTTATATTGGTCATTACATACTCCTGTACTCTATATGTTATATTGGTCATTACATACTCCTGTACTCTATATGTTATATTGGTCATTACATACACCTGTACTCCATATGTTATATTGGTCATTACATACTCCTGTACTCGATATTTTATATTGGTCATTACATACTCTTGTACTCTATATGTTATACGTGTCATTACATACTCCTGTACTCCATATGTTATATTGGTCATTACATACTCCTGAACTCCGTATGTTATATGTGTCATTACATACTCCTGTACTCTATATGTTATATCGGTCATTACATACTCCTGAACTCCGTATGTTATATTGGGCATTACATACTCTTGACTCCTGTACCATATATGTTATTTTGTTCATTGCATACTCCTGACAGTTGCTGGTTGCCAAGTGCTCCCCAACAATTTTAATGGAGGTCCACTTTAAGATGTGCTCAGTCAAAGTGTTAGCTCTGGATTTTGTGTGGTTGTCGCTTGTGGTAGAGTATTTAAAGTATATTTTGAAGGTACAAGGACTCTGACAAATGTGTGGCCTGTATACAGTGAGTAGGCCCAGGATCTATTTAACCATGCTCCTCTAAGCCCCTCCAACTGAGGCCACACCCACCTTTCACCGCTGCATCATTAAACAACTTGTTATGCCTAGCAAGGACAGGGGCGGCGCTGTCACCCTAGAACAGGAAGTGCCCAAACATGGACCTTCATGGCGGGATCTCCAGGTATTTTTAATGAAAGATGCAAATTCATAAAGATTGAAAAGGTCTTTTTATAACACATGAGCATGTCAAAGCTTACACGATCATTTAGTGAATGGATTTGCCTATACTTTAATAAAAAGATAAAACATAAAAAAAAAAAATTGTTTAACTGACTGTTGATTCAGTTATGATGTTGTGATGTAACCAGCGCACACAGAGGCACAAGGACTGGAATCTTATACCAAACAACTGAAGTTACCGAGTGCTGCAGAAAGCCGTCCTCGGCCCGATACCTTCCTACCTGCTGACATTTCAGACACTGAGATCCGCCGATTACATCAGTGGCTCCCCAGCCGCAGCCAACTTCAATTACATCCTGCTCCACTTACACAGCAGCCCGGCTGTGAGAGCGAAAAAAAACTGCAAGCAAGATAAAGATAAACCCGACACTATAATTTAAACTCATTATTTGAAATTCTAAGTTGCATCATGCGTCTCCGGCTAAGATAAACAATAGGTGATTGTTTCCAGTAATACACGGATTTTCGGAAGGGAGTAAACTCAAAAACTAGCTTGCGGCAGTCCTAGATTTTCGGCACGGCGTGGGTCACATTGGAGCCCGTTGTCTGGTGATTGGGATCCTCTTAGGGAGAAGTGGCCTGATGATCAGGAGGCACAATAAGCCTTTGCCCTAAAGCTGATCAGCTGCAGATTTCTCAGCTCAGTCCATACACCAAACATTTATCAATGACGCAGAACAAAACCTCATGAGAGAAATGTGGAGGCTTCCAATGCTGACCGCTGAAAAATGTCAGTTGCATAACCGTCAGGCAACTTGCATTTTCATATGCTGTCTGCCTGAGGATTTGTAATTTAGTGTAGTCAGTTTTGTGTTCTGGGCAACCCTACTGGACAGCCCAGTTACTTGCCGGCTCTGATGGCAGAGGCCACCAGCTCGCTTCTGCAAATCCTGCATCCAATCTACTCAAGGCCTTTGAGCCATCAGCCTTTGAGCTTCTGTCTGGTTCGGAGTCGCTCTCATCCTTACGAGCTTGCCTTCGAGGGGTCGCAGTCCTCTGTTGTTACTCACAAATTAAAGCGGAGCTCCACCCTAAAGTGGAGCTTCCGCTCATTGGAACCCTCCCCCCCTCCGGCGCCACAATTGGCACCTTTCAGGGGGGAGGGGGATGCAGATACCTGTACAGTACAGGTATCTGCACCCACTTCTGGCATAGATATCCGCAGAATCTACGCCTCTTTCCGCAGAATCTACGCCCCTTTCCGCAGGTCCCCCGCTGTCTGCTGGGAAACACATGGATCCCAGAGACAGCGGCGACCATCCTTATTGCGCAGCGCGACTCGCGCATGCGCAGTAGGGAACCGGGAAATGAAGCAGCAAGGCTCCACTTCCTGATTCCCATAGCCAAGATGGCGGCCGCAGCACCCGAGAGACGATCGAGAGATCGGCTTCGGGTGCCGACATCGCGGGCGCCCCGGGTTGGGTAAGTGTCCTTATTTTAAAAGTCAGCAGCTGCAGTATTTGTAGCTGCTTGCTTTTAAAAAAAAACAAAAAACGGCGGAACTCCCGCTTTAACCGCTTCCTGACCGCCTACTGCGGCAGAAGGGCACATACAGGCAGAATCACGTACCTGTACATTGCCCTTTAAGAGGCGGATTGCTGGCACACGCATGCGCACGCGCCAGGAGCTTTGTGAGTGTGATTGCGGGTCCCATGGACTCAATGTCCGTGGGGATACCAGCGATCATCTCACGGAGAGGAAGAACGGGGAAATGCTAATATAAACAAGCATCTCCCCGTTCTGCCTAGTGACACTAATCACAATTCCCTGTGATCGGGAGCGATGATCAGTGTCGTGTCACACACAGCACTTCCCCCCAACAGTTAGAATCACTCCCTAGGACACGCTTAACCCCTACAGCGCCACTTGGTTAACCCCTTCACTGCCAGTCACATTTACACAGTTATCAATGCATTTTTAATTGCACTGATCGCTGTATAAATGTGAATGGTCCCAAAATCATGTTAAAAGTGTCCGACCTGTCCACCATAATGTCGCAGTCATGATAAAAAACGCTGATCGCCGCCATTACTAAAGAAAATGCCATAAAATTATCCCCTATTTTGTAAACGCTAAAACGTTTGCGCAAACCAATCAATATATACTTATGGCAATTTTTTTTTTACCAAAAATATGTAGAAGAATACGTATCGGCCCAAACTGAGGAAAAAGCATTTTTTAATATATTTTTGGGGGATATTTATTATAGCAAAAAGTAAAAAAGAATGTGTTTTTTTCAAAATTGTCGCTATTTTTTTTGTTTATAGTGCAAAAATTAAAAACCACAGAGGTGATCAAATACCACCAAAAGAACACTCTATTTATGAGAAATAAAGGACGTGAATTTTGTTTGGGAGCCACGTCGCACGACCGCGCAATTGTGAGTTAAAGCGACGCAGTTCCGAATCACAAAAAGTGCTCTGGTCTTTGGCCAGCCAAATGGTCCGGGGCTTAAGAGGTTAAAGGAGAATACTTCAGCGCTCATTGATGCAGTGTGCACCACTCTAATGCCCCGTACACATGATCAGATTTTCCGACAACAAAACCGCGTATTTTTTTTCCTGAAGGATGTTGGCTGAAACTTGTCTTGCATACACACAGACACACAAATGTTGGCCCAAAATTCTGAACGTGAGAACGTGGTGACGTACAAGACGTACGACGAGTCGAGAAAAAGGAAGTTCAATAGCCAGTGCGGTTACTTCTGCTTGATTCCGAGCATGCGTGAGCTTTTGTGCGGTGGACTTGTGTACACACGATTGGAAATTCCGACGGAAAATTTGAGAACCTGCTCTCAAACATTTGTGGGCGGAAATTCCCGACAGCAAATGCTCGATGGAGCATACACACGGTCAGACTTTCCAACAACAAGCTCACATCCAACATTTGTTGCCGGAAAATCCGGTCATTAGACTAGAACAAGAGTCTTCAAATTGCAGCCGGTGGGCCAGATGTGGCCCTTTGCTTGCCTTTATTTGGCCCTTGGGCATCATTATATCCACTGACACCAACCATAGGGCTCTATTCTTCCCACTAAAGTGACAGGGCAGCTTTTCTCCTATTGACACCACTGATGCAGAACCATTCCTCCCTTAGACACCAATGATGGAGGACGATTCCTTCCATTTATACCAATGATGGGACACTATTCTTCCTACAGGTACCAATGATGGGACACTATTCCACTGATATCACTGATGGGGCACTCTTCCTCCCACTGATACTAATGATGGGGCACTATTCCTCCCATTGATACCAACAATGAGCACAATTACCCCCATTAGTTACCCCCACTGGTCACAGTCTGGTCCCTCCAAAGCCTGAAGGACAGTACATTGGCCCTTTGATTAGAAAGTTTGGAGACTCCTGGACTACAAGATCAGCTTGTTGCTTCTACCAGTGCTATTCCCAGTCTTGGGACCTTTAGAGCCCAAAAAAGCAAAGACCTTCACAATGCACAGGTGTTCCAGGATATCTCCCACAGTGGGGTTACCATTCATCCCCATTTCCTGGGGACAGGCCCAATTTTAGGGGTCCCTAGCATTGTCCCAAGGATCCCAGCAGTATAGCGTACACCTGGCTAACTCAGTGGTGCTCTTTGGATTACTATTTGCGCAGTGTAACTGTTGCGCTGGCACCCCAGGCCTACTTCCGCACCTTCTCTTGCAAGTTCTGCATCTAATCCACCCACAGTCTTGGCAGTTTCTGGGCTCTCAGTTGCTGAGATTTTGTCACATTCAAAGTTGCACCAGTCTTCACCTTACGAACTTACCTGAAAGGAGTTGCAGTCCTCTGCCATTACTCCTAAATTAAGAGACACCATTTTGGCTCTCATTGATGTAGTGTACTGCACTTTAAAACTAGAGGATCAACCTGTTGCTCCTAACAGTTCTATTCTTTGGTCCTTCAGAAACCAAAAAAATACGAAAGCCTTCCCATTGCACCCACAGTTCCAAGTCTTCCTCTACGACAGGGGTGCCCAACCAGTGGCCCGGGGGGCACATGTGGCCTGCAGAGCCCTCTGATGTGGCCCTTGACCTCCTGCTCTGGGATAGAATAGAAAGAATACTGTTATTAAAGGTTTATTTTATTTATTACTAAAATCACAGTGTATATATGGGCATATCTGTTCTGCAGTGGTTACTGGGCTGCTTTTCAAACTGATCCGCAAGTGCAGAGCAGTTTAACTGCAGGTTACCTGCACTGAGCCATAGATTTCTATTATTACCTGCGAGTTTGGTGAGCTTTCTGAAAGTGCACCAAACTTGCAGAATATAATAGAAGTCTATTGCAAACTGCAGGAAAGCCAAAGGTACACTGCGCTGCACACGTGGTGTGGGTAAACCGCAGCGCATCAGTGTGAAGGCAGCCTTGGACCCCTTTCATACGGTCAGTCCAACAGTCCGACCAACTGGACCCTCCATTCACCTCTAGGTAGTGGCAGACATAAACAGACTTGTGTTCTACCTCCAATACGATCTGCCATATTTGAGTGGTCTGTCCCTGGAAAACGGGTGTCCCAGGCCTCATCCCAGGGAGCCTGATAGCAAAGCATAAAACTGGCTATCCAGCGGTGCTATTTTTCACAGTGTGACTGTCAAAATGGCACCTGAGTACTACTAGGTGCCCAGGGATGCCTGCATATATATATATAAGTTGAGGGCTGATCTGTGTCTGATATTTGTGAACCCAGCCAAGAATTGCACAGGCCACAGGATTTACATGATTGTGGCATCTCTGAGCCAGAATCTCAGTCCAGGAAGTAAATGGTGACTGGATGATGCTCGAACAAAGATAGCTCTATCCTCCTGGAGAGAAAAGTAGATGAAGACATGTGTTCTATGTGCGAGGGTATCAACATGGAAATGTTACAGTAACCATACATGAACTTTGGGCACCGCTCCAATCCAGTGACTCCCACTGTCGGGTGCAGGCAGAGAGAACAGAGAGCTCATCCTATTCTATGCAGACATTCCTAGAAAGAGGAGGTTTGAACCAAAGCACACCAGAAAAAATACGGCTTTAGCTTGGCTTCATCCTAGCCACGCCCCCACCGACGCGTTTCACCCCACCATGACTAAGCTCTGTCGGCGAGGTGAAACGCGTTGGACGGCAGTTCGAACCTCTTCTTTCATTAGCATGTAGAAATATATCTGATGCTAGCTCCACTTTAACAAAACCCATCGCGTGTACAGCGGTTAGTGGATTAGGCTACGAGGTTAGGGGAATCACTGGTTAATTAGCTTGTGTCTCACCCAAACAGGGGCTTCGTCTTATGATACAGGCCCCAAAGCCTTTGTGAACTTTAACTTTTTAATCTCTTGCAAATGGCGCCTCCAAACACAGGGGCGGACTGAAGTATAAAATATCCTCCAACCTAGGAGTGGATCTTTGTATTTCGCTTTCACTTCTTTACTGATACCCCTTCACGCTAGATGCGAACTTCTTATAATGACAGGCTACCTCCTATGGTGATAAATGACAGTTACATGCTATATTTTTCCCCCGCTCGTGTTATTTTGGGATCTGCGTGGCACGTAGAAACCCAATAGCTCCTCGCACAAAAGAACTTTGCAAAACGCAATTTTATTTCACGCTCCAGGTCAACAAGTTGAAGATTTGTCACCAACGAGTGGGGCCTGCCTACACGATGGAGGCTCTCAATGGATGATGCAGAAAACCTTCACAGTTTTGACAAAAGGTAAAATTACTTGTGAGCGTCAGTCGGGGAGGGAGCGGGATTGAAGAGCCATAGTCCTCAAGCCTGTGAACAGACATTCATCATCCTTCTGTTTTCATATATGCCTTCAGCTATAGTGCCGAGTATTCCCAGATCCACATGCAGCTCTTGTGCTGGGTGACTCATCCCATCGCGCTCCGACAACGCCGCTGAACTTACAAAGTCAGATGTCAAAAGCAGAGAATTTTTTGTCCGCAGGCAGAATTTGCTTTCTTGTGAAAATAGGGTTTTTTCGTAGCCGCACAAAAGGGGTTGGATGGAGAAACAAAGAGATGATTTGTTTTCAGCCCTGAAGACGAGGATAGGGATTCCAACTGTTGAGGCAAAATTACCAGAACTTGACTAATTTAGAGGAACTAGTAAAGGTAATGCCAGAATCAGGCCTGCATATATATTACATGTTATATGCGCACTGAGCAAATGAATGCCAACAGCTAAATACTCTATATTACCAAAAGTATTGTGACTCCTGCCTTAACACACACATGTATTTTAATGGCATCCCAGTCTCAGTTTCTTCCATGTGTCCCTTAATCAGTGTTAGGTATTTATACAAACAGGGCTTAGGAAAGTCATTATCTTCTTACACTTAAAAAGACTGGAAAAACATCCTCTGTGCTGCAATTATGTGACGTAAAAATTTGTTGAATTCAACTTCTGTGTCTTATTGAAGTGTTAAAAAGCCTGTGGAAGATGCCAAGTCAACAGATGACCAAGAAGGTATGTCAATGCATTTGAAACAAAACAACAAAACAAAAAGCAACAGTAACCAGTCTTTATACAGATCCCCCAAAACACTCATGGAACCAACAGTGGTGACCAAATCCCAGACATGCACTCAGTTCTATGTCAGTTCTATTTAGCAAAATGTATGTAGCACCCTCTAGTGTGCTAGAATAGTTTGTTTTAAAGTAGGAAAATATGGCTTGGCTAAGAGCCAAGCCTGGGTTGAATCTGGGTCAGGGCTGAATGACTCTGGGAGGCTGGATGGCTCAGCAAGCAGCATCTCTGGTGACTCCCCCTGCTTTCTGGAACCTTGGAGAAGCTTCCAAAAGTAGAGGGTGGAGTCTAGGAGGATCTGCTTGGAGTATTCATGATGGCCCCAGCCAATCCCCAGTGAAATAGGCAGGCCACCTCATAAGTACTCATGGGTCCTGCCAGCAGAGTCGGTTGGGTGGAAGATGGAGAATGAGTACTGATGAGGCTGTCAGTGGACCTTGAGGGTGCCCTCTAGTCTGGGTTGGTGATCTTGGGCCTGGGGCCCGAGTGCTAGAGGGACAGCTGCAGCCAGGCAGGCTGGCAGTACCTGAAGAGGTGGTGCTGGAATCAGTAGTTACAGGGATGTAAGCGGGACACTGGACTTTGCTACACAACCAAGGGGTCCAGGGTCCCTGCCTGTAAAGGGCTTTTTCTTTGATCTGGCTGATTGCTTTGACAGATGCAAAAAATTGTCTCAGCTGGGACACATTTAATGAAAGTGAGTGCTGGAGAAAGAAGAAGAGACTGTATATAGCTGTATATAGGAAGAGTTGTCCCTGAAGTGTTTTCTGAAGTCAAATGGGCATCCCATAATTTCCCTATCCCCAGTTCTAACTCCTCAATAAAACAAAGTACTGGACTGTTTTATGTCTCTGGGAGACTGCAAAAATTGAGGGTACCTGGCTGTGCAGGGTGGGGGATCCCTTTCTACTTGCGGCTCCTTAGGGGGTGCGCTACATGTATTAGCTCATTGTCCAGGGAAAAGAAGGTAAAAGGTACAAGATACCCAAAAAACAGAAACAGAAATCCCTCTGATATCTTGTAGTATCTTTTCCTCTGCTAGAGACTAATGTAGAACTGGGTAGGCCACATGGACATCTACCTAAAAATGTCTTCAGCAACCCTCAATCTTTAATAGTGGACCTTAAACCTTTTTGATGCCACTGATGTACGAAACTCTGACAATCAGCAACTGAGTGACTGTACAGTTGCCCAATCGCTTCCACAGACCACAGTTAGTGTGTCCCATTTCCCCCTCATAGCGGATATTGCTGAGTAGAGGGGAGAGAGAGCAGTGAACATCCATTTGCTGATCTTCCCTAGCTAAAATGAACACAGCTGTGGCCACTGTGGCTGGAAAAGAAGGGATCTGCACATTTATTTCAATTTAGTCCAGAGGAGACACTTTAGGCCGCAGGGGTGCTCAACCTGTGGCTCTCCAGCTGTTGTGAAACTACAAGTCCCATCATGCCTCTGCTTTTGGGAGTCATGCTTGTACTTTTCAGCCTTGCCATGCCTCATGGGACTTGTAGTTCCGCAACAGCTGGAGAGCCACAGGTTGAGTACCCCTGCCGGGAGTCTAATATACCCTTGATGTCTCTTTAAAGGAAACCTCACATGGCAAATAGCTGTCACATAGAGGAATTTTGGTCCTCTCACAGGTGATCGGGCTGAACAAGGGGCTTCTTTTGCACCTCTTGTCCAACAACCCTGGTAATGATGACAGCTGATGTGGGGAATGATGTTGAAGGCAGTACCTAATAAAAAGGCAAGAGCGTAGCCAGAACAAAAGCTGAAGATCATCAACAGTTGGGCAGCAAGGTACTGAATCAGAAGGCAAGGACAGCATCAGGATAGCAACAACCAGGAAGAGAGGTACAGGAACATGAGGCAGAGGCAGGATATAAGCCAAGGTCAGTTAATAGGTAGTGCAAAATCAGAAGAAAGAGCTAATTCCAAAATGTATGCCAAGGTCACTCACAACGAGCAAACAAGGATCCAGAGACAGATCTCCCGGCCAGGATGGCTCCCCGTCCGCCCTCTGGGAGAACACAATAGCTCCGCGAGAGAAATTCCTCCGTCAACACTGACTGTGTTGATGGGGATAGCAAGCAATTTTCTTTCCTGGCTGCAGGAAAGAAAATCGCTCCATCTATGGCCGGCTCAATACCAGTGCCCAACATAAATGTGCACCTATGCTCATGCTGCTTAACATAAATGTGAAAATGTCCGCTCATGTGCGCTAATATATAACTGGTATTGACCTAATGCAAACAATGTCCTGGGTTTAGGGAAAACCTGACAAACCCAAATAACAATCAGAGCTCAGGCTGGCTACAGCCTAGCTGCAAACACTAAAATGAGAATAGGAACACTAGCAATGGCCGGGTCACTGAACTTTATAACCAGCATTTCAAAATCTATTTTTACCAACCAATGGGAGTATTTTTTATTTCTGTTTTATGGTTTATGCAGAGGAACTTTGTGTTCAAACGTAGCGTTTGAACGCAATGCCACTCGAACACGTGCATTTGCTACGTTTTGGGTTCTTTTGCAACTCAAGGTCCCTTTGAAGCAGCAGGAATGTATCCCAATAGGCTGCAACACAACACAAAGCAGTTCAAATGCAACCTCTGAGCGCTTATCAACACTAAACAGTTTATAATAATGGAAAGACCGGACTTGTGTCTGAAGTTGGGTTGCCGTCCGCCTTCCTGTAAACTGGATACTCTGGTTTTAATGAACGTTGTCCAGTCTTACAGCTAGGTCTATGTGATGGCTACAGCTGAGTGACTTACAGGTGTGTCACTCTGTTCTTATCTGCAGACAGTATCTCTCCATAAAGGCTCTGATGATGCCCCGGGGAGGACTTCGAATCTTTGGTCTGGGTGGGCAAACACAGCACCACACCCTCTGCTCCTTTTATTATAGGGATAGGTTTCTGTGAGCTAAAAAAAAAAAAAGCATTCCATATAAATTTGTGCAACGATGTTCCACTGAATGGCGGGCATGGTAAAAGGTGGGTGTTCATTAACCATGTTGTTTTTATTGTGACAAATCTATTCATCACTTCCAGAATCAGGTTCCTTTGCAGTTCTTGGGATCTGGTCACTTCCAGAATCTGGTCCTTTGCTCCATGTATACTTTGGACATTTGGTCACAGGTCCAAGGAGCTCCTTTTCGCCATGGATACTTTGGACATTAGGTCACAGGTCCAAGGACCTTCTTTTCGCCATGGATAGTTTGGACATCTGGTCACAGGTCCAAGGAGCTCCTTTGTTCCATGGATACTTCGGATATTTGGTCACAAGTCCAAGGAGCTCCTTTGCTCCATAAATACTTTGACATCTGGTCACAGGTCCAAGGAGCTCCTTTGTTCCATGGATACTTTGGATATTTGTATGGACGGTTTAGGAGATATTCCCCTCGCAATGCGCCGCTGACTGCAGCGGCGCATGCGCACAGGGGATTCTCGGCTGAAAGTCGGGCAGACGTCGGACCCTGCCGGAAAAAAGTCTCCTACGTGCATGCGCGGGAGTGGCGATATCGCGGCTCCGGCCACTCACAGCGTCGGAGCCGCGATACCCGGAGGAAACGCAGAGGGAACATGTCAGCTCCCTCGGCGTGGATCGGGCCAGATGTCGGGGCCTCGTTCTAAGGTAAGTATTTCATAATGAGCTAGTATGCGGTGCATACTAGCTCATTATGCCTTTTCCTTTGCAGGTGAGGAAAAAAACCAAAAAACTTCAGCGGGTATACAACCGCTTTAAAAAACACACCAAATACATTACACACACGGAAAATGAAAAAATGAAGAAAATGTGAAAAAAAAGGAGAGACAAAATGCATTTGAATGCAACCGGAATGCATTACACACAAAAAGAAAACAAGAAAAAAAAAAAAAATAAGGAGGAAAAAACATATGGAATGCATAAAAAAAAAATGCAAGAATGCATCAAAAACACACAAGCTAAAATGTATCTGGACTGCGTTTCTGTGGTGTGAACCGGACCTCAAAGCTTACATTTGTTAATTTGATTGTTATTAGTAATGTTGAAAGAAGCACTCCTGGGCCTAGCCAATCATTTTTCTGTAGTAATCCTTCTTACCCATAACGAGGGACATGGCAGGGATCTATCGCTTTGCATACATACAATGTACTAAAAGGTGTCCCTCTTTTTCTTTTTTTTTACATTTAAAAAGGTTTTATTCAAAAATGTAAGCGATACATGAGAAAGTACAGGCGTATAGAACATAAGATGCACAAAAAGAAAAGTTCAAACATATGCATAAGAGATCCAACAGTCGTATAAAATAACAACAATGACGTGTGAAACTACCCTCATCTTTTGGATCTGATCTTTATCTATGTGCAGATTGGTAACAGAAAACAACGCCAAACGGCTCTGGTATAATGACAATACCAAGCTGCGAGCAACAGCTGTACTTCGTAGGAGAGTGGAAATGCAGAGAGTAAAGAAGGAAGAAATAAATGTTAGAAAGAGAGAGGGGAAAGAAAAGAACCAGATACGTGGTGTGATAATGCTCAATGCATAGGAGCTTCAACTGTTAACCCATGAAAGGTGGCCTGTAGGTCGACTCCATCGACCACTCATTTTCGACTAATCATTTACATTCCTCCAGTATGCAAATCACCCGACCAGTGACTTATATTCTTGAGAATACCGGTATTCGAACCAAGGAGACCAGGTTTTGTGATGTCGTGCTACAGCTTCCTCTGATTGTGCCTTAGTATCTTCCAGTTCACATATATGGGAAACCTTCAACAACCACTCCCTCAGAGAAGGGGTGTGCGTGGTCTTCCAATATAGAGGTATAAGCGACCTAGCCGCATTTAATAGGTGCCTTGACAGAGAATTTGCGTGTTTTTTCAAAGAGAAATCAGAAATGTTGAGAAGACAACATGCAGCATCTAAAGTAATTACGGTCTCCGTGATTCGGTACACCAGCCTCCTAACATCATCCCAGAATGTACTAATTCTATCACAACTCCACCATACATGAAGCATGGTACCCCTCTCCTGGAGACAACGCCAACATAGATCGCTGGATTGGGGGTACCATTTATGAGTCTTGTCAGGTGTGACATACCAGCGGGTAAGTATTTTGTATGCGGTTTCCTGCATTCTTGTACTGATAGAGCATTTGTGAGCTAATATACAGGCCTTCTCCCATTGAGCATCCGAGAAATCAATTCCCAAATCTGCCGACCATCTCTCTCTACACCGATCTCTCGGTCCCGTCGCCAGATGCTGCAACCAATCGTATGCGGTAGAGGTAGTGTGTAATACCTGTTCCCCTTTAAGGCACACCGACTCCAACTCCGTGAGTTCTCTAGTAAAGTGTTCCCTACGAGGTGACTTGTTAACAAAGGACCGTATCTGAAAATACGTCCATAGAGGCAATAGAGGGATGTCATTATCCGATTTCAACCTTACAAAGTCCTTCATCACCCCCCTATCAAAGCAGTGCATAGCTAAGAGTGGAAGTCGTCTGTCAGTGGGCCTTAGTGTTTGATTCCCCAGTCCTGGAGCGAAGTCAGGGTTATGTTGTAGCGGAGTAAGCGGGCCTCCAGGGGAGGAGAGCACGTGTTGTTTAGCCAACTGATGGAAAACTTCAAGGGTGGTCCCTATTAAAGGGTGTTTCGACATTGCCAGGGGGTACATGGCCCTTGGGGTCCATGGGGAGAATGACAGAGGTACCGGGACTGATTCCCTCTCTAACATCACCCAATCCTTTGCAGCAGAGTGACAATGCCAGTCTACTATTCTTGCAATATGGGAAGCCCGGTAGTAGTTCCGAAAATTAGGTATTCCCAGCCCACCCAGACTCTTGGACTGCATCAGTAGAGAGAATTTGATACGGGGCGTTTTATGGGCCCATAGAAATCTCAGTAATATAGCCTGGAGAGATCTAAAGAAACTCTGCGGAATCCTAATGGGTAGGGCTCGGATTAGGTATAAAACCCTAGGCAGAACGTTCATTTTGCATGTGGCCGCTCTTCCAAACCAAGAAATAGGTTTAGTGTGCCAGTGTTGCAAATCCCTGTCAATGATCTTAAGTAGAGGTATGAAGTTACGGGCATAAACTGCGTCTATCTTGGGTGTTAGCCACACTCCTAAATATTTAATGGCATGTGACACCCACCTAAAAGAACTATTCTCCATCGCACTGTGCAATATTGGGGCTGACAGGGTAACATTCATCGCCTCCGACTTAGAGTAATTAATCTTGAGATTAGATATGTACCCATAGACCGAGAATTCCTTCACAAGTGACGGTATAGACAGGTGTGGATCCGTAATAAAAAACAGGAGGTCATCAGCATAAGCCCCCACTTTGAACTCCCTTCCTTCCACTCTAAAGCCCCGTACCGAACTGTTAGCTATGACTCTCCTAATAAAGGGTTCCAGGGATATAATAAACAATAGAGGGGACAGGGGGCAGCCCTGTCTCGTGCCATTTCTTATGTCTACCCTGTCTGATAAGGCCCCATTGATTTTAAGCTTAGCCGAGGGGTTCTGATACAAAGCGGCTATCCAGTTCATCAAACCAGGTCCCAGCCCTATGTGTCTACAAGACTCAAACATGTAGTCCCAAGCTACTCTATCGAAGGCCTTCTCCGCGTCGGTGGACAGGAGAAGGCCCTCGATGTTTCGCACATGGGCCGCGTGTATCAAATCCAAGGCCTTGGTGACATTATCCCTAGCTTCTCTACCTGGCATAAAGCCTACTTGGCTCGGGCCAATCAGCCTACAGAGAAAGGGGGACAGTCTCGTAGCAATTATTTTCGCCAATATCTTAACATCTAAATTCAACAATGAAATCGGTCTATAACTTGCGCAGTGTGTAGGGTCCTTGTCCGGTTTTGGAATGACTGCAATGTGTGCAGATAAAAACTCAGGGGGGACCCTCCCACCCTTCGCCAAGGAGTTTAGTGCCGTGTGTAAATGTGGGGTTAGGGTGTCTATAAATGTCTTATAATAGATTGCTGTGTAGCCATCCGGTCCAGGGCTTTTACCCTTTTTAAGTCCTTTAATGGCAAATCTGATCTCCTCCTGATCAATAGGGGCATCTAGTATCTCTGCATCCTCTTTGGTAAGTGAGGGTAGACCCGACCCCTCCAGGTAGTCCCGAATGTTTTGAAGTCTCCCATTACTCATGTCAGGGGGCCTATGTTGTGGCGGGAGATTATAGAGTTTCGTATAGAACTCTTGGAAATGTTGGGCTATAGCGTCAGTCGTTCTGTCTAAACGTCCCTCTTGATTCCGAATCCCCGTGATGTTGGTCTTGGTGTTGAGATCCCTCAGCGCTCTGGCAAGTAGATGGCCCGCTTTATCCCCTTGTCCGTAATACATCTTCTTCCGCAAAAATAAAAGTCTCCTAGTGTGCGAGTCCAATATCTGCCGGAGAGCCAACCTTGCCTCAAGAAGCTCCTTCGCTGATCTCTCCGACAGAGACTGTTTGTGAAGAGTTTCTAGATGTCGGATCGTGTGAGTAAGTCTGCCTATGTCTTTCTCCCTTTCTCTTTTCCTTTGAGCCCCCAATGACATTAGTAACCCCCTGACCGTACATTTGTGAGCCTCCCATATCGAAAAGGGATCCATACCTGGAGTCACATTGTGCTCAAAGAATTCCTTCAGGGTCGTTTCAATCTTGGGGAACAAAGATGGGTCAGTCAATAGGGAGGAATTCAGCCTCCACATCGGAGTCTTTCTGGAAGTATCAGATTGAGTGAGACTAACAGAAATTGGGGCGTGATCGGAAATAGATTGAATCCCTATATGGGAGTGATGGACCTTATGTAAATCTCTTTGGGTAATGAATAAATAGTCAATCCTAGAATGGCGGTCGTGAGGAATCGAGTAAAAGGAAAAGTCTTTGTCTGATGGGTGTAAGTAACGCCAGGTGTCCACCAAGTCCAGGGAGTGGAGAAGAAGTTTAATGGCCTTCAAAGTATGGAAGGAGACTGCCGTCTTCCCCGAAGACGTATCTAAGAGAGGGTCCAGCGGGATATTAAAATCACCTCCTAGAAGCAAGCAACCTGCCCCAAACCCCTCCAATTGGCGCACCAGCATTCTGCAGAACGACAGGTGTGAGGTGTTGGGGAAATATACATTGGCAAGCGTCGTGGGGACGCCGCTGAGGGTACCCTTGAGGAAAATAAACCTCCCCCCTGGGTCCACCTTTTTGTCCGTGAGTTCAAAGGAGGCACCTCTACTTAGTAAAATGGAGACCCCCCTAGATTTAGAGATATCGTTAGTAGCGTGGTGTGCGTCCGTGAAGTAGGAGTCGGTGAGCCTAGGGACCTGACCTGTTTTGAAATGTGTCTCCTGCAGAAAGACAATTTGCGGTTTACCTTTTTTCAATTCCCGGAGCAGTGTAGAACGTCTTTCCGGTATATTCAAGCCTTTCACGTTGTGCGACACTAGCGTCGGCGACGTGCCAAGAGCTGAGTAAGCCATCTGTAGGGATAGAGAGAGATGGTAGGCCTTGCCCACAATCACCACCTGCAAGACTCAAAGATTATTATGGTAAAACACTCCGCCTGTATCTGTTTATAGCAGCCAAGAGAGGCAAGAAAGAGCAACAGAGAAGGAAATAAGGACAGAAATAGAAAAGTCAAAGGAATAGCGAGGTCCAAGTAAAAATGAAGGGTTAGAGGTAACGACCCCCGTTGGCCTATAGTTCGGCCAAGTAGGTCAAAGATCCGGTGCTCGGGAGGGGAGGAGAATCCCCGCCCAATCACCGGGCCACGTGTGGAAACAAGGGAGACACGCAGCCTCAATGGCAACCGTTATCAAATGCAATTAAACAATAGTGATGTGATACACTAATAACTCGTAGAAGGAAGCCAAGCCCAGGCCCCTTATATCTGATATATCAATCTTATAAACATCTCTGCCGTAGAAAAATAAAATAAAAATATATATATAAACTGAACGAGTAGAACAGACAAACAAGCATGAAAAGAGCTCAGCACATTGCCATGACCCAATAAAAACGAAAATCTGATGCCGGAAAGTGCGGCCGGACCAGGAGGATAAACTAGCCCGTTCCCCCCCCCACACAGCCCCACCCCTATAGCATCCCCAGGCATGTGCTTCAGGAGCGCACCCCCCCCCACCCCCCAAGTCCCAACAGTCTCACCAACGTGCAAATGATAAATAAACGTCCATGGCCAGACTGTAATAATGTGTCAACCAACTTAAGTCCCCCAGTGATCAAGAGCAGATCCCACTACGTACTTAGCCAAAACTCCCTTAGTTCACATGCGACTCCCAATTCTCCGTCCATAGCAGTGGGAGTGGGTGGTTAGTAAAATACGACTCGGGGAGCCTAGAATACCAACCTAGGGCAAGAGGGAGGAATGTCCCCGGGCAAGGTCCCAAAAGCAGAGGAATCGCAGAGTCCTAGTGGTTCCAGGCTCCGGCGAAGTCCGTGGTCAGGGTCAAAGGATTTTAGGGGAATCTCTGAAAACAACAAAAATAAAAAGTAGTAAAATGTAAAAATGTGCCCAGGAAAAATATGGTGAGAGCGGACCACAACAGGGGGGGGGGCACGGTCACAGGGGACCGTGGTGCCAACAATTAATCATCTGGTGGTGGTCTAGAGGAGTGCGCCCTGCTGCGCGGTGTCCCTGTACCCGGACCATCTTGCCACGCTGAACGCTGCTTCTTGGCGAGGCGCTTGTCAGGTGTCGGTAGAGGGGAGTGGGGTGGGCTCCTCTCCCTGGGCGGTAGGGAAAACTCCTGATACCAGTCCGGGAGGTCCACGGGGTCAAGATGTAGGGCATCGCAGAACTCTGGGAGGTCTGTCGGATTGCGGAGCAGGTGTTGCTTGCCATTGTGAGAAACTGAGAGAGCAAAAGGGAAACGCCAGGTGTAACGAAGTTCCTTCGCTCTGAGTGCTTCCAGTAAAGGCCGCAAGGCTCTGCGGTTTTTCAAGGTGATCTGCGAAAGATCCTGGAACAGTTTAATGTTCTCACCGTTAAACACAATGTGGTCATTCCTGCGAGCCTTAAACATAATCTCTTCCTTTAACGAAAAGTTCTGCAGGCAGCATATAATGTCGCGGGGTGGTAGGGTATCAGGTCCTCTAGCTCGGAGGGCTCTATGAGCCCGAACGAATTCAATGGCTGAGTCCTCCGGTCGTTCCAGCACACTGTTAAAGACCCTCTGGAGGGCAGGCATGATCTGGTCGGCAGTTACTGTTTCTGGCACACCGCGGACCCTAATATTGTTCCGTCTCCCCCTATTATCGAGGTCCTCCATGTGCCTGTTTAGTTCAATAAAGTGTTGTGCATGCGATGAGGCAACTGTGTCCAGCCTGAGTATTTCCCTGTCTCGGAGCTTCCCTGCAGTATCCGCCGCGGCCATCTTTTCTGTGAGAACCAACAGATTGGTTTTTAAATCTGTTATGGCCGCGGAAAAGGAGGACTTGATGTCGGCAGCGAAGCCGGACATGTCCGCGTATGTGAGGGGGTGATCGGGACGAGCAGGTCTCCTACCGCGATCCTCTGAGGCCGACTGAGAGTCTTCACTGAGATCCCCGTCCTCGTGCGACGGCGCCATCTTGCCACCCTCCTGGGCTCTCTGAGCTGCTGTTTGTTTCTGGAAAATCTCTGATATAGATCCTCCCGCAGACACCAACGTGGATCTGCGGGATCGGGTGTGCTGAGACCCGCGGAACTGTCTGTTCATCCTCGCTAGGCTTTCGGCAGAGAGGTGCTAAGGGCCTCGGGCTTGACGGAGCTCCTCGTTTAGGCTGCCATCTCCGCTGCGCGCCGGTGTCCCTCTTTTTCATCTCATGAATTGGAAGATATGCATTGAACTACAGCTGTCAGTGGCAAAAAAAAAAAATGAATAAAAAAAAAAAAGAAAAAAAAATTGGCTCATGTACAATGTAATAAAAAATTTGACACCAGAATTCCTGTACCAAAAAAACCTGGGCTCCAGTATGCAGAAGCTTAAACATACCAGACTGAGAGATGGATAAAATACAGGCTGGTATTTAGGGTGACGGTTCTCTTGTCAATCACCATTTTTTCAGAACTCGGCGATGTTTACGCGACGTTCTAAATTTTCTTGGTCGTGTTTATTTCAAGGTTGACGTGTTCCCCCTTTGAAGCGTAAGCCGTTTCTGTAATGCCACATTACTAATAAAACAAATAATATACTATTTGTCAAGCAGAACATGGCGTGAGTGCACACATTGTGTTAGCACAGTGACATCATTCGGGCCTGCTGGCTCGGCAGCATTATCCAAAGACAATTAAATGGCTTCACTCTGCATTACATAGACACATTGCATCAGTTTCCTGGCTCCATCCTGGGGGTCTCCAGTGAGATAATGCAGCACAGGCCCTTTTTTTTTTTTTTTTTGTATTATTTTTTTTTTTAACCATTAATTGCCTCAAAGTCTCTGGCAGTCTGATGGTTAAGTGAGTAGAGGAGTGACGCTCGCCCCTGGGCCTGCTCACTGAAAGTCTTCAGCTTCGGGCAGAGTTTTTTTCTAGGAAATCTTACAGAACATTGCACGCAATGTGAAAAATATAAAGCGAATATACCGCGCTGTCTACAACAAGTATAGAAAAGCAGCTAGCACAGCAAAGGATCAATTGCAATTAATAAAAACATGTATAAAAAATAAGTGCAGCGCTCATAAAAAAAAGTGCACAAAAATGATCAGAGAGTAAACATATAGAAACATAAACATAGAAACATAAACATAAGAAATATATACAAACAGTGTATAAGTACATAAATAACTAAAATATACATGTGCAATAAACCAATACAATTAATATACTAAGGACAGATGTGAAGATGGAAAATTTATGTGAATAATGTCCAATAATAGCCAAAGAAAAAATATATATTTTAGTACTTAATGTTTGGGAAGGTGAACCAAACAGCAAATAATAAATATCCAAAAACGTGGTTCAAAGTAACTGACACTTAATAATGATGTGACATAGATAAACGAGCCCAAACTTGTTGATAAGTGATCCACCACCAGAGAGTCTAAAGGCTTAACGGAACGATTGAACCCAAATGGGTATACACCCAATGGGTCAATCAGACTTGTGGGGCAACACGTCCAAGGGGAGCTGTCACAAGGGGCACAACCTCCAACCAGAAGACCAACTCCAACAATAGACCTCAATGGGATAGGTAATAGACAGAGAACCGCATGGATGATTGCTCCAATGGGACAAGTTTATGAAAAGGAAGAAGAAGTAGGCACATAGTGTAATCCCATTTAAATCGAAAGAAATTTATTGATAAAAAAGGAGAAAAAACACTTGCATTTTGGTTGAAGGCACTTTAGAATAAAACGGTGACTTCAGCAGAGCATCCCGACATGTTTCCTCTCACAAGACAAGATGATAATCAGATGATGTCTTGTGAGACGAAACATGTTGGGCAACTCAGTGCTACATGTATATGTACACTATTTCTTCAGTTCATTCTGAGATTCACTTTGAGCGCTGCACTTATTTTTTGCATTGCACATGTAGCACTGACCCCCGAAGGAGCAGCTGGTTTTATTGGGCTTACCGTTACCTTCTTGACTGCTTCTCCGTCTAGGGGCCCCCATGGCAGACGGCCCAAAGAAATGTGGAAACCGACACCGAATCTTCTTTTGGGTTATTTATTTGAAACAGAAACAGAGTCTCTCAGTTTAGGGTAGAGGGTTAGGAGTAAGTTCAGGTACTTTAGACTGCAAAAATGAAAAGTCTCTCATAGGAAAAATCCAGGGAATAGCAACCGTTTCACAGCTGGATTTGACAACCCCCGGATAGACCTCTTCTCACTAGGCCTAGCAGCAGGTAGGATATTTGAGAAAATCTCTGCCACAGACTTGAACGTAGGATATTTGAGAAAGTCTCTGCCACAGACTTGAGCATTACTGAGGGACATAGACAAATTTAAAGAGCTATCATACAGTACCAGTATCTCTCAACCGATCCGGCGATACCGTACGAGTGTTGATCCATGTAGTGTCCTTCAACTAAGCCTCCAGGCTCCTTCAGAGAAGCCAGCCTTGCGCACAACCTTTTCCTGAAGAGTCCTCCCCTGGGGTTACTCCAGTTGCTGGGCCTCTCCCTTAGATGAGACGGCACCGGACCACCTTTGGATCAATAGGCCCCGAAATCCATTCAGGCCTGTCCCTGCAGTTGCGTTGCCTCGGACTAGCCAGCCCCAAGACTTGAAATGCATGGTTCCGCACCCCAGGCCAGGAGGGCCATGGGGCTGGTCAGGAGGACCAAAACCAAATAGACAGAAAATAATCTCCGGCACAGAACCCCGAAAGCACGTAATGTCGGTACCTTAAATACCACCTCCCAGAATGCACAGCAGGAGAAAACTCCCACTGGGCTGGTTTCCGAAAGAACAGTGGCATTCAATACATCCAGCTAGACTGCGTTCTTACTCTTGCCAGTGGTCAAGGAGAACCCAGTGCAACCCAGCTGGACTGGTACTGAAACCATAAATTTCGAAAATTAGCCCCAAAACCCAACTGTGGTTTCAAGAAAATGTAACTTTGAAAAACATATCGCGCCTGCTCGTCAGGAGCCATCGCTACACATGCAATGTGCCTGAACATACCAAGAACACGGCCTAGGCTGGGCATTTCACGCCACAAATCCCAAATGTTTTACTGCACGAAACACGTGAAGAATAAAACTGTCTTTACAGCTGAAGTGAAGTGTCAGTAAAGCTATTACGGTTGCTGGAATTTCATGTTTCCAGGAACAGAGAAAAGGAATTTGTTGGAAATGATTGTATTTGTCGGAAACATAAAATGCGCTATTATAAAAACATTTAAGGCACATTTGGACCTTTGCGTTGCAATAACGCACATTTTATAGCCTGTGACCACATTGTATGGTTTTACAAGTTCCTTGGCATAGGTGTGCGCAGCCTATTGCATTAGGGTGTGCGGCCCAAAGCTCAAACACACGTGCCTCTGTGTATGTACAATATATGTGCATATACAATGTCTTGAAAAAGTATTCATACCCCTTGAAATTTTACACATTTTGTCAAGTTACAACTGAAGACGTAAATTTTTTTATTGGGATTTTATGATAGACCAACACAAAGTGGCACATAGTTGTGAAGTGGAAGGAAAATGATAAATGGTTTTCAATTTTTTTTTTTCAAATAAATATGTGAAAAGTGTGGGGTACATTTGTATTCAGCCCCCCTGAGTCAATACTTTGTAGAATCGCCTTTCACTGCAGTTACAGCTGCAAGTCTTTTTGGGGATGTCTCTACCAGCTTTGCACATCTACAGAGTGACATTTCTGCCCATTCTTCTTCTTTGCAAAATAGCTCAAGCTCCGTCAGATTGGATGGAGAGCGTCTGTGAACAGCAATTTTCAAGTCTTGCCACAGATTCTCAATTGGATTTATGTCTGGACTCTGACTGGGCCATTCTAACACATGAATGTGTTTTGAATATGAATATTTTTTCAAGGCATTGTATATGGCAATGGACAGTGTCAGTAGTGCAAAGATTGTTGTCAGTAGTTTATTTTTATTATATTTGTTATTAATACTTTTTACAATGTTCTTTTTTATAATTGTAATTTTTTTAACAATCATTTTTATTAATATTTTTTCTACAACTTTTTAGTATACCCTATAGGGTGCTTTGGTGAAATATCAGGGGTCTAAACAGACCCCTTATGTCTCCCATTTGAGACAGAGAGAGGGACCGAGGACAGACATTCCCCAGTCCCTTATTCTGCAGCCAGGCTGCAGGGGGCATCTGCACAGTACAGGGTGATAAGGGGGTGTGCAAGCACAGCTGGGACACCCCATGCGCACACCTATGATCCTTGGGGTGGTGCACTGCAGTGCTGTGCAATTAAACGTGCTCTTTGAGGCACTACAGTAGCGGCCAACACATCCACACCACAGCACAGTACAACACACATGCCTACAGGTATGATGCACTGCATTTAAAAAAAATAAAAATAGGGGTCACATCTGTTTTTTAGTTCAATGTTAACAACTTTATATGGCAGCAAAGTGTCTCTCCTGGTGTCTCTACCTAGTACGTGATCCAACACTTCCGGGTAGGGGTCATGCGCGTGCACTGCTGGCGTGCCGCTTCTACTGTGATTAATCACAGCACAATTCCATCAGCAGGTGTCAGCCAATGGATATTCGATAGCACCTACTAATCAGCGAGGAGAACGACAGAACCAAGCTTTGCCTATGTAAACAAGGCAGAGCTCAGTCTTGTCAGCAGGGATGTCCTGGGTTTTGTTTCAGGGGATAAAATCCAGCACATTCCTTAACCACTTGACAACTGGGCACTTAAACCCCCCTCCTGCCCAGACCAATTTTCAGCTTTCGGTGCTCTCACACTTTGAATTACTCAGTCACGTAACACTGTATCCAAATGAATCTGTCCTTTTTTTCCCACAAATAGATCTTTCTTTTGGTGGTATTTGATCACCTCTGGGGTTTTTTATTTTTTGCGCTATAAATGAAAAAAGGCCCGAAAATTTTGAAAAAAAACGCATTTCCCGACGCATCATGGCAGCACACACACTGGGTTGTGACTCCGCCTCCACAACCTGATAGGACTGGTTAGCTATAAGATTTGAAGAGGAGTCCACCATTGCATTCTCCTTTTTTTCCTCACCTGAATAGGTCAATACGTTTTGCGATCGGTTAGCATGGAACCCCTTACCGCACTACCCCAGCTAGGTTCAGCCTCTCCTACCTGGAAGTCCCTGTCCGTACGGACTCTAAATGAGCCATAACGCTGGGAGCCCCACTCTGGTGGTCTCAGGGGCAAAATTACAAATCAGCGGACTTTTAAGAGAAAAAACCTTAAAAAGGTTTTAATAATTATTGTTGTTGTGCTTCCACTTACCTCCCAGGCATGCCTCCCTTTCTGCCTACTTTCCGTTTTCAGTTTTCTTCTCTTTTTTTCCTCTTTTTTCCCCCTCTGGGCACGCTGAGACCTGTAGTTCCACGGCGCTGTGACCTCTCCATCATGGCGGTTCCGTTCGGACGCTCGGCGCTCAGGAAGTGACGTTTTCCCCTTGCCCTCTGCATTTGCCAGCATCCAAGATGACGCAGGACGGCGCGGCCGGCCAGTGCGCATGCGCGGCGGTGACGTCACTCCTCCGGCGACGGCAGGCTATTTAAAAAATGTATTTTTCGTTTTGAAGTGCTGCTTGTGCTTTCCACATCATCTACCATCCTGATCTCTGCACACAGCCTGCTGCCTTGCAAGACAAGTCCTCCTGATCTCTGGTAAGCCTTTTTTCTATCATCTTTATGTACTTTGCCATTATTTTCTGTGTCTGCACCTTCTGCCCGTACTCTACACTGAAAACCTCTGGTCACAGGTGTACTCTATTCTTCCCTATGGAGACCGCTGCCTTAGTAGACCATCCTAGAACCACAAGGTAAGGGGACGTATGGATTGGTAAGTAGTGAAGAGGAGAAAAAGAGAGCACTGCCACTAATACCTTTCATTTTGGTAGCTCTGGCAGGTCATCGGGGTAATCCCATTCTAAAAGAAAGGAACGTTCCCCCTCAAGACACTCGGCGAAGTCGGTCAAGGTCTTCCCGTCATCGCAGAGAAGCGTCATCCTCACACCGAGAGGAGCACCATACCCGTCCTGCGGTTAATACCTGCTGGGTCTGTGGAGCGCAAGCATTACCTAGTAAGCTTGTCTGCCAAATCTGTCTGGAGGAAGCAACTCGGGACAAGGAAGCTGACGCTAGAGAAGCCTCCAATATTATAAGAGACTCAGTTAAAGAAACAATCCTACAGGTGACAGCTTATGATCCAATCAGGTCATCTAACTCAGCCTCAACCTCTCACACCCCTCAGGATCCAGATGACTCCCCAGAGGATGAGGATCCCCTGGCCCCTACAGTTTTCGACTTTGCATTAATGAACCCATTTGCGAAATCGGTTAAGGAGGCGATCGGTTGGGAGGAAGAGAGAGATGTCCCGCCTAAGTTACGGAAATACTTCCCTAACCTAAAAAAAGACCCTGAGGTCTTCCCCTTTATTGAAGAGCTAGAGGAGCTCATAAAAGATGAATGGCAAAAACCAGAAAAGAAGTCCGGCTTAAACAACAGATTAGCGAAGCTCTATCCCCTAAAAGAGCCTGAGGTGAACCCTCTTATCTCCGCTCCCGTGGTAGACTCCTCACTGATGCGCTTAGCGCGCCATGTAACCCTACCAATAGAAGACGCCGTAACCTTAAGGATGTGATGGATCGCAAAATCGATCTCGTCCTTAAGAAAGCCTACTCAGCAGCGGGGGGGGGGCCTGTAGGCCAGCAATTGCTCTAGCAGCGGTCGGTAGAGCCATCACCTCCTGGACGTCTGGCGTTGAAAACTTAATTGTAGAAGCAGACCAAGACAAAATTATTTCAGCACTGCAGGAACTCAGCTTTGCGGGTGATTTCGTAGCGGAGGCGGCGGTGGACGCTATACGGTCCTCAGCAAGAGCAATGCTAGCCTCAGTAACTTCCAGAAGAGCTCTCTGGCTAAAACCTTGGGTTGCTGATGCAACTTCCAAATCCAGCTGGTGTAAGATCCCTTATGATGGCACTAACCTTTTTGGTTCAAAACTAGATTCCGCAATATCAAAGGTCACGGGGGGAAAATCGGGTCTAATACCGTCGGACAGAAGATCCAAGCAACAAAAATCTTTTTGATGCCACGCATGCCCAGCCCGCAATAGTAGGTGCGAGGCTGAGGCTATTTGCCCAAGTATGGATAGACAAAATAAAGGAACCCTGTGCGATATCCACCGTTCAGCAAGGTCACAGGTGGAAGTTCAAGCGAAAACTGCCAAAAAACCACTACAGACCTACCAAACTACTCTTTTCTCACCTGAAACAAAAGCTTTTGGTCAGATACATTATGGAGTTGCTCCAGAAGCAAGCAATCGTAGAAGTTCCACAGGAGCAGAGAGGAGAGGGGTTTTACTCTCCCCTTTTCTTGGTGTCAAAGAAAACAGGAGACCTGAGGCCCGTGTTGGATTTAAAAAAGTTAAACCAAATGATTCTAGTCGAATCATTCAGGATGGAGAGTCTCCAATCAATATTACTAACAATAGGGGAGAAAGATTGGATGCTCTCGGTCGATTTGTCCGACGCTTATCTACACATTCCAGTGCATCAAACCTTTCAAAAGTACCTACGCTTTGCGATAGGCAGGCAACACTTTCAATTCAAAAGCCTCCCATTTGGGATATCAACGGCACCCAGGACCTTCACAAAGGTGTTACTTCCGGTTATAGCACTATTGAGAGAAAGGGGTCTAAGAGTCCTACACTATCTCGACGATATTCTTCTTCTAGCAGACAATCGAGAAACACTTCTACGACATCGTTCAATTCTGATTTCCACGCTCCAGCAATTTGGGTGGATAGTGAATTGGAGGAAGAGCAGCCTGGTCCCAGTACAGAAGATGGTCTTCCTAGGAGCCGAATTGGACACCAGATCCAACACAGTAGGGCTTCCCCAGGAGAAACTTCATCCTCTTATCCGCAAAGTGAGAAAGCTACTATCAGTAGACCACCTGTCTGCAAGAAAATGCTTAAGCGTTCTGGGCTCAATGTCATCAACCTTTCTAATGGTTCAGTGGTCTCAATGGAACTCGAGGGTATTCCATAATTCGTTCCTAAAACAATGGAACGGGGTGTCAATGTCACAACAAATAACAATCACCAGAACAGTCAAGGAGTCAGTACGATGGTGGACTCAAACCAGCAATTTAACACGCCGTCGTCCCATCGTTCATCCACTCCCAGAAATAGTAACGTCGGATGCCAGTTACCTTGGCTGGGGAGTGTATCATCTAGATCGGGGAGCACAGGGCCGCTGGCCCTTCTGTCCACAAGGGATAGTCTCAAACGTTCTGGAACTCAGGGCTGCATGGCAAGCACTTCTAACTTTCAGTCCCCTCCTCTCAGGGAAGAGTGTCCTCCTGCGTATGGACAACACAGTGGCTTTGAATTATGTCCACAGGCAAGGGGGCACCAGAAGCAAGGTCCTAATGCAGGAGGTACGACCTATAATCGAGTGGGCTCAAGTCTACCTGATGGATCTGAAGGCAGTATACGTACCCGCGATTCACAACCAACTCGCGGGCGACCTAAGTCGAATATTTATTTCAAACAACGAGTGGTCTCTCAGTCACAAGGCCTTTACTCTTCTGACACGCAAATGGGGTGTTCCCGATATGGATCTGGCAGCAACTCCAGCGAATCGCAAATGTACTCGCTTCTTAGCAAGGACCGCCTATCCAGCAGCAACAGGGATCGACTGTCTCCACCGTCCTTGGGAATTTCGCCTAGGTTACATATTCCCTCCGGTGCCCTTGATAGCCAGGTTTCTGGCCAGACTGAGGACTTCGTCTTCCACGGTAATAGCAGTGTTGCCCTTCTGGCCCAGAAGACCATGGTTTCCGACCATCCTGCAATTGAACACAGAAGAGCCTCTCCCACTTCCGCTGTTCCCAGACTTGCTCTCACAAGGGAAATTTCTACACCCGTCACCAGAGCGACTACACCTGACGGCTTGGAAACTGAAAGGGAAAGGTTGCTAGATCAGGGTTGTTCATTAAGAGTAATATCCACCTTACAACAAGCAAGGAAGAAATCGACAAACAACATATATAATAAGATTTGGAAAAAAAAATCCGCAATAGCCCAACTACAGTCCTGGAACCCCCTTTCTCCATCAGTCTCTCAGGTGTTAGAATTTCTACAACTAGGTCTAGAGAAAGGTTTAAGGTCAAGCACCTTAAAAGTTCACGTCTCTGCCATATCCGCAATGACAGGAATCAAGTGGGCTTTAAACCCCCTCATCATTCAGTTTCAGAAAGCATGCCTAAAAATAAGGCCTCCTAGAAAACCAATTTTTCCGACCTGGGACCTGTCGATCGTCCTGGAAGCTTTAACAAAAGAACCTTTCTCGACGGGGGGATCAATATCCCTATGGGACTTGACACTAAAACTATCATTTCTAGTTGCAATCACATCGGCCAAAAGGGTCTCCGAGCTGCAAGCTCTATTAATCAAAGAACCACACCTAGTTTTTTCCCAGACAGGATCGTACTCAGACCTTCGGAACAGTTTGTGCCAAAGGTAGCATCTAGCTTCCACTTTAATCCGGAGATCAATCTTCCTGTTTTTTCTCAACACAGACGGAAATCCATACCCTCTAGACGTCAAGTCTGCAATATCTGCCTACCTGGAGGCTACCGCTCCATTCAGGAAGTCAGAAAACCTCCTGGTCATTCCGCATGGCGCCAAAAAAGGTCAAGCGGCTTCTTCAAGGACAATATCCTCATGGTTGATTAAAGTTATCAAGAAAGCATATCTAGTTCAACACCTTCCAATACCGGAAAACCTGAAAGCGCATTCAACGAGGGCGATGGCGGCCTCATGGGCAGCGTACAGCAGAGTATCACCAGAGACTATTTGCAAGGCAGCAACTTGGTCATCAAAAACCACATTCATGTCACACTATAGAATAGACCCGGCTCAATTAAAGCGGTAGTAAACCCGCTATTTTTTTTTTTAACACCTGCAAAGCAAAAGGCATAATGAGCTAGTATGCACCGCATACTAGCTCATTATGAAATACTTACCTTAGAACGAGGCCCCGACATCTGGCACGATCCACGCCGAGGGAGCTGACATGCTCCCTAGGCGTTTCTTCCGGGTATCGCGGCTCCGTTGTGAGTGGCCGGAGCCGCAAAATCGTCACTCCCGCGCATGCGCGCGGGAGATTTCTTTCCGGCCGCCGGCCACTGCCGGATTTTCAGGCCGAGAATCCCCTCGTGCGCATGCGCCGCTGCAGTCAGCGGCGCATACCGAGGGGAATATCTCCTAAACCGTACAGGTTTAGGAGATATTTTTTTTACCTACAGGTAAGCCTTATTATAGGCTTTCCTGTGGGTAAAAGTTACAAAAAAGGGTATACAACCACTTTAACTACGGTTGAGTTCGGGAGATCAATTATTCAATCAAACTCATCCATATCTTGTACTTGAGTAAATAAAAAACTTCTGAAAGGCACCCTCCCATGTAGCGAGTTATTTCCCAGTGTGTGTGCTGCCATGATGCGTCAGGAAAACGGAAAATTGTATACTCACCTTTCCGTAATTTTCCTTTCCTGATGCATCCCATGGCAGCACACAGATCCCACCCCTCTAAGGTGATAGTTACTGAGAATGCAACGGTGGACTCCTCTTCAAATCTTATAACTAACCAGTCCTATCAGGTTGTGGAGGCGGAGTCACAACCCAGTGTGTGTGCTGCCATGGGATGCGTCAGGAAAGGAAAATTACGGAAAGGTGAGTATACAATTTTCCGTTTTTTCTTTGTTTCTGTGATAAAATGTGGCAAATTATAAATTTTTCTTCATAAATTTTGGCCACAATTTATACGGCTACATATCTTTGGTAAAATTAACCCAAATTAGTGGATATTATTTGGTCTTTGTGAAAGTTAGAGAGTCTACAAGCTGTGGTGCAAATCATACAAAATTGATCACACCTGATGTACTGGTGGTCTCATTTCTTGCGACCCGAACAAGCCAGGAAAGTACAAATACCCCCCAAATGACCCCTTTTTTGAAAGTAGACATTCCAAGGTATTTAGTAAGAGGCAGGGTGAGCTTTTTGATGTTGTCATTTTTTCCCACAATTCTTTGCAAAATAAAGATTATTATTTTTTTCCACAAAATTGTCATTGTAATAGGTATACCACAAATAATGCCCCAAAATAAATTCTGCTACTCCTCCTGAGTATTATGATACCACATGTGTGGGACTTTTCGGCCACTTACAGAGCCCCAACATGCAGGGAGCACCATCAGGTGTTCTAGGAGCATAAATTACACATCTAACTTGTTGACTACCTATTACACTTTTGAAGGCCCTGGAGTACCAGGACAATGACACGTGACACTGACATGGCACTGATGACAGATGGCACTGATATGTGGCACTGATGAATGATGCCACTAATATGTGGCACTGATGACACGTGACACTGATGACACTAATACGTGGCACTAATATGTGGCACTGATGACACATGGCATTAATACGTGGCACTGATGACACATGGCACTGATACCTGCCATTAATGACACGTGACACTGATAACAGATGGCACGTGACACTGACAGGTGGCACTGATGACAGATGGCACTGATACGTGGCACTGATGACAGATGGCACTAATATGTGGCACTGATGACACGTGACACTGATATGGCACTGATGACAGATGGCACTATGTGGCACTGATGACACGTGGCACTGATGACAGATGGCACTATGTGGCACTGGTGACATGTGGCACTGATGTGGCACCGATGACAGATGGCACTTATACGTGGCACTGATGACAGATGGCACTTATACGAGGCACTGATGACAGATGGCACTGACAACAGGTAGCACTGGGGACAGATGGCACTGATGACAGGTGGCACTGGGGGCAGATGGCACTGACAAGTGCCAGTGGGGGCAGATGGCACTGACAGGTAGCAATGGGGGCAGATGGCAGTGGGGGCAGTGGAGACAGATGGCAGTGAGGACAGATGGGCACTTTATTTTCGTATATTTTATTTTTTTTCCACTAACCGCTGCATCTCTCAGCCGTTCATCTCTCCCTCCTCACACGCTCCTTGTCAGGAGGGAGAGCCGGCGATGAGAGATGATCTCATATGTTTACATGTTTTCTTTATGTTTATCTGTAATTACTTTTAAGAAATATTATACTTTTAAGTATTTATGTGATCTCTCTTTGCATATATCGAATAAAAACACTAAAAGAAATTCAAATATCACGTGACCGTGATAAAACAGTTACCCCAAAGGGAAATCACATCTAAAAGGGGATGCAGACCTTGCAAGTTTCCTCGTTTGAACCCTGCAAGTGCAGCAGCTGATTGATAATTATAAAATCACTCCCATTCACATTCATTTTGGACATGGACACAGACAGACAAACAGCTATTTCTTCAGAATAACAAAAGGTAGAAATCTGAGACACCGTTTGTTTATATCCCTGCAATGTACATTGAGTTACTTTTCTTTAAATGAACAGTTAACCCTTACAGTATGACTGCAATGTTTTTTTTTTGATGCATTGGCTGTTCAATCATGTAAATTGATGGAATAATTAGCCAAGCATGATCCTCAGTTGGATTCACAGTACTGCACCATAGTGACAGCTGCCTCATTTGTGAAATGTCAGAATATCTCCTGTCACTGTTATTCAAATCCCCAGCAATCACCTGTCTTTTATGGCCTGCCTGTATTCACAGGGTGAGCCCGGGGCCCGGGGCCAGGGTGTGATCAGAGAGAGGAGACCCTGGAGTGCGGGGTGAGTCACGCAGCTGTCACGAGTTTTGGGTGTAGAATAGATAATGAACAAAAACCTTTCCCTGCACCATTCAGTGAATTGTAGGTAAATATACAATACAGGTGACACATTGCCCTGTGATAATGACATGTTAGACCAAGGCTAGTGATGAGCTGTCTTGTAGAGTGACGCAAAGGGACAAGAATATGAAAAAGCAATTCTATTCCATAGTCACAGTTCTCATCAATGGCAACTATGAAATTATCAGTGGCCAGACATCTTTTCTTCTTCTTTTTTTTTGCAAATTCATCAACATTCAACTTGCTTGAAGTTTGATGAATCCTGCCCAATGATTGGTGAATATTGATGGCCAATAGGCAAACTACTCTTAAAAAAATCAACCTACTGTAATGTAGGCAGAAATGGGAGTTATAGATGGGGGGGGGGGGGGGCAGTGGTCATTTATTTGTAGAGTTGGAATACTGGTGAGGGGACACACTGGACACCTTTGCTGCTATAGTGCTATATGCTGGGTGTCCAGTGCACCCCTGTGCCTTTAAGGAGGGGTGGGCTAACTCCAGGCTAACCAGCCTTCTGCCTATGCATTAAAATGCATGTGCTTCCACCGTGGAGGCAGTCATAAATATAGAGTTAGGAGTACAGAAGATACTGGGGTGCCATGACGGGGCTCTGCAGCCTATGTATGTATTTGCAAATGTGTGCAAACTAAACCCCTGTTTTTGACGCATACCGTTAGGATAATTCGGAAGGTTGCAGGCTGGTCGGTAAGTTGAGCTGGGAATTTCTCTGGTTTTGCGTTGCATGCATCGCCCTTCCAGGTGCTCCTTGGTGCAAAGTCCAGTCATAGGTGAGGGCAGTCACCATTTGTTTCCAAAAAATAAAAAATGCAGCGCTTAACCACTTAAAGTGGTTGTAAACCCTTACAAACCACTTTGACCTACAGGTAAACCTAGATTAAGGCTTACCTGTAGGTCCAGGTGTGGGCAGGAGTGACGTCATCACGGCTCCGGCAAATCACAGCGCCGGAGCAGCAAGACCCAGAAGTCGCTCCGGGATCCATGGCAGCGGCGAAGAGGAAGACGGAGGACCGCTTCGGGGGCTTCGTTCTCAGGTAAGTTATTCATAATGAGCTAGTATGCTATGCATACTAGCTCATTATGCCTTTGCCTTGCAGGGTGTGTTTTTTTTTTCCCTTTACTTCCTCTTTAAGCCCCGGACCATTTAGCTGGTCAAAGACAAGAGGACTTTTTACAATTTGGCACTGCGCTGCTTTAACTGGTAATTGCACGATCATGCAATGTTGTAGTTAAACTAAATTTGCGTCCTTTTTTTCCCACAAATAGAGCTTTCTTTTGATGGTATTCGATTGCCTTTTTTTTTTTTTGTGATATAAACGGAAAAAGACCAAAATTTTTGAAAACAAATTATATTTTCTACTTTTTTTTATAAGACAAATCCAATAAACTCAATTTTAGTCATACATTTAGGCCAAAATGTATTCAGCCACGTCTTTGTTAAAAAAAAAAATGTCAATAAGCATATCTTTATTGGTTTGCGCAAGTTATAGCGTCTACAAACTAGAGTACATTTTCTGGAATTTACACAGCTTTAATGCCCCGTACACACGACCGGACTTTTCAACATCAAAAGTCTGACGGAATGATTCCGGCGGACCATTCGATCGTGTGTGGGCTGCAGCGGACTTTTGATTTGCAAAAGTCTGACAGACTTTAGAAATGGAACATGTTTCAAATTTTTCCGACAGAACTCTGCCGGACCCAGTTCCTACTGAGAAATCCGCTCGTGTGTGTGCTATTCCGACGGACTAAAACCGACGCGAGGGCAGCTATTGGCTACTGGCTATGAACTTCCTTATTCTAGTCCGGTCGTACATCATCACGTTCGAATCCGTCGGACTTTGGTGTGATTGTGTGTGGCCAAGTCCGTTCATTCGGAAAGTCCGTCAGAACTCTGTCAGAACTCCGTCAGAACTCCGTCGAAAGTCTGTCAGACTTAGTCCCTCGAAAAGTCTGGTCGTGTGTACGTGGCATTAGTTTATGACTGCCTATCTCATTTTTTAAGGTGCTCAAATGGCAGGGCAGTACAAACCCCCCCCCCCCCCCCCCACACAAATTACCCCATTTTGGAAAGTAGACACCCTAAGGAAATTGCTAAGAGGCATGTTAAGCCCATTGAATATTTTATTTTTTTGTCCCAAGTGATTGAATAATGACAAAAAAAAACATTTTTTTACAAAAAGTTGTCACTAAATGATATATTGCTCACACATGCCATGGTTATATGTGGAATTACACCCCAAAATACATTTTGCTGCTTCTCCTGAGTATGGGGATACCCATATGTGGGACTTTTTGAGAGCCTAGCCGCGTACGGGACCCCGAAAACCAATCACTGCCTTCAGGATTTCTAAGGGCGTAAATTTTGATTTCACTCCTCACTACCTATCACAGTTTTGAAGGCCATAAAATGCCAAAATAACAAAAAACAAAACAAATGACCCCATTTTGGAAAGTAGACACCCCGAGCTGTTTACTGAGAGGCATGTTGAGTTCATGGAAAATTTTATATTTTACCACCAGTTGCAGGAAAATGACAAACTTTTTTTTGCACAAGGTTATCACTAAATGATATATTGCTCACGCATGCCATGGGCATATGTGCAATTACACCCAAAATACATTCTGCTGCTTCTCCTGACTACTGGGATACCACATGTGGGGGATTATATTTTGCCACAAGTTGCATGAAAAAGACAAACTTTTTTTTGTCACTAAATGATATATTGCTCACACATGCCATGGGCACATGCGGAATTACACCCCAAAATAAATTCTGCTGCTTCTCTCTCCTGAGTATGGGGATACCCATATGTGGGACTTTTTGAGAGCCTAGCTGCGTACGGGACCCCGAAAACCAAGCACCGCCTTCAGGGTTTCTAAGGGCGTACATTTTTGATTTCAGTCCTCCCTACCTATCAGTTTTGCAGGCCATAAAATGCCAAGATGGCACAAAACATCCCCCAAATGACCCTATTTTGGAAAGTAGACACCCCAAGCTGTTTGCTCAGAGGCATGTTGAGTCCATGGAATATTTTATATTTTGCCACCAGTTGCAGGCAGGGCCGGACTGGCCTACCGGGAAATTTCCCGGTAGGCCGTCTGTACTCAGTGCCCTGGGGCCGCTTTTGTCCCTGTGCTGGCTGGCGTCAGCCCAATAAACTGCAGCGGCGGCCGCCGCACTTTGCTATGCACTGGCACTGCCTGTGTGTGCCTGTGCCGCCTCTTCTGATCTGGCTCCGCCTCTTCTGATCTGGCTCCGCCTCCACCCATTGATATGCCTGAGAGTGAGGGGAGGAGCATGAGGATGCTGACTCCTAATTGAATTTCAGCCCGTGCGGCGCCAGCACCGCTGATTTCTTCTGCTTTGACTCGGCCCGCCCACTAGACGTCTGCACGAGGAGAATAGGAGGACGGCCGCCCCTGGATCAGAACAGAAGAAGGTACCCCTGCCCTGCCCTGAGCTCTCACTTTGTCTCTGTCTGTCTCTGTCTGTCTCTGTCACTCTCTCTCTATCTCTCTCTCTATCTCTCTCTCTCCCTGTCTCTCTCTCTATCTCTCTCTCTCCCTGTCTCTCTCCCCTTCTCCCTGTCTGTCTCTCTGTCCCTCTCCCTCTCCCTCTCCCCCTCTCTCTCTCTCTCTCTCCCTTTCTCCCTCCCTCCCCCTGTCTCTCTTCTTTCTCAAATTTTTTGCAAGTAAAAAAAGAGTGCATTTTTTCATTTGTTTTTGCAGTTTTTTTTTTTTGGGGGGGGGGGGGGGTGCAAAGTACTGAAAAAACAAACAAATATCAATTACCACCACTGTACCCATCAAACTCAGACACTGTGCCAAACGCAGCCACTGTGCCCTCAAACGCAGCCACTGTGCCCATCAAACGCAGCCACCGTGCCCGTCAAACGCAAGCCACCGTGCCCTCCAAACGCAGCCACCGTGCCCTCCAAACGCAGCCACCGTGCCCTCCAAACGCAGCCACCGCGCCCTCCAAACGCAGCCACCGTGCCCGTCAAACGCAGCCACCGTGCCCGTCAAACGCAGCCACCATGCCCTCAAACGCAGCCATCCTGCCCGTCAAACGCAGCCACCCTGCCCGTCAAACGCAGCCACCGTGCCCGTCAAACGCAGCCACCCTGCCCGTCAAACACAGCCACCGTGCCCGTCAAACGCAGCCACCGTGCCCTCAAACGCAGCCACCATGCCCATCAAACTCAGCCACCGTGCCCGTCAAACGCAGCCACCGTGCCCGTCAAACGCAGCCACCGTGCCCGTCAAACGCAACCACCGTGCCCATCAAATGCAGCCACTCTCTCTCTCTCTCTCTCTCATTTTTTGCAGCTAAAAAAAGTGCTTTTTTAAATATGTTTTTGCAGTTTTTTTTGGGGGGGGGGGCGCAAAGTACTGAAAAAATTAAATAAAACTCAATTGCAGCCTCATTGTGCCCATAAATTGCCACCACCGTACCCATCAAACGCAGCCACTGTGCCCTCAAACGCAGCCACTGTGCCTGTCAAACGCAGCCACTGTGCCCGTCAAATGCAGCCATCCTGCCCGTCAAACGCAGCCACCGTGCCCATCAAAGGCAGCCACCGTGCCCATCAAACGCAGCCACCGTGTCCTCAAACGCAGCCACCGTGTCCTCAAACGCAGCCACCGTGCCTGTCAAACGCAGCCACCATGCCCGCCAAACGCAGCCACTCTCTCTCTCCCCGTCTCTCTCCCTGTCTCTCTCTCTCTCTCATTTTTTGCAGCAAAAAAAGAGTGCTTTTTTAAATATGTTTTTGCAGTTTTTTGGGGGGTGCAAAGTACTGAAAAAATAAAATAAAACCTCAATTGCAGCCTCACTGTGCCCATAAATTGCCACCACTGTACCCATCAAACGCAGCCACTGTGCAAGTCAAACGCAGCCACTGTGCCCATCAAACGCAGCCACTGTGCCCGTCAAACGCAGCCACCCTGCCCATCAAACGCAGCCACCGTGCCCGTCAAACGCAGCCACCGTGCCCGTCAAATGCAGCCACCCTGCCCGTCAAACGCAGCCACCGTGCCCGTCAAACGCAGCCACCGTGCCCTCAAACGCAGCCACCGTGCCCGTCAAACGCAGCCACCGTGCCCATCAAACGCAGCCACCGTGCCCGTTAACGCAGCCACCGTGCCCATCAAACGCAGCCACTCTCTCTCTCTCTCTCTCTCTCTCTCTCATTTTTTGCAGCTAAAAAAAGTGCTTTTTTAAATATGTTTTTGCAGTTTTTTTTTGGGGGGGGGGCGCAAAGTACTGAAAAAATAAATAAAACTCAATTGCAGCCTCACTGTGCCCATAAATTGCCACCACCGTACCCATCAAACGCAGCCACTGTGCCCTCAAACGCAGCCACTGTGCCCGTCAAACGCAGCCACCGTGCCCATCAAACACAGCCACCGTGCCCATCAAACGCAGCCACCGTGCCCATCAAACGCAGCACTGTGCCCGTCAAACGCAGCCACCCTGCCCATCAAACGCAGCCACCGTGCCCGTCAAACGCAGCCACCGTGCCCGTCAAATGCAGCCACCCTGCCCGTCAAACGCAGCCACCGTGCCCGTCAAACGCAGCCACCGTGCCCTCAAACGCAGCCACCGTGCCCGTCAAACGCAGCCACCGTGCCCATCAAACGCAGCCACCGTGCCCGTTAAACGCAGCCACCGTGCCCATCAAACGCAGCCACTCTCTCTCTCTCTCTCTCTCTCTCTCTCTCTCTCTCATTTTTTGCAGCTAAAAAAAGTGCTTTTTTAAATATGTTTTTGCAGTTTTTTTTTGGGGGGGGGGGGGGCGCAAAGTACTGAAAAAATAAAATAAAACTCAATTGCAGCCTCACTGTGCCCATAAATTGCCACCACCGTACCCATCAAACGCAGCCACTGTGCCCTCAAACGCAGCCACTGTGCCCGTCAAACGCAGCCACCGTGCCCATCAAACGCAGCCACCGTGCCCATCAAACGCAGCCACCGTGCCCATCAAACGCAGCCACCGTGCCCATCAAACGCAGCCACCGTGTCCTCAAACGCAGCCACCGTGCCTGTCAAACGCAGCCACCGTGCCCGCCAAACGCAGCCACTCTCTCTCTCCCCGTCTCTCTCCCTGTCTCTCTCTCTCTCTCATTTTTTGCAGCAAAAAAAGAGTGCTTTTTTAAATATGTTTTTGCAGTTTTTTGGGGGGGGTGCAAAGTACTGAAAAAATAAAATAAAACCTCAATTGCAGCCTCACTGTGCCCATAAATTGCCACCACTGTACCCATCAAACGCAGCCACTGTGCCCGTCAAACGCAGCCACTTTGCCCGTCAAACGCAGCCACTGTGCCCGTCAAACGCAGCCACTGTGCCCGTCAAACGCAGCCACCGTGCCCGTCAAACGCAGCCACCCTGCCCGTCAAACGCAGCCACCGTGCCCGTCAAACGCAGCCACCGTGCCCGTCAAACGCAGCCACTCTCTCTCTCTCTCCCCGTCTCTCTCCCTGTCTCGCTCTCTCTCTGTGTCTCTCTCTCTCTCTCTCTCCCTGTCTCGCTCTCTCTCTGTGTCTCTCTCTCTCTCTCTCTCCCTGTCTCGCTCTCTCTCTGTGTCTCTCTCTCTCTCTCTCTCCTGTCTCTCTCTCTCTCTGTGTCTCTCTCTCTCTCTCTCCCTGTCTCTCTCTCTCATTTTTTGCAGCTAAAAAAAGTGCTTTTTAAAATATGTTTTTGCAGTTTTTTTTTTGGGGGGGGGGGGGCGCAAAGTACTGAAAAAATAAAACAAAACTCAATTGCAGCCTCACTGTGCCCATAAATTGCCACCACTGTACCCATCAAACGCACCCACTGTGCCCGTCAAACGCAGCCACCGTGCCCGTCAAACGCAGCCACCGTGCCCGTCAAACGCAGCCACCGTGCCCATCAAACGCAGCCACTCTCTCTCTCTCTCTCCCCGTCTCTCTCCCTCATTTTTTGCAGCTAAAAAAAAGTGCTTTTTTAAATAAGTTTTTGCAGTTTTTTTGGGGGGGGAGCGCAAAGTACTGAAAAAATAAAATAAAACTCAATTGCAGCCTCACTGTGCCCATAAATTGCCACCACTGTACCCATCAAACGCAGCCACTGTGCCCGTCAAACGCAGCCACTCTCTCTCTCTCTCTCTCCCCGTCTCTCTCCCTGTCTCTCTCTCTCTCTCTCTGTCTCTCTCTCTCTCTCTCTCCCTCTCTCTCTCTCATTTTTTTGCAGCTAAAAAAAGTGCTTTTTTAAAATATGTTTTTGCAGTTTTTTTTGGGGGGGGGGGCGCAAAGTACTGAAAAAATAAAACAAAACTCAATTGCAGCCTCACTGTGCCCATAAATTGCCACCACTGTACCCATCAAACGCAGCCACTTTGCCCGTCAAACGCAGCCACCGTGCCCGTCAAACGCAGCCACCGTGCCCGTCAAACGCAGCCACCGTGCCCATCAAACGCAGCCACTCTATCTCTCTCTCTCCCCGTCTCTCTCCCTGTCTCTCTCTCTCTCTCATTTTTTGCAGCTAAAAAAAAGTGCTTTTTTAAATATTTTTTGCAGTTTTTTTGGGGGGGGGGGGGCGCAAAGTACTGAAAAAATAAAATAAAACTCAATTGCAGCCTCACTGTGCCCATAAATTGCCACCACTGTACCCATCAAACGCAGCCACTGTGCCCGTCAAACGCAGCCACCGTGCCCGTCAAACGCAGCCACCGTGCCCGTCAAACGCAGCCACCGTGCCCGCCAAAGGCAGCCACTCTTTCTCTCCCCGTCTCTCTCCCTGTCTCTCTCTCTCTCATTTTTTGCAGCTAAAAAAGAGTGCTTTTTTAAATATGTTTTTGCAGTTTTTTGGGGGGGCGCAAAGTACTGAAAAAATAAAATAAAACATCAATTGCAGCCTCACTGTGCCCATAAATTGCCACCACTGTACCCATCAAACTCAGCCACTGTGCCCGTCAAACGCAGCCACTGTGCCCTCAAACACAGACATTGTGCCCTCAAAACGCAGACATTGTGCCCTCAACGCAGCCACTGTGCCCTCAAACTCAGCCACTGTGCCCTTCAAACTGAGCCACTGTGCCAAACGCAGCCACTGTGCCATCAAACGCAGCCACCCTACCCATAAATTGCCACCCCTGTGTGCATCAAACGCAGCCACTGTGCCATCAGACGCAGCCACCGTATCCATAAATTGCCATCACTGTGCCATCAAATGCAGCCACTGTGTCATCAAACATAGCCGCTGTACCATCAAACACAGCCATTGTACCCATAAATTGCCACCACTGTACCATCAAGCGCAACAACTGTGCCACTGCCATCAAACGCAGCCACTGTAACCATCAAATGCCACCAGTTTGCACCATCAGATGCTGCCAGTGTCCCCCCCCCCCCCCCCACCTGGCACTTACCTCGGGTCAGCGCTGTCCTCCACGCTCCCCACCCTCCCCACCCTCCAAGTCCTCAATGTCTTCTCCCGTCCTCTCTTGCTATGGGGCCAAACTGAAAAAAATAAATAAATAAAACATCAATTGCAGCCTCACTGTGCCCATAAATTGCCACCACTGTACCCATCAAACGCAGCCACTGTGCCCTCAAACACAGCCACTGTGCCCTCAAACGCAGCCACTGTGCCAAACGCAGCCCTTGCTCCGTCAAACACAGCCACTGTGCCTCAAACGCAGCCTCTGTGCCCTCAAACTCAGCCACTGTGCCCATCAAACGCAGCCCTTGCCCATCAAACGCAGCCACTGTTCCAAACGCAGCCCTTGCGCCATCAAACGCAGCCACTGTGCCCGTCAAACGCAGCCACTGTGCCCGTCAAACGCAGCCACTGTGTCCTCAAACGCAGCCACTGTGCCCGTCAAATGCAGCCACTGTGCCAAACGCAGTTTTTTGTGGGGGGGGGGGGACTGAAAAAAATAAATAAATAAAACATCAATTGTAGCCTCACTGTGCCCATAAATTGCCACCACTGTACCCATCAAACGCAGCCACTGTGCCCTCAAACACAGCCACTGTGCCCTCAATGCAGCCCTTGCCCATCAAACGCAGCCACTGTGCCAAACGCAGCCCTTGCTCCGTCAAACACAGCCACTGTGCCCGTCAAACGCAGCCCTTGCCCATCAAACGCAGCCACTGTGCCAAACGCAGCCCTTGCACCATCAAACGCAGCCTCTGTGCCTGTCAAACGCAGCCTCTGTGTCTGTCAAACGCAGCCTCTGCGCTCTCAAACTCAACCACTGTGCCCGTCAAACGCAGCCACTGTGCCCATCAAACGCAGCCCTTGCCCATCAAACGCAGCCACTGTTCCAAACGCAGCCCTTGCGCCATCAAATGCAGCCACTGTGCCCGTCAAATGCAGCCACTGTGCCCTCAAACGCAGCCACTGTGCCAAACACAGCCCTTGCACCGTCAAACGCAACCACCGTGCCCGTCAAACGCAGCCACTATGCCCGTCAAACGCAACCACTGTGCCCTATGTATATATATATAATGCACTTTTCAAATATGCTTTAAAATGTATGGTTTTCTCTTTTTATGAACAAGAAAATAATGACGTTATGCTGGCGGGCTGGTATAATAATGCTATGGGGCTGGTATGAAATTATTTCCAGGGCTGGTTTTCATTCCCAGTCCAGCCCTGGTTGCAGGAAAATTACAAACTTTTTTTTGCACAAGGTTGTCACTAAATTATATATTGCTCACGCATGCCATGGGCATATGTGGAATTACACCCAAAATACATTCTGCTGCTTCTCCTGACTACTGGGATACCACATGTGGGGGACCTTTTGGGAGCCTAGTCGTGTACTGAAAACCAAGCACCACCTTTATGATTTGTTTGTTTTTAAAAATGAAGAAAGAAAAGAAAAATGTTTTTTATTTTTTCAATTTGCAAAACTTTGTGACAAAAAGCCAGATCTGCAAAATACTCACCATACCTCTCAGCAAATAGCTTGGGGTGTCTACTTTCGAAAATGGGGTCATGGGGGGGGGGGGGGGGGGGGGGTGTGCCATTAGGGCATTCCATGGCCTCTGAAACTGTGATAGGCAGTGAGGAGTGAAATCAAAATTTTACACCCTTAGCCCTTGTACACACGGTCGGACATTCCAACGGAAAATGTCCGATCGGACTGTGTTGTCGGATAATCCGACTGTGTGTGTGGGCTCCATCGGACTGTTTCCATCTGAATATCCAACGGACAAAGTTTTAGAGCTGGGCTATAAAACTTTCCGACAACATGATCCGATCGGACTTTGTCCGATTGTGTGTAGAGAATTCCGATTGGACAAAGTGCCACGCATGCTCAGATCAAATTCCTAGACCAAAGCTATTGGCTACTAGCCTGAACGTAGTCCCATCCTAACGAAATAACGTCATCACGTTACGTACGATCGGATTTTCCGACAAACTTTGTCCGACCGTGTGTATGCAACACAAGTTTCGGACAAAATCCGTCGGACAAAATCTGACGGATTTGTTGTCCGAATGTCCGACCGTGTGTACAAGGGCTTAGAAAGCCTGAAGGCGATGATTGGTTTTCGGGAGGGTCCTGTACGCAGCCAGGCTCCCAAAAATTCTCACACATGTGGTATCCCCGTACTCCAGGAGAAGCAACATCAGTATTTTGAGGTGTAATTTCACATATGCCCATAGCATGTTTGAGCAATATATCATTTGGTGATAACTTTGTGGCAAAATATAAAATATTCCATGGACTCGACATGCCTCTCCGCAAATAGCTTGGGGTGTCTACTTTACAAAATGGGGTCATTTTGGGGGGGGTTTGAACTGTCCTGGCATTTTATGCACAACATTTAGAAGCTTATGTCACCCATCACCCACTCTTCTAACCACTTGAAGACAAAGCCCTTTCTGACACTTTTTGTTTACAGTAAAAAATATTTTTTTTGCAAGAAAATTTCTTTGACCCCCAAACATTATATATTTTTTTTAACGCAAAGGCCCTACAAATTAAAATGGTGGGTGTTTCATTTTTTTTTCCACAGTATTTGTGCAGCGATTTTTCAAATGCATTTTTTGGAAAAAAAATACACCTTTTTTAAAATTTTAATGCACTAAAACAAACTATATTGCCCAAATGTTTGATGACAAAAAATGATCTTAGGACGAGTACATGGATACCAAACACGACATGCTTTAAAATTGCGCACAAACGTGCATCGGTGACAAAGTACATACGTTTTTAAAATCCTTTACAGGTTGCCACTTTAGATTGTACAGAGGAGATCTACTGCTAAAATTGACTGCCCTCGATCTGACCTTTGCGGTAATACCTCACATGCATGGTGCAATTGCTGTTTACATATGACGCCAGACCGTCGCTTGCGTTCACCTTTGCGCGAGAGCAGGGGGGACAGGGGTGCTTTTTTATCTTATTTTTTAAACAGTTCCTAATTTTTTTGTTTTTTTTTAATAATTTTTATTGTTATCTCAGGGAATGTAAATATCCCCTATGATAGCAATAGGTAGTGACAGGTACTCTTTTTTGAAAAAAATGGGGATATATTTGACCCTAGATCTTTCCTCTGCCCCTCAAAGTATCTGACCACACCAAGATCGGTGTGATAAAATGCTTTCCCAATGGCGCTGTTTAGATCCAGTGAAATATAAGTCATGAAATGCTCGTAGCTTCCAGTTTCCTAGGCCATAGAGATGATTGGAGCCATTCTGGTCTCTGATCAGCTCTATGGTCAGCTGGTAGAACCACTGGCTGCATTCTCAGATTCCCAAACCATGGAAGATGGTGGGGAGGGGAATTCCCTCCCACTGCTTGTAAAAGCAGTCTAGAGGCTAATTAGCCGCTAGGATTGCTTTTACATGAAAGCCGACCGCTGGCTGAAAAGAATAATACCAAGATATCTAAACCCACAGGCATCATTCTGGTATAACAACATTAGAATACCTCCCTTCATCCACCCACTTCTAATGAGGGGCATACATGCACCATTTATATATGCCAAAGCATGGGGCCATCCGCCCCAAAAGTTAGGAGCAAATCGCTCCTCCACCCCTGCTGCCCCCATGCTTTGGCATATATGCTCTTTTTTTTAACTGTGGTGGTGAAATCACCTCCTACAGCGCTGGAGTCACGCTTTATCTATTGTGGGAGCAAACGCTGTTGCTGTCAAGATAAATAAATCCGTATAAAAAAATTACATACCTGAAAAGCAAACATGATAAAACATAATAACAATAAAACACTGCAGAATAGAATACAGTAAAAAAGAGCAGAACAATAGAGAGAGAGAGAGAGAGAGAGAGAGAGAGAGAGAGAGAGAGAGAGAGAGAGAGAAGAGAGAACACAATAAAACAACAACAATTTTTGTTTTTTTATTTTATTTATTTTTGTGTATTTTTTTACTTTTTTTACACTTTTTTTTGTAACTGTAACTGTTGTAACGGTTCCAGGTTCGGGTCTCTCAAAATGCGATGGCATCTTGAGAGACCCTGTGAACGTGTGCCTAGCCTGTGCAATGCTGTACCCTGTACCCTATGCTAAAACTCAACTAGTGTATGGTAGCGCTCAAAACATTAACCAATGCAAAGACCAGGATTGTCAGGACAGCGGAGACAATAATAACGGGTGTCACGCCTATACACTACATTTTCTTTGCGGGGCTCGTTGGGTAGGGGTACTCTGGAGGTCATAAGGAAAATGCCTCTCATGCAGCCGGCTTACTGCATTTGGATTGGGAAGGTGAGGTGGAGCACCGTCTGGAAACGTAAGGGCTCTGACAATCTCTTCCTGGAATTTAAGGAAGGAATCCAGTCCATCCTGAAGCTCTGTATAGCACATGAGCGTTCAGCAAGGCCAATTGAAATAAATAAAGACACTTTTTTGTACCAGTGTCTGGCCTTACGGGCAACTAGGTACGGTGCCAACAACTGATCGTTGAGGTCCACCCCTCCCATATTTTGGTTATATTCGTGGACACAGAGGGGTTTCTCCACACCAGTAATTTGGACCGTCGTGTCTGCATGAAGGGAGGTAAGAACGAAAATATTCCTATTATCCCTCCACTTCATAGTTTCAGAGCAAGTTATTACACTTCAAGCAGGCTCTCTCCACAGCCTAAGACGGGAATCTACAAGCCGCTGGGAAAGCACCGGTGATTAGGTCGTAAGGTGCCACATGCTCCAATCTGTTGATCAAACAAGTGACTAAAAAGTGGCACGCTCATGTAATAATTGTCCACGTACAAGTGGTACCCCTTTCCGAATAAGGGTGACACCAAGTCCCACACAATCTTGCCAGCGCTTCCTATGTAGTCAGGGCAGTTTGTCGGCTCTATGTGACTATCTCTTCCCTCGCAAACCATAAACTACATGTATAGCTTGTGGCCCTGTCACAGCTTATACATCTTGACTCCATATCTGGCACGCTTGCTGGGAAGATACTGTTTGAATGACAAGTGGCCAGAAAAATTAATCAGGGACTCATCAATGCAGACCACTTAATGGGGAGTAAACAAGTCTGAAAAAGGTTGGTTGAAGTGGTTTACGAGGGGCTGAATTTGTAGAGCCAATCGTATCCAGGGTCTCCACGAGGACGACAGAGTTCATTGTTGTTGAAGTGCATGAACCGCAATATCTGCTCGTATCATGCCCTGGCCATGGAAGCAGAGAACACTGGCATATGGTAAATTGGGTCAGTGGACCAATATGACCGCAACTCACCCTTTTTGGTTATGCGCACGAGGAGGGAAAGGCCCAGAAAGGTCTTAAATTCGGAAACCGTAATTGGTTTCCAATCTCTGGCAAGGGAGGACTGGGGAATAGTGGCGATGTGTTGACCAGCGTACAACTTGCTTTAGTCCACAATAGATCTATAGAGATCTTCGGTGAAAAACAGCGAGTAAAAATCAAGTGACGTAAAATCAACTGTTTCCACCTGAATGCCGGTTGGCCAGTGAATGGGGGAAGTACGGGTGCTGCAGAAGTGGAGGGTTCCCAAATAGGATTGGCGAATTCTGCAGGAAGGGCACTATGAGCTTGACGGGCCTGTCTTTGTCTTCTGGTGGCAGCGGGACACTACTTGTGCGAGTGACTTCCTCTTCACTATCTGTCACGCTCAGAAACATGTAGGCCTTTACACTAGTGTACCTTCGATTTTGCCATTTTGGGCTCTAAAATTTAGTGGTACACTAGTGAGATTCACAGGTAAAAAAGCTCCTGACTGTTAGCGACTGTATCAAAACACTACCAAGAAAACTGTTAGCGACCGCAGGGATCAGGCCTGACTCTGCGATCGCTGCAGTTATGTGTTTAGTGTTTTGTAAGCGACAGTGATTGATTGATACTGCACTTGGGTGGGCTGGGCGGAGGGGCAAAATGCAGGTGCTTGGCAGGTATTCTGGGCTGATCCTGCTAACACTGGTTTTTGGGAACCCTAGACTGCTGGGGACGCTAGTATAGATCTGATCAGATCAGATATCTATCCGTTCAGATTACTATACAACTAAGGTAGTTGTATGCTGCGTGCGTGGGTGTTAGCGGTACTGGCACTAACCTGATGCTGACTGGGGCACGCAGACCCTAAATCCTAACCTATATCACCCGCCGGGCGATCAGGGGGTTAAACCTTTATTAGGTAATAAATGGCGGGTGCCACAACACTATAAAAAAACAAACTAACCAGCGTCACCCGTAACAGTTATACGGTGATCACTGGTGAAAGGGTTAACTAGGGGGCAATCAAGGGGTTAAAACCCTTTACTAGGTAGTATATGGGGTACCTGACACTATAAAAAGCTGATGGCGAACCTAAATACTTACCTGCCTAAATAGAGTCACCTGTGACACTAATAGAGCGATCAGAAAAACAAGCGCTTAGTGACACTGGTCACAGGGGGTGATCAAGGGGTTAAACCTTTATTGGGGGGGTTAGGGGTACCCTAGACCTAAAGGGGACTAGCACTAACTGCCCTACCACTTATAACAGTCCACAAATGACACCAATGCAGTAATCAGTAAAAAAAAGAAAAAAAAAAAAGAACTGCTATTGGTGTCACCGTGACAGGGGTGCAGGGGGGGTGAAAAGTGTGCCTGCGTGTTCTACTGTTAGTGTAGTGTTTGGTGCAGTTACTTGATGTCTTCTCTCCTTGGCACCGGAATGAAAAGACTGACACGAGGGGAGATGACATCACTTCCTCTGCCTCTGTTTACTTTACAGGAGCAGGGGAAGCATTCTATTCATCAGGAGTGATCACGAGGGGGTGGACATGAATCAATGGCCTACCCCTCAGCACGGATCATTCCTAAAGGGATTCCGACCGCCGCAGGCACATATGCCTGCCCGTGCCATTCTGCTGACGTACATCGGCGGTCGGCGACTAGTTAAATATGCTAATAAACAGTGTCAAGTGATGTATTGTATAACCAACAATAAAAAAAAAAACATTAATCACTTGAGGACCGCCGTATTGCCATTGTACGTCAGCACAATGGCACAGGCAGGCATAATCACGTACATCTACGTGATTGCCTTCCAGCGGGTGGGGGGTCCGATCGGACCCCCTCCCGCTGGTTACGGCGGTCCGATTCGGTCCAGGAGCGCTCCGTGATGAGGGGATGGCCGTTGGTTTTCGGCCACCCCCTCTGGATCGCTCCTGGCCAATGAGAAGCTTCCTCCCCTGTGTATTGTTTACACAGGAAGGAGGAAGTGATGTCATTCTCCTCGGGGCGGTCTTTTTGACCGGACTACGAGGAGAACAGTAAAAGTAAGTGTGCACCAACACTACACTGACATGTAGGTACACACAGGCACACAAACCCCCCCCGATCCCCCCCCCGATCGCCCCCCGATCCCCCCCCCGATCGCCCCCCGATCCCCCCCCGCCCCCCCTCCCCCCCCAGTCACAGTTTTACTGATTGCATTGATCATTTCTTTACTGATCAATGCATTCAGTGTCAGTTGTGACAGTAAAAACTGTCAGGACAGTTAGTGTTAGGTCCAGGGTAGCCCCCTATCACCCCCCAATAAGATTTAACCCCCTGATTGCCCCTAGAGTTAACCCTTTCACCCCCTTTTGCCAGTGTCACTAAGCGATCATTTTTCTGATCGCTGCATGTGTCGCTAGTGTCGCTAGGTAGCTAGTTATTTTTTTAGGTTCACAGCCAGGTTTTTATATCGCTAGGTACCCCGATATACTACCCAATAATGTTTTTAACCCCCTGATTGCCGCTAGTTAACCCTTTCACCCCCTTTTGCCAGTGTCACTAAGCGATCGTTTTTCTGATCGCTGCATTAGTGTCGCATGTGTCGCTAGGTAGCTAGTTATTTTTTTAGGTTCACCGCCAGGTTTTTATATCGCTAGGTACCCCGATATACTACCCAATAATGTTTTTAACCCCCTGATTGCCGCTAGTTAACCCTTTCACCCCCTTTTGCCAGTGTCACTAAGCGATCGTTTTTCTGATCGCTGCATTAGTGTCGCTACAGTCGCTAGGTAGCTAGTTATTTTTTAGGTTCACCGCCAGGTTTTTATAGCGCTAGGTACCCCGATATACTACCCAATAATGGTTTTAACCCCCTGATTTCCGCTAGTTAACCCTTTCACCCCCTTTTGCCAGTGTCACTAAGCGATAATTTTTCTGAACGCTGCATCAGTGTCGCTAGTGTCGCTAGGTAGCTAGTTATTTTTTTAGGTTCACCGCCAGGTTTTTATAGCGCTAGGTACCCCGATATACTACCCAATAATGGTTTTAACCCCCTGATTGCTGCTAGTTAACCTTTCACCCCCTTTCACCAGCGATCACAGTATAAGTGTCACTGGTGACGCTGGTTAGCCAGTTAGTTATTTAGGTTCCCCGTCAGGTTTTTATATAGCGCCAGGGACCCCCATATACTACCTAATAAAAATTTGAACCACCTGATTGCCCCTAGTTAACCCTTTCACCACTGATCACCGTATAAGTGTTACGGGTGACTCTGGTTAGTTTGTTTTTTATAGCATTTTATATTCAAATCCGGAAGGCAGTGCTTGGTTTTCGGGGTCCCGTACGTGGCTAGGCTCCCAAAAAGTCCCCCACATGTGGTATCCCCGTACTCGGGAGAAGCAGCAGAATTTATTTTGGGGTGTAATTTGACTTCTGCCCATAGCATGTGTGAGCAATATATCATTTAGTGACAACTTTGTGCAAAAAAAAAAAAGTTTGTAATATTCCCGCAACTTTTGGCAAAATATAAAATATTCCATGGACTCAACATGCCTCTCAGTAAATAGCTTGGGGTGTCTACTTTCCAAAATGGGGTCATTTGGGGGGGTTTTGTGCTATTTTGGCATTTTATGGCCTTCGAAACTGTGATAGGTAGTGAGGAGTTAAATCAAAAATTTGCACCCTTAGAAATCCTGAAGGTGGTGATTGGTTTTCGGGGTGCCGTGCGCGACTAGACTCCCAAAAAGTCCCACACACGTGGTATCCCCGTACTCGGGAGAAGCAGCAGAATGTATTTTGGGGTGCAATTCCACATATAACCATGGCATGTGTGAGCAATATATCATTTAGTGACAACTTTTTGTAAAAAAAATTTTTTTTTTTTTTTTTTTGTCATTATTCAATCCCTTAGGACAAAAAAAATAAATATTCAATGGGCTCAACATACCCATCAGCAATTTCCTTGGGGTGTCTACTTTCCAAAATGGGGTCATTTGGGGGGGATTTGTACTGCCCTGCCATTTTAGCACCTCAAGAAATGAGATCGGCAGTCATAAATTAAAAGCTGTGTAAATTCCAGAAAATGTACTCTAGTTTGTAGACGCTATAACTTTTGCGCAAACCAAAAAATATTCGCTTATTGACATTTTTTTTACTAAAGACATGTGGCTGAATAAATTTTGCCCTCAATGTATGACTAAAATTTAGTTTATTCGATTTTTCTTATAACAAAAAGAAGAAAATATCTTTTTTTTTCAAAATTTTCGCTCTTTTTCCATTTATATCGCAAAAAAAAAAAATCGCAGAGGCAATCAAATACCATCAAAAGAAAGCTCTATTTGTGGGAAGAAAAGGACGCAAATTTCGTTTGGGTGCAATATTGCATGACCGCGCAATTACCAGTTAAAGCAGCGCAGTGCGAAATTGCAAAAAGACCTCTGGTCCTTAAGGTATTTATTGGTCCGAGGCTGAAGTGGTTAATGATATAGTCCACCACGTGAATATGTGATAAATAACAGAAAAAAGGGTATAAACCAGACAAGGGCTAGTATCAATGAACAATGTCAATAGGTTATCATTTCTGAAACATCATTAAGGCAGATGATGTCAATGAAAACATGTTGAAAAGAAAATCTTGTGAAGAGACCGCCACCAATTGCATGAAGGATTACCGGAAATATTGGACTTAAAGGGGCATATACCTCTTAAGTCAAAAAGGCTTGTGGTGATGAACACCATGTGGGATATAAAACCATCAGCGATCCAGATAGCCACGATCACAGTAGGAACTTTAAACGGTACTGGTCAACAGAGTGTTGCCAATGGACAAGCAAATAAGGTTTGGATGGAGAAGAGGATGGCCAGAGGAGATTTACATGCCATGCTCACACGATGAAACCAAAAATTGAAAAAAGGTTCCACATAGTGTGATAAGGTTTCTGAATCGCTTTAATAAAAGAAAGAAAAAAAAAGTTGGACATTCACATTTCAGATGCAATCAAAAGTTTAAAGGGGCAGAACAGTAATCATTTGTTTGTACTGTAGAAATGGTAGTTGGATGTTGAAGTGGCTCTAGGAGACCTATAGGATCAAATGATGAAGAACGTTTAGCTGGTCTCTCTGTCTCCAACTCATAGAGTCATTCAACTCTTCAATCTTGCATAGGTACTATTGAACCCCAAAACTGCTGCATAGGATAGGTAGGAAAGATAATCCTGAATGTTCAAGATGTGCCCATCTCCTGGCTATTTTATTCACTTGCTTTGGAGATGTCTAAGCCCTTGTACACACGGTCGGAGAATCCGTCGGAATGTGTCCTATCGGACCGTGTTGTCGGATAATCCGACTGTGTGTGGTATGCATCAGACTGATTCCGTTGGAATATCCGTCGGACCTTGTTGGAAATATTTTTCGACCAACTGGTTCGATAGGACATACTCCGATCATGTGTAGAGAATTTTGATCGGACCAAGTGCCACGCATGCTCAGATCAAATTCCTACATCAAAGCTATTGGCTACTAGCCTGAACGTAGTCCCATCGTAACGAAATTACGTTCTGAATGATCGGATTTTTCGACAACTTAGTCCGACCGTGTGTATGCAACAGTTTCGGACAAGATCCGACGGACAAAATCCGACGGATTTGGTTGTCGAAATCTCTGACCGTGTGTAAAGGGGCTAAAATGACCCTGGTACTGGCAGGATGTAATAGATGTGATAAACTCTATTTATAAGACTGTATTAATTCCAGATCCCGTTCTATGCCTATTGGGGTATATAAATCCCATCAATATGGAACATGTACAGGTAGTGGCCATTATAAGACCCCTATTTATGGTCCGTAAGTTAATTGCCTTTCATTAGGTCTCACCCAACCCTCCTACCCTGGGGAAACTGGAACTGGGAAATGGATAAACATGTTACGCTTGAAAAACACACCTATGTTCAACGAAACGCATCCTTGAAATTTGAAAAAATATGGAAAAAATGGATAGATGCTCCAGCCTAAACGCATAATAAGGAGAGGTAGCGTCTGAAGAGCAGGTTGGCCTGATTTATTTAACTTTTTACACAGTGTATCGGTTGCCCTGGAATATTTCTGGAATTTTTAATATACTTGATAATTATGAAATAAATTTGTTGTTGTTAAAGTTGTATCAGCTTAAAGGAGTAGTAAACCGCACTATTTTTTTTTAAAACCCTGCAAGGTAAAGACATAATGGGCTAGTATGCATCGCATAAAATACTTACCATAGAATGAAGCCCTCCTGTGGTACGCTGTCATTGCTGAGAGGGCTTCTATATTCACCCGGTCTTCCTTCCAGGTTTACATGCTCCATTGTCTGATTGGCTGTGCCGCACTGACGTCACTCCCGTACATGCCGTCTCCTTAGAGTGCATGTGTCGGTGACATCAGGGCCGCTGTTAGAAATCATGGGGCCCCATACAGCCTACCTGACGGGGCCCCATTGACCCCGCCCACAACCCATCCTGGCTCCGCCCATAACCCCACCCCTGCCTCCACGCTGTCAGGGCAGGAGGCAGGAGCTGGAACATTTAACATTTACAGCGCCCCACCAATCATAACTGCATCTGAATGGGAGAGATGTCAGTGTTTTGACATCTGTGCCCATTCAGTTTGTGTCTTCATACGGAGCTTTCAATCAGGTCTGCATGAAAAAGGACCTAATTGCAAAGCTTGGGTGAAAGGTTATGAAAGGAGAGTGGTTTGGGGGTGGTAAAAATGCAGCTTGGCTATGTATTTTTACTGTCCCTTCCCCCATCACATGTGTAAAAGTAGCATCTCACTATGCGCTCATGGTCATTATCATTATGATGATCAGTGCACAGCAGGTGCTGTGTGGCTCTGTCAGTGTAACATAACTGTGTAATGCTGACTTTGTTATGGCTGTGCTGAGTTATAGTCTGTAACACACAGTACAGTCATATATCAGGAAAGTCAGCACCACACAGTCATGTTACACTGACAGAGCCATACAGCACCTACTGTGCCCTGATCATCATAATGATAATAACCATGAGCACACAGAGTCTAGGGACTGCACATGCTACAATAGTGTGACCTGTCAGTGTGTGTGTGTGTGTGCAGGGGACTGCTTGCCTGTGCACCACTGCCATTGTCCAGATTACTCCTGCTGCTCTGTCTGTCTCAGCCGTCCCAGTGATAAGTCCCTCAAGCTGCAGCACTTACTGGATGAAGGGAGCCGTATAACAGTAATATCCATCCGCCGGAGAGGCATACAGTGAGCAGGAAGAACTTTAGTTTGTGCAGGTATACTGAGAACAACATGCGGCACAGCATTGTATCCCTGCACCCGAAAATAGAAAAAAAGTCCCTCTTCTGCTTTCACCTCCTGGGCCCCTCTGGTAACCTGATGGGGCCCAGGAAATGAATATATATTCCTTATATATGTTAGTAATCAAGTGGGTGCAGGTTAATATAGTTAATTTTTTTATTTTATTTTTTTAGCTAGAAGTTAAAAGCTGCTCGGGCCCCCCCTGCTGGCCGGGCCCGGTACAACAGGGCTGGTTGTACTGCCCTATCAGCGGCCCTGGGTGACATCACCGGCTGCATGCAATATGAATATCTCCTAAACCGTGAAGGTTTAAGCGATATTCATGGTACCTACAGGTAAGTATTATTATAGGCTTACCTGTAGCTACAAAGTGCAAAAATAGACTGTTCCACTTTAACTGAGTAGTAAGGAAAGGAGAGAGGAAGAGAGAAATGAGAAGAAGGGAAAAGGGGAAAGGGAATTTCCTTTTTTTTTTTTTTTCAGTTGTTTTATTTATTTGTACGTTTGTTATGTAAAAGGAGAAAAAATTTTAAAAAAACAAAATATGATAAAAAAAAAAAATCAACGAAAAAAATAAACGGAGAGTAAGGGAGAGTCCTCTTCATGCAGCTTCAAAGTCCGACATGAAAAATATGAAAAATACACGAATCCTGTCAATTACAGGTTTAGGAGATGCCTTAAAGCTGTGCACGGTGCTACAGAACAACATCATTGTCAGTGACAGCCTCAATGACAGCGTACTTTAGTAGCGGATATTTACCTGTGAAATTGATATTTACCATGACTAGGGTAATTCAGATCCCCACTCCAACCTTAAAGTGATTGTAAATGTTAGTTTTTTTTTATTTTAAATAGCCAACATGTTATACTTACCTGCTCTGTGCAGGGATTATGCACAGAGCAGCCCCAATCCTCTTCTTCTGGGGTGCCCGGCGGTAAGTCGCTTTCCAAGGGGGCACTCACTTGTCCCGCTGCTGCGTCCATTGACACAGACAGCAGAACTCGGCCCCGCCCACCAGTCTCGGGTCACTGGATTTGATTGACAGCAGCTGAAGCCAATGTCTCCTGCTATCTATTCAATGAGGACAGAGACAGCGGCTGGAGCCACTGGGCTCGTGCTCGTCGCTGGAACGAACAGGTAAGAAAAAGGGGGGCTCTGGGGGGCAGCTGCAGCACACAAGGTTTTTCACCTTAATGCATAGAATGCACATGACTGGACTTTCCAGCAGAAAAGGTCTGACGGTCTTCCTGACGGACTTCTGATCAAACGGACTTGCCCACACACGAACGGACCGGAAGTCCGTTCGTTTTGAATGTGATGACGTACGACGGGACTAGAGAAGGAAGTTCAATAGTCAGTAGCCAATAGCTGCCCTTGCGTCATATTTGGTCCATCGGACCAGCATACAGATGAACGGTTTTCCCGCTAGAAATTGATTCCATAGGTGTCAAAGAGGTTACCTGGCTGGATGACTTGCTGCCCGCTCCGGCGTGCGCCGATGCTCATTGGAACGCACCTTCCTGTGGGCATTGGTGTGCATGTGCCGGCTGGTCCTCATGCGCCGCTGGTGCGCATGTGTGCGATGACGCGCGTGTTCCTGTGGACACTTGTCAGCGTGCTCCTATGGGTGCCGGTGCGCATGTGGGTTTGCGCGGCTGTGCGTGTTGGCACACACACATGCGCACTGTTTGGCGCCAACCGGTCTATTTAGTTCTGCAGCACCCTTTGCTCGGTACTGCCTTATCATCAGCTTCCCGTGACCTTTCTCCTGTACCCGTATCTGTGTTCTGATCTCCTGATGACTTGGCTTGCCTCTCAGACTCCATGGATTTCTGTCTGCACCTGACCATGGCCTGAGTGACTCCGCTTCTGCCTACTCCTCTGTACCTCGCTGCCCGCCCCTTGCCTGAACTCGGCCTGAACCCGGACTTGCCTGCTCTGCTCCTGCTCAGCACCCGTTGCCTGTGTTCCTGTCTACCATCTTGCTGTCTGAAGATCCTTTACTTCCAGCATCAGGATCCTCATTACCAGGCTCTCATACCATTCCGTACTCCCGTGCTACCTCTTCTCTCTACCAGGGGCAGCGACTCAGATACGTAAGGGAGGCCACCCTCTGCCCAAGTGGACTCACGGGTCAGGTACGTGTTCATGTTCTATTTCTAGGTCCGTCTGAATTTTTGTAGAAAAAAGTCAGATGAAGCCCACACACAATCGTGATATGCGACGGAATGATTCCGTCGCACCTTTTCTGCCGGAAAGTCTGATCGTGTGTATACATGCATCAGAATTTACAACCTCTTTAATATCTTCACTTCTCAACAAATCAGACCACACCTAGATGGAGTTAAATGCCCTTAGCAGCCTTTTATTATAAAAGTACAAAAACAAATCTTAAATATCAGTCAAATAACAATTAGTAGATTTGTGTTTTTCACAGCTCCAGAGACACTGGGTAAGACTTTGGCTGCAGCCATTCCTCAATTTTGGTGAAGTTAAGCAGAGGCTTACAGGGCCCTTGGTCCAGGGGTCAAGTCCTGGAGAAAAAAGTGTGGTGAGTTTACACTTTTCATTGAACAGAGTTTGGATAACACAGGGTTAAACGGAAAGGTCATAAATGAACTGCACATTATCTGGACAGAATGCTTGGGGGGATAGTGATGTGTTCCTGCTTAGGAGATGTATGTTAGCTTGGGGGGGCTGCAAACTCTGCAGGGCTCCAACACACACTCGCTGCTATTCCAACCCTTCACATATTTCCACATAAACTTCCCTCCTGACATTAAACTTTGCCAGGTATTGTGCTCAGCTTACCACCCCATACTGATGTTCCTCCCTCAGCTCACCTCTCTCCCTGCATGTCCTGTGAGCAGAATAGCTGTGCTCCTCCTTTGGTTCTCTCATCATATGGCACTGAAGATAGAGGAGGGGGGGATTCAGCGGGACACACAGAGCAAGTATGCAGGAGACTGGGGGGGGGGGGGGGTGAGGAGACAGAAAATCAGGCAGGTCGGGGGGTGGGGGGAGAGTATCACAAGAGGTCTGACTAAATACAATCTATTATCAGCAGGGACCTGATCTACCCATCAGCTAGCTGTGATTGACAGGTATATTGAAGAGGAAGCTGTCATGGGGCTCCCTACTGGCAATGCCTGAATGGTCAGTCCACCCCTGGTGTGCAACACTTACTATTGCGAGCTGTGTCGGTGGCTGCTGGTGTAGCACCTGCCACACAGTTCGCATACTTCAAAGTCTTGCAGGACGCAGCTGCTAACGGGAACGGAGTTCCTGTTGTGGAAAAAGTACAGGAACTCCGTTCCCATGTGTTCCCGCAGGACTGGAGCCCTGCCTTGGTCCATGTGAAACTCACCTTTATCCTTAGAGACACTCACACCAAATTCTTAAAGATCTGGGACCCTCTGATAACCTACAATGCCCACCTGATTCTTCACCATTCCTTGCTTTCTATATGAATACAGGTAAAGGACAACCCTGTGCCATGTAACGGGGCTAGACCGTATGGGAAATCCCCTCTGACTCCTTTCCCTCTCTTAGGCAATTCCTTCCTTTCTTCCTCTTTTCACTTTCCCCTTCGTGAGGATTATAGGCTCCTTATTTCTATTCCTCTTCTCCTTCACCCTAACACAGTGTTTCTCATCAGAGCATCATCCCTCTCCCTTTTTTTTTGCTTCTCGTTTTTCTTTTCTCTTTTGTCTTGGATGAGGCAAAAGTTTTGGCCCACAGCCTTCATTGCCACTGGACTACTCTCAAAACGACAACAATGTTTAACAAATGCACTTGTTGGGACCTTTGGCTTGAATTGTGACATTTATGCACTACCAACATACATATATCTCATAGAATTGTAACTTTTTTCCTCGTCAAAAACTCTTCAAAAAAATAAATAAAAATAAATACATGCTCCAATGCCCTCTACCGCTTACCAGAGCCGTAGGCAGCGGCGGAGGCGATCCTCTCACACCAGTGGCATGGAGATGGGTGAGTGGAAGATGGCCCCCACCCGTCTTCATACCTCTGCAGGGCGGAAGTGACATCAAAAATTTTCTACCAAAAAAAAAAATTTTTTAACTTGTAAACAACAAATCTCAAAAAGAGCTCAGTCCTTAAGTGGTTAAAGTAACCCTTGAAATTTCCATCTAAATAATCAAGATCTATGTATATTTGTAACCAAATCCAACATGTTGGGGCCAAAGCCGCAAAACACTGCTTTGGGAACAATTTTACAAACTGTCCACAAATAGAAAAAAGCGCAGCCAAAGAGATCATGAGCTAGCACTTAAACGTGTTGCTGACACTGACAGTAGTCCTAAATAAGGACTTTTAGCGATTGTAGCCAGATGCTAGGCTAGAGACAGAGTGTGATTTAGGACACTCTGCTGAAGTGCTCTCTGTGCTCCCAATGGTCTTCAGCTGAATGGGTTAGACTAATAAAGTAAAGTCCAATCTAATTTTGAACGTGAATGTTGCCGCCTCCATCAGCGAGATTGACACCTTGCTGGCCCCATCGCCTGGTATGGATTTAAAGGGGAAGCCCTACGCTGAAAAAACGGCATGGGGGTACCCCCAAAGTCCATAGTAGACCCTTATCCGAGCACGCAGCCCGGCCGGTCAGGAAAGGGGGTGGGGACCAGCGAGCGCCCCCCCCCCTCCTGAGCCGTACCAGGCCGCATGTCCTCAACATGGGGGGTGCTTTGGGGACCCTGCCCCTTATGATGTCACAGTCCCGGAGGATGCTGGGACTGTGACATCATAAGGGGCAGGGTCACCATGTGACATCACCCGGTGACCCCACCCCTTGTCCCTATATAAGTCGCCGCACAACGAGTCCCTGCCATTGCGGCCAGAGAGAGCGTTGTGTCAACATCACAAAGAAGAAGAAAAGAAGAGAAGAAGGTGGCAGTGACAGAAGACTGGGCCAACACTAGTAAAAGAGCTATAAGAAGATAGCGGAGGCCCGGAAAGACGAACTGAAGAGCGGGACAAGACCCCCGAAGAGTGGGATATGACCCCCGAAGTCGGAAGAAGACCCCCGGACGGCGGCGGCAACGAAGAAGAAAGCCGGGCTCCTCCGCTAGTAAAAGAGCTAGCAAAAGAGCAGAAGGTAGTGAAGGAGTCCGGCGAGAAGACCCCATGAAGACGGAAGAAGACCACCGGAGCTGTCTAATAAATTATTTTAAAAACTTGTGTTGTGTTTTTTTATTTACACTTTTTTCACCAGGTGAATGGGTAGGGGTACATCGTACCCCATACTCATTCACATAAGGTGGGGTGCCGGGATCTGGGGGCCCCCTTATTAAAGGGGGCTCACGGATTCCAATAAGCCCCCCGCCCGCAGACCCTGACAACCAACGGCCAGGGTTGTCGGGAAGAGGCCCTTGTCTTCATTAACATGGGGACAAGGTGCTTTGGGGTGGGGGGGGGGGGGCCGCAAGGCAGCAAATTTACACTGTTATACAAGCTGTACACTCACTACTTTACATTGTAGCAAAGTGTCATTTCTTCAGTGTTGTCACATGAAAAGATAGAATAAAATATTTACAAAAATGTGAGGGGTGTACTCACTTTTGTGAGATACTGTATATATATATATATATATATATATATATATATATATACAGTGCCTTGCGAAAGTATTCGGCCCCCTTGAATTTTTCAACCTTTTGCCACTTTTCAGGCTTCAAACATAAAGAATAATTTTGCACGCACCACTTTTCAGTTTTTTATTTGCTAAAAAAGTTTAAATTATCCAATAGATTTCGTTCTACTTCACAATTGTGTCCCACTTGTTGGTGATTCTTCACAAAAAAATTAAAATTTTATATCTTTATGTTTGAAGCCTGAAATGTGGCAAAAGGTTGAAAAGTTCAAGGGGGCCGAATACTTTCGCAAGGCACTGTATGCACGCCCGTGTGTTTGAATTTAGGGGTGCACACCCCAATGCAATAGGCTGCGCACACCTATGTATTTATCTACTTATATTCCTATCTAACTCAGAATTAAACAGAATTGGTGGGAACGAGTCCTGAATGCATATATATATATATAGGCACAGAGTACAGTCATCCTGTTCATTCTTAAATAAATGTTTCCGACTCACATTCTACCGCCTCCATCCCCCGCTTCCCCTAGAATCACATTCACAATCCTCCTACATGTCTGCAGTGGGGAACGCTGAGCCTTTCCTGTTCACAACACACATATTAAACTGTTCAAATACACCTCACTCTCACTATGAATTCACAAACTGCTTTTTTCTAACACCAAAATCAGCAAGAGACATAAAATGGGGTCAGTCAAGGGTTAAAGTAGCCCATCTCAGGCCCATTTAAGCAGCGCAAATTGCACTAACTTGAGACAATGAGAGTTCAATTATACAAGGTGAGCAATGGAAATATCTTGTTGTGAGATACCGCCCCATTATACTAAACATGCATTTTAAAATGTAACTTGTTCTATCCTCATTTTCTTCCCTGTCCTAGCGCTTCTTTAGGATAAGTTCACAAGGGTGGCAAAAGGGCGGTAAAACTTGCAGTTGATCCATGTTTCTGCTGCCCCCCCCCCCAACTGCCCAATTACAAATTAACATGGCGACCACTCACACTCATATACATTGGTACAATGCTTTGCAGTTAAGCAAATTTAACTTGGCATGTTGCGTTTGGCAGATGGTGGCAAAAAAAGCTCTTTGAGGCCAAAGGGGCAACACCACAGCTGCATGCAAGCACTTGGTAAGCAGTTACAGCGTGGCCTCTTGAACGCCTGCAAATCGCTGCTGAACCTCATCTGATCTATTGTGGATCTCTTTCAGGAGGACAGTTAAGTCCATCTCCATAAAGTTGGCATGTTACGTTTGGCAGGTGGTGGCAAACACACCCTTTGAGGCCAAAGGGGCCACACCACAGCTGCCTGCCAAGCACTTGGCAAGCAGTTACAGCGTGGCCTCTTGAATGCCTGCAAATCGCTGTTGAACCTCCTCTGATCTATTGTGGATCCCTTTTAGGAGGTCAGTTAAAGTGTTTGTAACCCTAAAAAAACAAAACAAAAAAAAAAAAGCATGTTATACAGCACAGTGCTTGTGCTGTGTAATTTGGCCCCCTGTATCACATGATACACATGGCTGATCCTGCCCGCGGTTATGGCCATGAAGTTGGCATGTTGCGCTTGGCAGGTGATGCCAAAGACACCCTTTGAAGCCAAAGGGGCAACACCATAGCTGCATGGAAAGCAGTTACATTGTGACAGTATTGCCTGCAAATTGCTGCAGAACCTCTTCTGATCCCTGTGGATCCCTTTCAGAAGGGCAGTTAAAGTGTTTGTAACCCTAAAAAAACAAAACAAAAAAAAAAAGCATGTTATACAGCACAGTGCTTGTGCTGTGTAATTTGGCCCCCTGTATCACATGAAATACCTGGCTGATCCTGCCCGCCCCCAGTAAACCGATCATGGTTTATCATGGCTACTGATCTCTGAAACCATGGTCAGTTTACATGCCTCTGTCATCCGCAGCTGTCCTGTCCTCTCACCCCCCCCCCCCTTCCCTGCCTGTCAGCTCCATCTGCTCCCCGGCCCTCCCCTCCTGCTGCTATCGTAAATCAGTGTTCTTTCTACCATCCCCTCTGTTATAGTAAATAATGTCCCCAGTGTATTTTTTTTTTTTTAAATAAGGCACTGTATACTTTTTCATAGCGCCGCTCGCATGACCGGCCACCTCTCTCTCTCCAGCGGGGGGATACTCAGCCTCCCCTGCTTTGCTGTGAGATCGAAAGAGGAGAGAGGCGGCCGGTCACGTGAGCGGCGCTATAAAATAAGGAATATAGTGGCTTATTTAAAAAAAAAAAAAAACAACACATACACTGGGGACATCATTTACTATAACAGAGGGGATGGTAAAAAGAACATTCCGTGGCTTTACAACCACTTTAAGTCTGCTGTCCATGTGAACGTGGCCTTAAGCTGGCCATATACTAGTAGGATTATTAGTTTGAAGAACATTTTGTTGGATTTTCTAATCGTCACTGGGCTCAAATCCACGTTAATTTTCAACCACAGTAACTATAAACTTTGAAAGGAGCAAGATTTCTCAAACAAATAAAATTCCAACAGGGAATGTGGGAAAAGTCCATTCATTCCATAATTGAATATTAAAAGAACGACATTCATCAACCCATCGAATGTACTGAGAATTTTTGTACGAATTTTTGATAAAAAATTATTTGTTTTAAACTAAATTTAGGGTCCCTTTACACCTTTGCATGTGTGTTTTATTGCACATTCCTTATAAGTATTTGCTTCCTACAGATGCTTAAGTTCAAGGCATCAAAAAATGCAAGAGCTGAAACAAAAACAAAGACAGAGGTTAGTGCATTATTGTAAGACACTTTATTGTAAAAGAATATGAAAAATCCAAAGTGAACTGCAAGCATAAAATCAATCCAGTCCCGATGCCTGAGTGGTCCCCATCCTCAGGACCTTAGTTACGCGTTTCAAGGGCAGTGCCCTCTTTATCAGAGCTAACCTTTACCATCAGAGGATGAGACAGAAGAGAAGCAATATCTGACACCATCTATATAGACTGCTAGGGGTAGATTTACCAAAACTGGAGCACTCAGAATCTGGTTCAGCTCTGCATGGTAGCCAATCAACTTCTAATTTCAGCTTGTTCAATTAAGCTTTGACAATAAAACCTGGAAGCTGATTGGTTTGCACCAGATTTTGCACTCTCCAGCTTTAGTAAATAACCCCCATAGACTGGAGGTTTTTTTCCACCTGTAATGCTGATAGTCTTCAGTTTTGCACCAAAAGATGTAATTGACCCATTTTTGGCCAATGCAATTCAGTATAGTGCCAGTGTGGTCACATCTTTGCATTGTGGTGTGCTGATGGGTCAGGGGTGTGTAGGCGGGTGCAGTCTCCTTTCTCCGCTGAGAAAGAGGCAAAGTCAGGAGGAAACTGTTCCTTTATGGTTTGCTGGGTCACTGGAGAAGTAATATAGTTGGATGCTGCTGCCCCATGTGACCCCGGAGGCCATCTTGGGTCAGACAAAGGCTATTTAAGTATAATAAAATAACTATAGCGCTCGCAAAAGTGCATAGATCATTCCATTGAAAAAACTTACAAAAATAATAGTAAAAATAAAATAACATCAAATAATCATGTTGAAATATTGCAAAATGTCCCAAATAAAGGTGCTTAAGTGCTTCAATCCTGAAGCTCTGATTTTCTGGCATTAGCCACCGGACCTTCAGAGCGCATGCGCCATACAGGTTTAGGAGACATTCATTTTATCTACAGGTAAGCCTTATTATAGGCTTACCTGTAGGTAAAAGTCACAAAGCGGGATATACAACCGCTTTAAGTGCTTCAATCCTTATAAAGTGCAGTAGTGTTCCAAACTTATACTCCATGATGTGGCACACACCCCTCCTGTGTCCCCACTCACCAAATGAAATGGACCCCTTGCTTTTCAGTCTAGGGGTCATAAAAGCTGTAAAGCTGGCCAGCAATGGTGACTCACAGAAGGTCCAATGGAAATCTCCCCCAGTGTAATTATCATAAGTTGGTAAATGCACCAAAAATAAAAAGAAGGCACTAATAGTAAAGCACAGTAGGTTGGCATTTATTGCGCAAATACAGGTTGGTACTTACAGGACATGGAAGTAAAATAAGCATAAAATAATGCAGGGAGGTCCTTGATGACGCCTTGTGGGAGGGCGAAACAGATTGATGTAATTTCTGGTACAGAGTCCAAACGACGTCACTTACAATTTCGGTGGAACGCGCACTGGATGTGGCGTTACCTGGATTTTATCCCTGCATTATTATATGCTTGTTTTACTTCTCTGTCCTGTAAGTACCAACCTGTATTTGCGCAATAAACACCAACTTACTGTGCTTCACGATTAGTTCCTTCTTTTTATTTTTGGTGCATTTACCAACTTACGATTATTACGTTGGGGGAGATCTCCATTGGACCTTCTGTGAGTCGCCATTCCTGGCCAGCTTTATAGCTTGTATGGCCCCCTAGGCTGAAAAGATAGGGGTCCATTTCAACTGGTGAGTGTGGACGCAGGAGGGGTGTGTGCCACATCACTGAGTATACGTTTAGAGCACTACTGCACTTTATAAGGATTGAAGCACTTAAAGCGGTTGTATACCCCGCTTTGTGACTTTTACCTACAGGTAAGCCTACTGTATAATAAGGCTTACCCTGTAGGTAAAATGAATGTCTCCTAAGGTTTAGGAGATATTCACCTTGCATGCAGCCGCTGACATCAGTGGCGCATGCGCTCTGAAGATCCGGTGGATAATGCCGGAAAATCAGAGCTCCTGGCCGGGACAGAGGACTCCCGCGCATGAGCGGGAGTGATGTCAATGCGGCTTCGACCACTCACATCACCGGAGCCGCGAACCTGGAAGAAGCGCAGAGGGAACATGTCAGTTCCCTCAGTGGTGACCGGGAGGCAGTTTGAGGGTTTCGTTCTAAGCTAAGTATATCATAATGAGCTAGTATGTGATGCATACTAGCTCATTATGCTTTTGTCTTACAGTTTTTTTTTTTTTTTTTTAGGTCGGGCATACAACTTTAAGCACCTTTATTTTGAATGTTCTGCAATATTTAAACATGATTATTTGATTGATGTTTTTTTTATTTTTGCAGTTATTTTTGGAAGTTTCTTCAATGGAATGATCCATGCACTTTTGCGAGCGCTGTAATTATTTTATTATATTCATTCAAGTGCACAGCACTTTGTGTACAGCAGTTGAAATTATTATTATATCTGTTATTTCAATTTTTCCCACTTGTTTCACTTTCAGCGCAATTTTTTTCCCGAGTCTATTTATGATCTTTATAAAGTATAGTCCCTCATGCTACTAAGTGAATAAATACTAACTAAATAAATAAATAAACAATAATGGAAAGCTGCTGCTAGACCTAAAGTGTACACAGTGCACAAAAGCGAATAATATAAGCAGGAGTGATCAGTGCACATTTCTAAATAATAAATTAGATTAATGAATCAAACATGTGCTAAAAAAAATTAAATGCTAAAATGGGTGATAAAAGTCCAAAATATCCCAAATTTGTGAAACGGCTCTTCTAAGAGGTCAAAGCAAATTCTTCTTAACAAAAATCTTCATGACTTTGCAAAAAACGTAATGCTCACAGAGCCCTTACCTCCATAGGAAGTATAATCAACCTCAAGGATCTCGTATGATGGAAACACTCACAGCTGCGGATCTCCAATTTGCAAACGTGCTGGGGTTTCCGATTCTAGGTGGTGTTATACAGGTTCATTCAAATGCCAAATGGATCCTTACATTAAAACAAGTTAAAAGAGCTTGTGTGGTGCAAACACGGCGTACAAGACGCCTCTTACCTCACTTCCGGTTCACTCTATGTATGCGGCCACGCCCTACGCGTTACGTCATGACACATGACTTTATCAGGGGAGGTTACGCCACTTGTCGTGACGTAACGCGTAGGGCATGGCTGGATACGTAGAGAGAACCAAAAGTGACGTAAGAGACATCTTGTACGCAAGTGTTTGCAGCACACAAGCTCTTTTAACTTGTTTTAATGTAAGGATTCATTTGGCGTTTGAATAAACCTGTATTGTTTATACATATTACACTATGGGAGGCTATTCTTTGTTCTTTTTGAATGGTTGGAACCGTGAGTTTGCCCATGTAATTGGGAGCCCCGAAGGAGAAGTTTGACATCAGTATAGGGAGGTTTGAGTCCGGTCTAACGCCACCTAGTATTGGAACCCCCAGCACATTTGTAAATTGGAGATCCGCAGCTGTGAGCCCATTTCCATCATATGAGATCCATGAGGTTGATTATACTTCCTTAAGGGCTCTGTGAGCATTAAGTGTTTGCGAAGTCACAAAAATTTTTGTTAAGAAGAATTTGCTTTGACCTCTTAGAAGAGCCGTTTCACAAATGTTGGATATTTCAGACTTTTATCACCCATTTCACTGTTTAAATTGTTTTAGCACATGTTTGATTCATTAATCTCATTTATTATTTAGAAATTTGCGCCGATCACTCCTGCTTATACTATTTAAGACCTTGGCTCCTTGGTTTGACGTGCATTTCTGCGAGTGGACATGATAGGGACAGATCACCTGTCTGTCTGGGAAAGTGGCTAGCGGTAGCGAGAGGTTCCTCACAAGTAGGAACATGCTAGAGATATGCCATCCTTCTTGGAATCCTCTTGCCTGGTTGCAGACCAGCCAGGCCACATTCCTCTCTCTGAGACAGATTGATGCTCAAGAACGGCTCAGTTCTACCTTGCCCTGACATACTGTGAGCGTTCCCAACAGGGGCGGACGGACAACTCATGGGGCGCCTGGGCAATAAGAGATTATGGGGGCTCCAGGCAATCAGAGATTATGGAGCCACACGGTATACACACACAGTATACAATCACACAGTATACACAGACATGTTTCTATTGGCTGAGAAGGTACTGGAGAGGTGGGGCAGCTATAATCTCAGGATTTTTAGACCAAAAGGATGTCAGTAAGGGACATTTCTACATACTGTCCCGGGTTTTACTGAGGCTGGCAACGCTGATGGGGCCCCCTAGTGGCCCGGGGCCCTCGGGCAGTGCCCAAGTGGCCGAATGGTCAGTCTGCCCCTGGTTCCCAGTCGGATGCTTTCCCACTGGGCTATTTTATCATTGAACTTTCTCTTCAATACAAGTTCTGTTTATTGCAACCCACCCACAGATGTTATTCTAAAGGGGGCCCTTTAGAACTAAATTAGATGCACCCCACCATAATGCATGAATAATGTGCTATCAGCACCTGCCAACATGTATTAAAAAGTGCATGATAATGTGCATGCACAGGGGGGAATCCAATTTCAAAATTACATTAGAAGATTTTGACAGATAGGAGGTCGAATTAGAGAGATCCTGTAGCAGAATAATCAGATTGTTCATTTTGGGTTTTTGCTGGGGGATAAAAGTGAGAATCTGTTCTGGATAGAACAGACAATTCTTCTTTCGCAAATTGGGACTACATAGAAAGCAGTACCTGGCAGAGAGCCACCCCTGTGTATGTCTCATATACAGAAGCTCAGGCCTACGACTGGAAATTCACACTGCGAGTGGGCGGTGAATGGGGACCACAAAAAGTGGTGTGTATGTTATTCTATAGTGAGCCAGTCATATCTATACAGCTCTACACAGTCGGTTCCTGCACTCCTTCCTGCTTCTAGCGTGCCTATTTCACACACATCCTGATGACACCTCATGCTGAGACGTTCTTCTATACATCCTGTGTAACCCTAAAAGGGTTAAAATACCCCTGGGTTACTAGTAAGCTATGGGCTGCGTGGTCTACTTTTACTTAATTATATTCTATTTTTATCTTTACCTCCCCTCATTTCAGAATTCTTCACTGTGCTATGCTCTTCCAGACCATGGGTTCCATGGGAGATCTGTACATATATAGGGACCTTTTTGGTCCAGTTCACTAATGACCCATTCAAACAAATGCATTAATGTAACCGGTATTGTGCACTATGATGCTGCAAAAATGGACCTGACCCCCACCCCCCTTTTTCTTTTATGCAGCATGTGCATTGTGGTTTGCTGCCGTGTGGGTGCATTGTAATAATGTGGGGGGGGGGGGGGGTGTTAATCAAAAGCTATCGAAACAAACCAAACCCACAGTTAGCACATTACTACAAAATAAAGATATGAATGGACTCTTAGTCTAGATTAACACCTTCGGGCGTGTGGTTTCATGCATTTTTTACATGTGTCATCAAAATCAGCATTTTCAAGCCCTCCTATTGTCAGCAATATATCGGATCCTGGCCCATGTGATGTATGTTTTCTCATCTTTGCGTCATGTGCCTATGATCTACAATTTGAGTTAGTGTAATTGTATTCTATTTTGGTTCTGTTCACATATATGCGCCGGCATTTTCTATATTCATATGTACATTTACTTTGCAGAAGACCATTCATATTGTTAATTCAGGACACCTCTGAAGAAGGAATCCTGAAACGTGTTAGGTGCCTGCATCTATATTTTATTCATTGTTCATGATATATGTTTTTCTACATTTTTGTATTAATAAAACTGATATTTTATACAATCTTTTTGGTTCTTCACCTTTGTGCCACTATAGTCCCACCCTTGAGGGTATTTTACTTTTACATTTAACCAGGGATGGTGGCACCCCATCCATTTTAGCCACTATCCATGTCTATGAAACATTGTCATCAATAAACTCTGTAATTGTCAGAAACCATGAAATCAGACCAAGACAAAAGTACAGTTAAATCACACTCGTTTAATAATAAAAGAAAATAGAACAAACATAGTCAGACAAACCAAACGTCAGGAAGCCGGAGATGAGCGTAGTAAAACAGCAAGCAGGATCTGGAGTCAGAAGGGCTGTCAGCCAAGCAAGTCTTTAACAGGAATGCAGGAGATAGTCTCTGTGATGTTGACCAAGGCGAATCATCAACAGCTGAGTGGCTGTGGAGAGATAGGAGCTGGCAATAAGCCGACCGCTGAGCAGCCAGCTCAGAGAAGGAAGGGCTGAGTCCAGCCCTGACAGTAACAACCCCCCAAAAAAACAACTCAATGCACGTCACCATTCAAAACAATGGCTAGCTTGTGTGTAATGCCCTCCCCGCTAGGTGGTTAGGTTATTTTAGTTTTTGGGCATGTTGTGTTATAATCACAAGAGCAGGGATTGTTTAGGTTGGACTGTTCAGGGTTTCACAGGCTGGGTGTTTAATTCCTTCCCCCTTCCTCTAGAAGAAGCTTCTACAGCAGTAGTCTCCAAACTGTGGCCCTAGGGCCGTATGTAGCTCTTTGCTTGAATTTATCCTGCCCGGTGCATTATTTCTGCCACTGACACCAACAATGGGGCACTATTCTTCCCACTGAAACAAGTGATAGTGCACCTCTTCTCCCATTGACTCCATTGATGCAGAACCATTCCTCCCATAGACACCAATGATGGGGGACTATTCCTCCCACGGATACCAATGATGGGACACTGTTCGTCCTACAGGTACCAATCATGGGACATGATCCTTCCTACAGATACCAATGATGGGGCACTCTTCCTCCCACTGATACCAATGATGGGACACTATTTCTTCCACTGACACCAACTATGGGGCATAATTCCCACTAGTGACACCAACAATTGGGGAAACTGTTCCTTCCACTGACACCAGCTAGGGGGCATAATTCCTGCCACTGACATCAACTGGAGACATAGTTCCTGCCACTGACACCAACAATGGGGCACTGTTCCTTCCAATGACACCAACTAGGGGGCATAATTCCTTCCACTGGCAACAAAGATTTGGGAACTATTCCTCCCACTGACACCAACTATTTCTCCACCTAATACCAAAGTTTGGGCCCGTTCTTTAGAAAGTTTGGAGACCCCCATTCTATAGCTTAGGGAGGGAAAATTCAAATACCCGGCCTGAATGTTTAGTAGGGCCTGGCCATTCCCTGGGGAGGTGTGCCCAGATGGAGGCTGGGTTACTGTAAAATAGACTGGTGTCCTAGGTGGATTGTATTTTTACCCCTGTGGGGGTGGATATGTGAGCTGAGACCCCCTCAGGACTGGAAGCTGAAATACCTTACTAGAGGCTGCACCTGTGTTTCCAGTTCAACCTGATCCCCTAAAAGTTTAGCACTTCGATTATCGTATAAGCATGAAATTTGGATGCACAAAAATATGTGCTTGTAAATTAGCATGTGCTAAGCACATAAAGGCCATGTGCATTTTATGGCTGATTCATGAATAAATTTCAAGTGTTAAAATAACAATTCATGAATGAAGGAGGAGGAATTTTCAATCATCCACCCATCCTCCGTTTATAGATAACATTTCATTCATAGACGCTGTAGTACCAGTTTGTTGGGCCGCATAAATTAAACAAATGATTTCTCTCTAGTTCAACCCCAATACAAAAAGAAAGTTATCAGAATATACACACTATGCTCACTAGAATTAAAACAAACGGATCCAAATTAATTCGGATCTTTCGTTATGTCCTTATTTCAAATGCTTATCAAAGGCCCAAACTATCGCATTATGTAACCCAAATGAATACGAACAAATTTGCTTTTTTTGTTATATATTTTTGTAGCATTATCTCCATAGGGGTTGCAGATAGCTAGGTTCCCCACTCCTACACAGCAAAGCAAGTAGCATTTTCAGTTTTCATTCAGACACAAAGAACAGTCTCTGAGCTTTGTTTTTATTGTAGCACTATTCCTGTAGGAGTTTCAGATGTCAGGGTTCCCCACTGCTACACAGCCAGTCACAAGGCATTTTCAACTTGCATCCAGAGACAGAAAACAGTCCTTGAGCCTTCTTTTTTTGTTTTACTGAGGCTATAATAACTTGGATGTGGTTGGCGGTTATGGGATGCCCAACTTGACAGACATGGAAACGAATCAGGGACAACTACCTCCCTATTTACAGCTCCACTTATTCCTCCTGCACAGCTTAACTCTATCCAGGGGCAGACTGATAATTCAACCACTCGGGCACTGCCCGAGGGCCCCAGGCCACTAGGGGGCCCCATCAGGGTTGCCAGCCTCATTAAAACCAGAGACAGTATGTAAAAATCAGTTTTTTTTTTTATCTGTCTCTGAAATATCCCTTACTGACATACTTTTGGTCTAAAAATCCTGAGATTATAGCTGCCCCACCTCTCCAGTACTTTCTCAGCCAATAGAAACATGTCTGTGTATACTGTGTGTACTTGTATGTGTATACTGTGTGATTGTATACTGTGTGTGTGTGTGTTGGTGTATACTGTGTGGCCCCATAATCTCTGATTGCCTGGGGGCCCCATAATCTCCTATTGTCCGGGGGCCCCATGAGTTGTCAGTCCGCCCCCAACTCTATCCTCCTTACAGCTCCACTTTACTTACTTTGCAGAACTCCAATTGATTTATTCTTTGGGAACGAACAGTCTGTTAGCTCAACATATGCCCCTTACAGGTTAGGTACTCTCAGTCCCTTAGAAAAGTAGCACATGGAGTGAACTGCATCATGAAACACCTTCAGCTTCCCAATAGACACTGGTTCCAGCTCTACTTCTTGTGGGAAATGCTAGCCCACCTAGATGCTTCTACTTCACAGTCTCCCGACTGACACACTGGAGATCTCCCAGGGCAAGATTCAATGAAGACTTAGCACCAGTGGCTCCATCGGTCAAGGTGGGTGTCACTATAGCCCTGCTAGCCCACACTAACCCCCCCGTCGCTCTAGCCCGCCATCACACACCATAAGCAACCCACCCAGTCGCCGTCTCGCTCGCTCGCCCTCTGGCCTCCCGTCAGCCCTGCACTTACCCCATGCAGGTCACGGCGGCGGCTCCTCCCCTCCATCTTCCGACTGTCGCTTCTCCTCCCAGCCAATAGAGTCATTGGACTCCCGGCCACTAAACACAGCGATTCCCCTTCCTCAAGAAGACACATGTATAATCATGCCAGTGAACATCTAAAATGATTCAGAGAAGGATTGGGAGAAAGTGCTGTGGTCACATGAGACCAAAATAGAGTTCTTTTGCATTAACTTGACTCGCCGTGTTTGGAGGAAGAAAAATGCTGACTATGACCCTAAGAACACCATCCCTACAGTCAAGCCCGGAGGTGGAAACATTATGCTTTGAGGCTGTTTCTCTGCTAAAGGTACAGGCAGACTTTGCCGCATTGAGGGCTAATGGATGGGGCCGTGTATTGTAAAATCTTGGATGAGAACCTTCTTCCCTCAGCTAGAACACTGAAGATGGGCCATGGATGGGTCTTCCAGCATGATAATGACCCAAGACATACCACCAAGGCAACAAAGGAGTGGCTCAACAAGAAGCACATTAAGATCAAGGAGTGGCCTAGTCAATCTCCAGACCTTAATCCTATCCCAAGTTATGTTTTGCTTGGGGTGCATATACTTATTTTACTCACTGAACTGCAAGTTTATTTATTGCATTTGTTTTATGTGTTTTTTTCTCGATTTTTGGTTGATATTCTGTCTCTATCATTTAAAATACACATATGATAAAAATGATAGACCCTTCATTACTATGTAAGTGGGAAAACTTACAAAGCCTGCAAGGGGATCAAATCATTTTTTTTTCTCCTCTGTATTTATACAGTAACTCACTAAATTAGTACACCCCTCACATTTTTGTAAATATTTTATTATTTATACAGTGTGGTCACACGAAAATATATTACACTTTGTTACAATGTAAAGTAGTGAGTGTACAGCTTGTATAGCAGTGTAAATTTGCTGTCCCCTAAAAATAACTCAACACACAGCCATTAATGTCTAAAACGCTGGCAATAAAAGTAAGTACACCCCTAAGTGAAAATGTCCAAATTGGGGACAAAGTGTCAATATTTTGTGTGGCCACCATTATTTTCCAGCACTGCCTTAACCTTCTTGGGCATGGAGTTCACCAGAGCTAAACAGGTTGCCACTGGAGTCCTCTTCCACTCCTCCATGATGACATCACGGAGCTGGTGGATGTTAGAAACCTTGCGCTCCTCCACATTCCATTTGAGGATGCCCCACAGATGCTCAATAGGGTTTAGGTCTGGAGACATGCTTGGCCAGTCCATCGCCTTTACCCTCAGCTTCTTTAGAAAGGCAGTGGCCGTCTTGGAGGTGTGTTTGGGGTCATTATGTTGGAATACTGCCCAGCGGCCCAGTCTCCGAAGTGAGAGGATCATGCTTTGCCTCAGTATGTCACAGTACATGTTGGCATTCATGGTTCCCTCAATGAACTGTAGCTTCCCAGTGCCAGCAGCACTCATGCAGCCTCAGACCACGACACTCCCACCACCATGCTTGACTGTAGGCAAGACACACTTGTCTTTGTACTTGTTTTTGTAATAAGTTTATCTTGGTCTCATCAGACCACAGGACATGGTTCCAGTAATCCATGTCCTTAGTCTGCTTGTCTTCAGCAAACTGTTTGCAGGCTTTCTTGTGCATCATCTTTAGAAGAGGCTTCCTTCTTGGATGACAGCCATGCAGACCAATTTGATGCAGTGTGCGGCGTATGGTCTGAGCACTGACAGGCTGACCCCACTTCTTCAACCTCTGCAGCAATGCTGGCAGCACTCACATGTCTATTTCCCAAAGACAACCTCTGGATATGACGCTGAGCACGTGCACTCAATTTCTTTGGTTGACCATGGCGAGGCCTGTTCTGAGTGGAACCTGTCCTGTTAAACTGCTGTATGGTCTCTTGGCCACCGTGCTGCAGCTCAGTTTCAGGGTCTTGGCAATCTTCTTATAGCCTAGGTCATCTTTATGTAGAGCAACCATTTTTTTTTTTCAGATCCTCAGAATTCATTGGCATGAGGGCAGCACAGTGGTGTAGTGGTTAGCATTCTCACCTAGAAGGGTGGCTGGTTCGAATCCCAACCACGACACTACCTGCCTGGAGTTTGCCTGTTCTCCTTGTGCCTGCGTGGGTTTCCTCCGGGTACTCCGGTTTCCTCCCACAATCCAAAGACATGCAGGTAGGTTAATTGGCTTCTATCCCAAATTAGCCCTAGTATATGAATGGGGACCTTGGATTGTGGGCTCCTTGAGGGTAGGGACCAATGTGAGTGTGCAATGTACAGGGATAGGGACAATTGTAGACACTCACTCAGGTTGAACTGGATGGACTGGTGTCTTTATTCAACCTTACAAACTATGAGTTGCCATGTTGAACATCCAGTGACTAGTATAAGAGAATGAGAGTTATAACACCAAATTTAACACACCTGCTCCCCATTCACACCTGAGACTTTGTAACACTAACGAGTCACATGACATCGGGGAGGGAAAATGGCTAATTGGGTCTAATTTGGAAATTTTCACTTAGGGGTGTACTCACTTTTGTTGCCAGCGGTTTAGACATTAATGGCTGTGTGTTGAGTTATTTTGAGGGGACAGCAAATTTACACTGTTATACAAGCTGTACACTCACTACTTTACATTGTAGCAAAGTGTCATTTCTTCACTGTTGTCACATGAAAAGATAGAATAAAATATTTATAAAAATGTGAGGGGTGTACTCACTTTTGTGAGATAATATATAATAAAATGAATTTTAGTGCAAGCAAACACAATATAATATCATTTTTTTTTTGGGGGGGGGGGGGAATAAAAGATGATGTTATGTAACCAAACCAAACCTGTCAAATTCTAAAATTGTGTATACCTGCGATTTTACAAAACAATGGTACCCAAAAATTCTTCATATGTGAAGAATTAGGAGCCCTTACTGCTTATCACTATGGCGTTAATCGTGAATTAGAGTGCTAGAATTATTGCTCTCACTCTGACATTCGCGGCAATAACTCCCATGTGTGGTACAATCGCGGTTTACATACACACGCGCATTTGTGGGTGTGCAAAGTGGATAAGATAGCAGCACCTGACATGTGAATGAATATGGGGTACATAGTACCCCTACACATTTACACACAAAAATAGTGAGAAGTGTAAAGAAAGACATGTTTTGAAAAGGCTAAAGGTCCAGGATATGAACGAATACCTCAGACAAAGTTTGGTCTGTAGCTGTGTTTGGACCAAACCTTGAGCTCATCCCTAGTCCTCGGAGAAAGGAAAAATTACATGAACCCTAAGTCGTCTTGAAATCTTTTGGATCTTGTGCATTCACAAAGCACCCACAGTATGGAACTCTCTGCCATCTATTGACCGGTAAGTCCCCTTTCTGAATTCAAGACAAATCAATTCACCGAGGCCTATAGGAACACCTGACAAATCCTTCTTATCAAAGACCCCAACGTCAATCTGATAAGTCTTAAAAAACAGCCATAGATGGATTGAAATTCAGCTGGTTCAGCAGAAAGCAGACGAATTTCGAACCATGTATTGGCAGGCTGGTTACATAGTTAGTCAGGTTGAAAAAAGACACAAGTCCATCCAGTTCAACCATAAAAAAAAAAAAAAAAACATAAAAAATATCATACAATCCAATATAACTAATTCTATACCCACAGTTGATCCAGAGGAAGGCAAAAACCCCAGCAGAGCATGATCCAATTTGCTACAGCAGGGGAAAAAAATTCCTTCCTGATCCCCCGAGAGGCAATCGGATTTTCCTCAGATCAACTTTACCTATAAATGTTAGTACTAGGGATGCACTGAATGGGTTTTTTGGTGCCGAAACCGATACCGAAAATGAAAAATACACTAGGCCGAAAACCGATACCGAAACCAAAACAGCACCGATACCGAAAATGACTGTTTTAAAAAATATTTTTATACAGGAGATGGTCAGAGACTGGGGACATGGTACGGGAGGTGGTCAGAGACTGGGGACATGGTAGGGGAGGTGGTCAGAGACTGGGGACATGGTACGGGAGGTGGTCAGAGACTGGCGGCATGGTACAGGAGAGGATCTGAGACTGGCGGCATGGTACAGGCGGCATGGTACAGGAGGTGGTCAGAGACTGGCGGCATGGTACAGGAGGTGGTCAGAGACTGGCGGCATGGTACAGGAGGTGGTCAGAGACTGGCGGCATGGTACAGGAGAGGGTCAGAGACTGGCGGCATGGTACAGGAGAGGGTCAGAGACTGGCGGCATGGTACAGGAGAGGGTCAGAGACTGGCGGCATGGTACAGGAGGTGGTCAGAGACTGGCGACATGGTACAGGAGGTGGTCAGAGACTGGCGGCATGGTACAGGAGAGGGTCAGAGACTGGCGGCATGGTATAGGAGGTGGTCAGAGACTGGCGGCATGGTACAGGAGAGGGTCAGAGACTGGCGGCATTGGTACAGGAGGTGGTCAGAGACTGGCGACATGATAAAAGAGATAAGTGTGTTGTCCCCTGTGCAGCCAGTGTGTTTGTCCCCTGTGCAGCCAGTGTGTTTGTCCCCGTGCAGCCAGTGTGTTTGTCCCCGTGCAGCCAGTGATGCAGCGAAGAGAGAGGAGAGCCACCTCCGCCGTCTGATTCAGTAGAGCGCCGGGAACGTCACAGCTTTAATTTCAATAGCTGTGTGTTCCCCCGTCACGCGCCGTCGCATACAGCCCCTGCCCCTTGTCCGGGGAACTGTGATAGACAGATCCTCCGTCCAATCTGGAAGGGTAATCTGTCTAACACAGTTCCCCGGACAAGGGGGAGGGGCTGTATGCCACGGCGCGCGACGGGGGAACACACAGCTATTGAAATTAAAGCTGTAATGTCCCCCGCGCTCTACTGAGCCAGGCGGCGGAGGCGGCTCTCCTGCGTTATAGATCTCCCATGATGGGCGGCACCATTTTCGGCTCAATTATCTGTAGTTTTTTTCCTTTCGGCAAATTGTCAAAAAGGGCATTTTTCGGCCGATATGTTTCAGCGGCCGAAATTTCGGTGCATCCCTAGTTAGTACCCCACTATATTATGTACATTTAGGAAAGTGTCCAGGCCTTTCTTAAAGCAATCTACTGAGCATGCCAGAACCACCTCTGCAGGGAGTCTATTCAACATTTTCACACCTCTTACTGCGAAGAAACCTTTCCGTATTTGGAGATGAAATCTCTTTTCCTCCAGATGTAAAGAGTGCCCCCTTGTCCTCTTTGTTGACTGTAAAGTGAATAACTCAACACCAAGTTCACTATATGAAACTCTTATATATTTGTACAGTGGTGTGAAAAAGTGTTTGCCCCCTTCCTCATTTCCTGTTCCTTTGCATGTTTGTCACACTTAAGTGTTTCGAAACATCAAACCAATTTAAACAATAGTCAAGGACAACACAAGTAAACACAAAATGCAATTTGTAAATGAAGGTGTTTATTATTAAAGGTGAAAAAAAATCCAAACCATCATGGCCCTGTGTGAAAAAGTGATTGCCCCCCTTGTTAAAACATACTATAACTGTGGTTGTCCACACCTGAGTTCAATTTCTCTAGCCACACCCAGGCCTGATTATTGCCACACCTGTTCACAATCAAGGCATCACTTAAATAGGAGCTGCTTGACACAGTAAGGTCCACCAGAAGATCCTTAAAAGCTACACATCATGCCGAGACCCAAAGAAATTCAGGAACAATTGAGAAAGAAAGTAATTGAGATCTATCAGTCTGGAAAGGGTTATAAAGCCATTTCCAAAGCTTTGGGAATCCAGCGAACCACAGTGAGAGCCATTATCCACAAATGGCGAAGACATGGAACAGTGGTGAACCTTCCCAGGAGTGGCCGGCCGCCCAAAATTACCCCAAGAGCGCAGCGACGACTCATCCAAGAGGTCACAAAAGACCCCACAACAACGTCCAAGGAACTGCAGGCCTCACTTGCCTCAGTTAAGGTCAGCGTTCATGCCTCCACCATCAGGAAAAGACTGGGCAAAAATGGCCTGCATGGCAGAGTTCCAAGGAGAAAACCACTGCTGAGCAAAAAGAACATCAAAGCTCGTCTCAATTTCTCCACAACACATCTTGATGATCCCCAAGACTTTTGGGACAACATTCTGTGGACCGATGAGACAAAAGTGGAACTCTTTGGAAGGTGTGTGTCCAAGTATATCTGGCGTAGAAGGAACACTGCATTTCATAAAAAGAACATTATACCAACCGTAAAATATGGTGGTGGTAGTGTGATGGTCTGGGGCTGTTTTGCTGCTTCAGGACCTGGAAGACTTGCCGTGATAAAAGGAACTATGAATTCTGCTGTCTACCAAGAGATCCTGAAGGAGAATGTCCGACCATCTGTTCGTGTACTCAAGCTGAAACGAACTTGGGTTCTGCAGCAGGACAATGATCCTAAACACACCAGCAAGTCCACCACCGAATGGCTGAAGAAAAACAAAATGAAGACTTTGGAGTGGCCTAGCCAAAGTCCTGACCTGAATCCTATTGAGATGTTGTGGTATGACCTTAAAAAGGCCGTTCATGCTCGAAAACCCTCTAATGTAACTGAATTAGGACAATTCTGCAAAGATGAGTGGGCCAAAATTCCTCCAGGACGCTGTAAAAGCCTCATTGCACGTTATCGCAAACGCTTGGTTGCAGTTGTTGCTGCTAAGGGTGGTCCAACCAGTTATTAGGTTTAGGGGGCAATCACTTTTTCACACAGGGCCATGATGGTTTGGATTTTTTTTCACCTTTAATAATAAACACCTTAATTTACAAATTGCATTTTGTGTTTACTTGTGTTGTCCTTGACTATTGTTTAAATTGGTTTGATGTTCCGAAACACTTAAGTGTGACAAACATGCAAAGGAACAGGAAATGAGGAAGGGGGCAAACACTTTTTCACACCACTGTATATGTTGATCATATCCTACCTTAATCTCCTCTTCTCCAGAGAGAATAAATTCAGTTTCTCTAATCTTTCCTCATAGCTGAGCTCCTCCATGCCTCTTATCAGTTTGGTTGCCCTTCTTTGCACTTTCTCCAGTTCCCCGATATCCTTTTTGAGAGCTGGTTGCACTGAAGTTGATCTGTTGATTGACTTCAGTACAACCAGCCTGACGCAAACATTGATCATTGTATTCTGACGGTGGGGAAATGTCCTGCTGTCAGAATACAATAGCTCTGCAGGAGGGATTCTCCCATCAACCCTGACTCTGTGTATGGGGAAATCAAGCAATTTTCTTTCCTTTAACCCCTGGTTGATGAAAAGAAAATTGGTTAATGTACAGTATGACCTGCCTAACTCCCCAAGGGGAAAAAGTGCTATACTATAGTAATATTAGAATTGAATTCTCTTCTATTTTTTTCAGCTGGAGTTTCTTTGGCAGCTGCCACAGAACAGCAGTATCTTAAACAGATAAGGGGCAATCGGGTCTTTCGAGTGCAATCCACATTTTACCCAGTGGTGAGAATTTTTGCTGTTTATACAGGTAATTCCCCAGTTGTCAGGAAATAACCTGACACTAATTACATCATGTAGAATTTCCTGCTCTTGGTTTGTGCATGGTACCTGTGTGGGAATTGTCTGCATTACTTCCTCCAACTGAGTACAATACAGAGGAGCGTGAAAAATCCTCAATGGATTCCTCCCTTTAATGGGAAATAAATAACCCTCTAATATACCGTATACAGCATATACTTGTCTGGATTGTAGGTTGAGCTAGCCACTATAAACTATTGAAATCAATCTAAAAGTTTTTTGTCTTACACTGTTTGTTGTATACAATTGCAGTATATATATTTTTTTTCCACCTATCTTTCATCCTCTGTTGTATCTCGGTGCTGCTAATCTCCTGCACACTTGTTGAAGCCACTTCTTGTCTACAGTACATGCAGTTCAGTGATGGCTGTATGGAGTAGGTTTCCTGACGGTGACAACAGCAAATGACATCTGTTTAGTGTGTTTTGAAAGAGTTCCTTGTCATCTCCATCGGATGCCTGTGTGACGGGGTGACAATGCAGGAACACAATTCAAAGACAGCGACAGAGTGTTGTCACCCTATAACAGGAAGTGCTTGAGCACAGATTCTGTATGGCAGGATGGCCAGGTATTATTGTAATAACATCTGCAGATTTAAAAACATTGAAAATACCTTTTAAGCTTTGATAGATCCCTACTACACCTATGAAATACCTTTTTTAGTTTTTGTTTTATAAAGATCAACATTAATGACTCTTTTCTTGATATTTCTCTCCTGCTCCTTCCTCCTATTCCTTTGCATACAGTTATTACCTTATTGTTCTATTTAAAGTGTTTGTTACCCCAACACTTCATATTCCTGATATGTGGCTGCTGTACCATATACTTGTATGAGAAAGTCTCCTGTTCTCTTTGTATTGCTTCCTTTATGTGAAATCCCTGGTGTTCCCGCCAGTCCCTCTGCTTTCCCATTAAAAACTGACCATACTAAGCAGGAGAGCACACCGTAGTCAGTTCTCTAGCTATTCTGGGAACTTAGCCTGCTCTCCTCCAATGGTCAGACTTCTTCTGACAGGCCCCTGCTGCACAGCCTTTAACTGGGAAATTCAGTGTGCTAATGTTTCCCCTACCCCCAGCTCTCATGCAGCTGAGCAGAGGGAATTTGATCACTTATAAAAAAGGGGAAAAAAAAAGGTATTTAATTTTCTTTTTTAGATATATTTATACAAAAATGTTTTGCCTTTCTTTTTCATTTTAAACTGAATGGGTTGTTTTACAAGGTTATCATTTTACAATCACTTTAATTTCTCCTTGATCTACAAATGTATGTAATGTATATAGCTTACCCTAGTCAGTACTTTAATTTCTTTACTTTAGCCGCTTGCCGCCCGCCCTATAGGCGAATGACGGCTGCAAAGTGGTTTCAAAATACTGACTGGGCGTCATATGACGTCCTCAGTATTTTGAGCCGCTGTGCGCCCCCGGGGGTGCGCATCGTGGCAATCGTTGTTGCGGTGTGTCAGTCTTACCCCCCGCAACTACGATCTCGGTAAAGAGTCTCCGACGGAGACTCTTTACCACGTGATCAGCCGTGTCCAATCACGGCTGATTACAGTGTAAATAGGGAGAGCCGTTGATCAGCTTTTCCTCACTTGCGTCTGTCAGACGTGAGTAGAGGGGAGCCGATCGGCTGCTCCTCTGACAGGGGGGGGGGTCTGTGCTGATCAATTATCAGCGCAGCCCCCCCCCCCAAGGATGCCCACTCTGGACCACCAGGGATGCCAACAGACCACCAGGGATGCTCAGCACCAGGTATGCCCCCCTAGACCACCAGGGATGCCAGTCAGTGCCCACAATGGATGCCAATCAGTGCCCACAATGGGAATCACTGATTGGCATACATTATTGTTTGGCACTGACTGGCATCCATCAGTACAAAACAATACAATGCCGCCTATCAGTGCCCATCCATGCCGCCTATCAGTGCCAATCCGTGCCATCTATCAGTGCCCATCCATGCCCATCTGTGCCGCCTATCCATGCCCATCTGTGCCGCCTATCCATGCCCATCTGTGCCAGCTATCAGTGTCCATCCGTGTTGGCCATCAGTGCCACCTATCAGTGCCGTCTATCAGTGCCCATCAATGCCACCTCATCAGTGCCACTTGATTGGTGCCACCTCATCAGTGCTCGTCATTATCAGCGCAGCCCCCCCCCCCCCAAGGATGCCCACTCTGGACCAGTTTGTAAATAAGTACGTTTTCTCCTTCACTGATGGGGCTCATCAGTGAAGCAGAAAACGTACTTATTTACAAAGTTTTGAAACAAACAAAAAAAAAAGCATATTTTTTTTCAAAATTTTCAGTCTTTTTTTATTTGTTTAGCAAAAAATAAAAACTGTAGAGGTGATCAAATACCACCAAAAGAAATCTCTATTTGTGGGGAAAAAATTATAAAAATTTAATTTGGGTACAGTGTAGCATGACCGCGCAATTGTCATTCAAATTGTGACAGCGCTGAAAGCTCAAAATTGGTCTGGGCAGGAAGGTGTTTAAGTGCCCGGTATTGAAGTGGTTAAGTATAACATATTGCATTTCCCACTATATTCTTCAACTAATAAAAATTTATTTAAGAGAAAATAAAATAAAAAATAAAAATGCCTTTTTAAAATATGTACCATATTTGGTGTCCCAATATTGGACACTTCTGCAAAAGAATAGTTTCATAGTTACATAGTAGGTGAGGTTGAAAAAAAGACATCAAATCCAACTTATGTTTGTAATTATATATCAGTATTACATTGTATATCCCTGTATGTTGTGGTTGCTCAGGTGCTTATCTAATAGTTTTTTAAACTACCGATGCCCCCTGCCGAGGCCACTGCCTGTGGAAGGGAATTCTGCATCCTTGCAGCTCTTACAGTAAAGAACCCTCTACGTAGTTTAAGGTTAAACCTCTTTTCTTCTGAGTAACCACGTGTCTTGTTAAACTCCCTTCTGCAAAAAAGTTTTATCCCTATTGTGGGGTCACCAGTACGGTATTTGTAAATTTAAATCACATCATCTCTCAAGCGCCTCTTCTCCAGAGAGAATAAGTTCAGTGCTTGCAACTTTTCTTCCTAATTAATGTCCTTCAGACCCTTTATTAGGTTTGTTGCCCTTCTTTGTACTCACTCCATTTCCAGTACATCCTTCCTGAGGACTGGCTCCCACAACTGGACAGCATACTCCAGGTGCGGCCGGATCAGAGTCTCGTAGAGCAGGAGAATTATTGTTTTATCCATGCAGTTAATCCCTTTTTTTAATGCATGCCAGTATTCCGTTTCATATTTTTTGCCACCCAAATGCATTATTTGAAAATTTTCTACATTAAACCTAATTTGCCATGTAGTTGCCCACCCCATTAATTTGTTCAGATCTTCTTGCAAGGTTTACACATCCTGCGGAGAAGTTATTGCCCTGCTTAGCTTAGTATCGTCCGCAAATACAGAGATTGAACTGTTTACCCCATCCTTCAGATAGTTTATGAACAAATTAAATAGGATTGGTCCCAGCACAGAACCCTGGGGGACCCCACTTTCCACCGCTGACCATTCCAGTTTTCAAACCATGTACTCACCTTATGGTCCATGCCAACGGACCTTACTTTGTACGTTTATGGGGAACTGTGTCAAATGGTTTTGCAAAATCCAGATACACCACGTCTACGGGCCTTCCTTTATCTAGATGGCAGCTCACCTCCTCATAGAAGGTTACTAGATTGGTTTGTTAAGAACGATTCTTCATGAATCTATGCCGATTACGGCTAATGATACCATTTTCATTACTAAAATCTTGTATATAGTCCCTTATCATCCCCTCCAAGAGCTTGCATACTATTGATGTTCGGCTAACTGGTCTGTAATTCCCAGGGATGTATTTCGGGCCCTTTTTAAATATTGGTGCTACATTGGCTTTTCTCCAATCCACTGGTACCATTCCATTCAGTAGACTGTCAGTAAAATTGGTCTGGCAATTACTTGACTGAGTTCCCTAAGTACCCTCGGGTGCAAACCCTCTGGTCCCGGTGATTTATTAATGTTAAGTTTCCCAAGTCTAATTCTAATTCTGTCCTCTGTCAGCCATGAGGGTGCTCTTCCTGTGATGTGTCACGAGGATGAACACTGCAGTTTTGGTTACTGAAGCCCCCTGATTCCCTCGTGAAGACTGAGGAGAAGAATAAATTCAAGACCTTCATCATCTAACCAGATGTCCTTCCTTATTCTTTATGGGGCCAATATGGTCTTTCCTCCCTTTTTTACTATTTACATACTTAAAGAATTTCTTGGGATTTTGTTAGCTCTCCTCCACTATGTGTCTTTCGTGTTCAATCTTAGCCGCCCTAATTGCACCCTTACATTTCTTGTTGCATTTTTTTATAACGTTTAAATGCTGATGATGATCCCTCAACCTTGTATTTTTTGAAGGCCTTCACTTTTAATTTTATATGCATTTTTACATTGGCATTAAGCCATCTAGGACTTTTGTTCACTCTTTTAAATTTATTACCCAATGGGATGCACTGGCTACTACCCTTATTTAATATGCTCCTAAAGAGAACCCATCTCGCCTCTGTGTTCTTTGTTCCTAAGATTTTATTCCAATTTATATTTTCTAGCAAGGGTCGTAGTTTAGGGAAGTTGGCTCTTTTGAAATTCAATGTCTTTGTATGGCCTTTATGTTTCCTATTTATGTGATTTAGACTGAAGCCAATTGGCCTGTGATCGCTGTTTCCTAAATTGCCCCACATTTCCACATCCGTAATCAGGTCTGCATTGTTGGTAATCAGTAGATCTAGTAACGCTTTATTTCTAGTTGGTGCGTTTACCATCTGACCCATGAAATTGTCCTGCAAGACATTTAGGAACTGGCGAGCCTTAGATGAATGCGCGGTTCCCTCCGCCCAGTCTATGTCTGGATAATTAAAATCTTTGATTATGATAACACTTCCCATCCTTTGCTGCTAATCCAAATTGTGATAGGAGGTCTGTCTCCCCCTCCTCCCTCATGTTAGGGGACCTATAGCATACTCCCAGTATTATTTTCTCCTTAGCTTCATCCCTTTGTAGCTCTACCCAAAAGGATTCCACTTCCGCCCTAGCTGCCTTAGTGATGTCATATCTCACATTCACTTGTACATTATTCTTGATATACAGGCGTTATGCTCCCCTTTTTTTACCCTCTCTATCCCTGCGATAAAGCGTATACCCTTGAATGGTTGTCAGCCAATCATGGGAGCTGTTGAACCAGGTCTCTAAAATGCCCACAAAAATCCAAAACCTCCTCATATAACAGTATCTCTAGTTCACCCATCTTGTACTCCAGCTCCTGGAATTGATGAACATGCCATGTAGTTTAGACTGGTTGCATATTATCCTCTTATTGGGTGTTCCGAGAGTGCAACAAGACTTGTTACTATGCTTACCTTGGTTTATGTGCTTTAGTCAACCTACCCCCTAATACCCCCAATACTACCCTCTGGACTATGTTCCGCGCTAACTATCTCTACGTCTGGACCCCCCCCCCCATCGCCTAGTTTAAAAATTCCTCTAGCTTTTTGGCCATCTTTACTCCCATCACATATGCACCCTCCTCATTTAGGTGCAGTCTGTCCCTTCTATAGTACTGGTGACCGACTGAGAAGTCAGCCCAGTCCTCCAGGAACCCAAAACCCTCCCTTACTACACCAGCTCCTCAGCCACTTGTTTACTACCTTGGATGTCCTTTTCCTCAATTTAGCTCCCAAGTCCCTAAAATCATTCTTTAGGACACTCCATCTGCCTCTGACTTTGTCATTGGTGCCAATGTGCACCATGACAGACGGGTCTTCCCCAGCCGCTCTCAGTAATCTGTCCACCAGATCCGTGATGTGCCGAACCCGAGCGTCCGGTAGACAGCATACAGTTTGGCGCTTCAGGTCTTTGTCACAGATTGCCCTCTCTGTTTGTCTAAGAATTGAGTCCCCTACTACCAGAAACCGTCTATCCTTCTTCCCCTGGCAGCTAGGAGAGTTACTCAATGGAGCGTACTTATTGAATGTTCCAGCTCAGGATCGGTCTGTGGGAGTGCTAACACAGGGAGACTCTTATGACAATACATTAAAATACATCTTATGAAATTTCCACAACAGTATGGATGTTACTTGACACTTACGACCAGGGCCGCTGATAGAAATCATGGGGCCCCGTACAGCCTACAGCTCCACCCTTGGCCCCTCTTTTAGCCCCACCCCTGACCCTTCCCCAGATGCCATATTGTGCTGCAGACAGTGCCACCAATGCCGCCAATGGCATGGTGCCATTGGCAGCATGGGGGGCACTGTCCACAGCACAATATGGCATTGGCGGCATGGGTGGCACTGTCTGCAGCACATTACGCCATGTGCGGCATGGGTGGCACTGTCTACAGCACAATATGGCATTGGCGGCATGGGTGGCACGGTCTCTGCAGGCAGCACATGCTACCTGCAGACAGTGCCACCCATGCCGCCAATACCATAATGTGCTGCAGACAGTGCCACCCATGCTGCCAATGCCATATTGTGTTGTAGACAGTGCCACCCATTCTGCCAATGGCATAATGGCATGGGTGGCACTGTCTCTGCAGGCAGCACATGTGTTATGGCATTAGCGTCATGGGTAGCACTGTCTGCAGCACATTATGGCATTGGGGGCATGGGTGGCACTGTGCTGCCTGCAGAGACCGTGCCACCCATGACGCCAATGCCATATTGTGCTGTAGACAGTGCCACCTATGCCACATGTGTTATTGCCCATAACGCATGTGCTACCTGCAGACAATGCCACCCATGCCACCAATGGCATAATGTACAGATGCTGCTGCAGTAGTAGTAGATCTTGAATCCACCCCCCCCCCCCCCCAAGCAAGCACACACCTGTGTTCTGTGTTAGCCGGGCCCCAGGAGTCACTTCCTCCTTGATCTGGTTGCTGTCTGGACTGGAGTGCGAGTGTCCACAAACTATTTCAGTCAGATGCCAGATCAAGCTGCTTCTTTTTTTTCTTCCGCCATCGCCGCTTGCCTCTCTGCTTTTTCTCTGGCTGAGTGAAGAACAGAGCGGAGGGGGAGGAATCACTCCGCGCCAGGGAAGGCAATATAGATGACGCGCTGGCCGGAACTTGAGCCAGCATGAGGAGCGGGCGCGGAGAGGACATTCTTAGCAACAATGTTTGGGTAGGTGGTATGCAGGGCAGCTGATAGGCCAGTACAATTGGCCCTGTTGTAGCGGGCCCGGCCAACAGGGGGGCCCGGGCAACCTGAACAGAGACCTAATTAATGTAAAAAAAAAAATCCCCCGTACACCAAACCAACTGAACACTAACTACCCCCAAAATAAAAAAAAACAGTCCCTCCCCCTGCCCATTGAGCTATCAGCATTAAAAAAAAAGTAAAAAGAACGCCGGGGGGGGGGGGGGGGGGGGTAGTTAGTGTTCAGTTGGTTTGGTGTACGGGGGATTTTTTTTTTACATTAATTAGGTCTCTGTTCAGGTTGCCCGGGCCCCCCTGTTGGCCGGGCCCGCTACAACAGGGCCAATTGTACTGGCCTATCAGCTGCCCTGCATACCACCTACCCAAACATTGTTGCTAAGTTTACATCATCAGACATTAATGGAGGGTGGAATGGGGATAGATGGGGGGTGGGATATGGCAGGTGACAAGAATTTTCCCATTTTGCAAACAGCCATTAAAAACTATAGTGCAATTTGTACTACTAAAAATAATATGAAAAACACCAAAGCAGAATGTAATAATGCAATTAAGTGTTTGTACACCAATGCCAGAAGTCTGCCAAGCAAAATAGGTGAGTTGGAAGCTGTGGTGCATGAGGAGAGCTATGATGTAATCGGTATTGCTGAAACTTGGCTTCAATCCTCACATAACTGGGCTATTAATATTCCTGGCTATGCACTCTTTCGGAGACAGGGTAAAAAGGAAAGGTGGCGGGGTCTGTCTCTATGTGAAAAGTGATCTCAAAGCAAGTGTGAAAGAGTACCTGGTGGATGGAGAGTGTGATGAGTCTGAAGCATTACGGGTGGAACTGCATTTAGATGGGTGTAGTTCAAAGTTAATCGTTGGAGTTTGTTATAGACCACCCAATGTTAATGAGGAGGTGGAGACTCAGCTCCTTGCACAGATGGAAAGGGCTGCAAGGGCTGGGACAGTGATAATAATGGTGGATTTTAACTACCCAGAAATTGACTGGAGTAATGGCACTGCTGGGACAGTTAAAGGGCAAAAAATGATAAACCTATTACAGGACAATTTTATGGTCCAGTTTATTGAGGCCCCAACTAGGAATGAAGCTCTGTTGGATCTGGTAATCTCAAACCATGCAGAGATTATTACTAATGTCCAGATAAAGGAACACCTGAGTAGCAGTGATCATAACATGATTTCTTTTGATGTTAGCGCTAAACAAGGAATACATACGGGTAAGATAAAAACACTTAACTTCAAGAGAGCAAATTTTCCAAGGATGAGGGCTGCTCTCCAGGACTTAGACTGGGAGAGAATATTCGCTTCAATGGGCACAGAACAGAAATGGGAATTCTTCAAAAAGACTGTTTGTGATCTCACTGCAAAGTATATTCCCATGGGCAATAAGTTTAAAAGGCTAAAAACAAAACCTATGTGGCTCACGGCATAAGTTAAAAAAGCTATAAACTATAAGAGAAGAGCTTTTAAAAAATATAAAAATGAAGGATCACTAGTGTCATTTAAATGTTACAAAGAATTTAACAGAATATGTAAAAAGGAAATCAAGGATGCAAAAATTCGAAACGAACGTCAGATTGCAAAAGATAGTAGGACAAACCCCAAAAAATTCTTCAAATATATTAATAGTAAAAAGCTCAAGCCTGAGCATGTAGGCCCTTTACAAAATAATCTAGAGTGGGTGACTGGGGACAAAGAGAAGGCTAATTTATTAAATACTTTCTTCAGCTCTGTGTACACAAAAGAGCATGGAGGAGCTCATGTCCATAATGGGGGTGGTAGTGACACAGCCCCAAATGATCCACAATGGCTCAAAAGTGATATGGTCCAGAAATATTTAGACGGAATAAAGGTGGATAAAGCACCTGGCCCTGATGGCATCCACCCACGGATCCTAAAAGAATTGAGCTCTGTAATTTCAGAGCCATTGTATCTAATTTTTAGGGACTCGTTAATGACGGGAATAGTCCCACTGGATTGGCGCAGGGCCAATGTGGTGCCTATATTTAAAAAGGGATCAAAGTCTATAGACCTGTTAGCTTAACTTCTATAGCTGGGAAGATACTGGAGCGTTTAATAAAAGACCACATCGACGAGTTCTTGCTGAACAAAAACACTTTAATCAACAGACAGCATGGATTCATGAAAGACAGAAGTTGTCAGACAAACCTGATTTCTTTTTATGAGGTGGTAAGTAAAACCTTGGACAGAGGGGTGGCGGTGGACGTGGTATACTTTGATTTTGCAAAAGCGTTCGATACAGTTCCGCACACACGCGGATCATGTGGAAGGTAAAATCTACAGGTTTGGAAATATCAGTTTGTAAATGGATAGAAAATTGGCTAAAAGACAGAATTCAGAGAGTAGTGATGAATGATTCTTACTCTGAATGGTCTAAGATTATCAGTGGTGTACCCCAAGGTTCAGTGCTGGGACCCTTACTTTTTAACATCTTTATAAATGATATTGGGTCTGGGATCAAAAGTAACATTTCTGTCTTTGCAGATGACACCAAGCTATGCAGTGGAATAACGTCCTTACAGGATGTCTCCAATTTACAAGCCGACCTCAATGCTCTGTCTAATTGGGGCGACTATGTGGCAGATGAGGTTTAATTTTGAGAAATGTAAAGTTATGCACTTGGTGGCTAAGACTATGCATGCATCATACATGCTAGGGGGAGTACAACTGGGAGAATCCATAGCGGAGAAGGATCTGGGGGTTTTGGTAGATAATAAGCTCAATAACAGCATGCAATGCCAAGCTGCTGTTTCCAAAGCGAGCAAAGTCCTTTCTTGTATTAAGAGAGGTATGGACTCCAGAGAGAGAGATATAATTTTGCCCCTGTACAAATCATTAGTAAGACCTCACCTGGAATATGCAGTTCAGTTTTGGGCACCAGTTCTCAAAAAGGATATCGGGGAACTGGAGAAAGTGCAGAGAAGGGCAGCCAAACTGATAAGAGGCAAGGAGGAACTCAGCTATGAGGAGAGATTAGAGGAACTAAATTAATTCACTCTTGAGAAGAGGAGAATAAGGGGGGGATATGATCAACATGTTCAAATATATTAGGGGTCCATATAGTGAACTTAGTGTTGAGTTATTCTCTGTACGGTCAACCCAGAGGACACGGGGGCACTCTTTACATCTAGAGGAAAGAGATTTCATCTTCAAGTACGGAAAGGTTTCTTAACAGTTAGAGCTGTGAAAATGTGGAATAGACTCCCGCCAGAGGTGGTTCTAACCAGCTCAGTAGATTGCTTTAGGAAAGGCCTGGATACTTTCCTGAATGTACATAATATAACTGGGTACTAACATAGGTAAAGTTGATCCAGGGAAAATCCGATTGCCTCTTGGGGGATCAGGAAGGAATTTTTTTCCCCCTGCTGTAGCAAATTGGAGCATGCTCTGCTGGGGTTTATTTTGCCTTCCTCTGGATCAATTGTGGGCATAAAATTGGGTATATTGGATTGTACGATTATTTTTTATTTTATTTATTTGTTTTTAAGGTTGAACTGGATGGACTTGTGTCTTTTTTCAACCTAACTATGATGTGGATGGTCGGGTGCATATTTACTGCTTACCTGGGGAAGAGATGGCACAGGATGCACTGTGGGAAGAAAGCAATCCGACGGGGGTTGTGTGATGCTTTGTCTTGTGGTGTCCATGCCTCAATGGGTCACCTACTTGATATTAGGTAGATGGTCATAATGTTGGGACTGATCAATGCTCTTATTTAAGCTGTTACAGACCTTAAAAGACCCAAAATCTACATATAGCCCTCCTACAGCCCTGATCCAACAACCTTCACTGAGCTTGGCCTTTCTCCTAAAAGTGTCCCTTTGTACGGTGCATGGGCACTCTTGCCCCCATTCAAAGCCATACTCTTGGTTGCCTTAAGCCAGAGGTCTCCAAACTGCTGCCCTTTGCTAGCCTTAATCTGGCCCTTGGAGCACTATTCCTGCCAATGATATGAGACACTATTACTTCTTCCAACAGTGGTGCACTATTTCTTCCACTGATACCAATGATAGGGTACTATTACTCCCACTAATGCTAATGATCTGGCACTACTCCCCCTCCTACTGACCACAAACCTCCGAGGCCCTGTTTATTCTAACTGATGCTGGGCCCAGGACATTTTCTACCCTTACCTGCCACAATCCGGCACTCCTAATGTCTGAAAGACGGTAAAATGGCTCTTTGTTTGAAAAGTTTGGAGACCCCTGACTTGAGCAGTGAGTTGGACTATAGCTTAGATATAGAAATGAATAGGGGCTGTGATGCGCATATGGAGTAGAATCTGGACTTTTTAGAAAGTCTTGGTTGTGGGGCCCCAACGGGGACTGAAAAGTGAGGATGTCTAGATCAAGTTTGAGTACATCACCTAGTAGGCAGCAGTCAAGGAGTTGGTGAAAACCTATTATAGGGCAACTGTACAAAGGTATAGCTGTATTACAATTATTTATATATTCCTGTAAAAGTCCTATAAAACCAAACTACTAGAGGCTCTAACCCTATTAAAAATGATTCTGCCTGGCATCAGGCTTCATTTGGAGATAGCTGAAGAAACAAAATCTAAATGCATTTTCTTCTAGGATGATGTAAGTGGAATGTGAAAAAAAAAAAGCGCTGATGTGTAAATTACGAAGGGTCAAAACGGGGGTCATCACCTTGTTTGTACAGTGTTGGGCCCCTTCTGTGGGTGTCACCGTTCATTATTGGAGAAAATATTACTTCTGCTTAGGAAGGAAATTCTCAGCCGAAGAATGCTGACTCCTGAAAGGATAATTACTTATATCAAGGGCTCCGGGGGTTCTGTGTCACCAGCAGGGCACAAGAAGGAGGTCACGTAACTTGGTGTGAAAATATAGTTGAGAAATGCCTGCTACTGGGTGATGATGGCGTGTTATGCCACGGGAGAATAAAACATTTCCAGGAGGGATAGAAAAGTCTCCAGTCTTAGTCCGTAGGGTTTAATATTGAGTTGGCCCACCCATTGCAGCTATAACAGCTTCAACTCTTCTGGGAAAGCTGTCCACATGGTTTAGGAGTGTGTCTATGGGAATGTTTGACCATTCTTCTAGAAGCACATTTGTGAGGTCAGGCACAAGAAGGCCTGGCTCTCGGTCTCTGCTCTAATTCATCCCAAAGGTGTTCTATTGGGTTGAGATCAGGACTCTGTGCAGGGCAGTGAGAGAAATAGTGCCCCATCATTGGTATCAGTGGAAGGAATAGTGCCCCATCATTGGAGTCAGTGGGAGGAATAGTGCCCCATCACTGGTGTCCGTGGGAGAAATCATCTGACATCATTGTTGTCAGTGGGATAAATAGTGCCCCATCGTAGGCGTCAGTGGATGGAATAGTGCCCCACTGTTGGTATCAATGGGAGGAATAGTGTGCCATAGTTGGTGTCAGTGAGAGGACTAAGTGCCCCATTGCTGGTGTCAGTACCAGAAACCTTGCCCCACTGTTGGCGACTGTGGGGGCTTTGGATTGGATAAATGCAAGCAAAGGGCCACATCAGGCCCCCCGGGCCACAGTTTGGAGGCCACTGCTTTATGGGGTGGGGGAATTCCCCCCTCCCCATATCTAGTGGAAAGTCTTTTTCTTTCAAACTGAATCTGTTTCTTTTTTTTTTTTTATAACATATGCACAAAGTGAGGTGCATGACATCATGCAGGCACCATACAAAGTTACATTTATTCTATTAATTCCAATTCGTTTTTTTTCAGTTAGCAACAAAATCGCTCTGAACTTAGACACTGGGAAAGTTGCCTTTCCAAGGGGCGTCGCCACCATTGCCTTCAGGGAAACCAGAAAATAAACCCAAAAAAGGATAAGTAAAAGAAGAAAAACTGCATACAGGACTGCATGTTGATTTAAAATTGTATTGAAAGGGGGGAAAAGTGCATGTTAAGTACCCCATTAAAATGCATAAAAACACCTACATATACCCAGTTAAGTGATTGGCCTCAAGTGACACACAGAGATCAAACAAAGCCTCCTACATAAAATTGTACCTGTTTATCTGCCATCTTCTCTACATCTGTTCAGAATTTAATAAGCTTGTCTAAACTTTCAGAAAGCAGGGAGCGGAGAGCTAAAGTTACATTCTGCAGAGCTCAGGGAGAGCTGGTTGGAGAGAAGGGACACACCCCTCTTCACACAGCACACAGTAACAGAGCTGAGGCTCCCCCCCCCCCATCACCTTTTTTCTCTTGGTGTTGGTAAAACTTGTCAGAAAAGACTCATGCTGTTAGCAGAGGAATGAAGCAGCAGACAAAAATGACACTTAGTACTCTGGATTTAGAAAAGTACACACTACAGAAGGATATGCTTCCTTCATATTTCATATCTAAGGTTTACAATCACTTTAACCACTTCCCGACTGGCGCAGGCACATTTACGTCGGCAGAATGGCATGGACAGGCAAATGGGTGTACAGGTACATCCCTTTAACCACTTAAGCCCCGGACCAATTGTCAGCCTAAGGACCAGAGGTGTTTTTACTTTTTTTTTTGCACAAAGTTGTCACTAAATGATATATTGCTCACACATGCTATGGGCATATGTGAAATTATACCCCAAAATACATTCTGCTGCTTCTCTTGAGTACGGGGATACCACATGTGGGGGACTTTTTGGGAGCCTAGCCACATACGGGACCCTGAAAACCAAGCACTGCCTTCAGGATTTAAATATAAAACGCTACCAAAAAAAAACTGTTAGCGATCGCAGGGATCAGGCCTGACTCTGCGATCGCTGCAGTTATGTGTTTAGTGTTTTGTAAGTGACAGTGATCGATCGATACTGCACTTGGGTGGGCTGGGCAGAGGGGCAAAACGCAGGTGCTAGCAGGTATCTGGGCTGATCCCGCTAACAATGTGTTTTTTTGGAACCGCTAGTATAGATCTGATCAGATCAGATATTGATCTGTTCAGATACTTCACCACTACGGGAGGTGTATGCTTTGCGCGTGGGTGTTAGCGGTACTGGCACTAACCTAGCACTGCCTGGGGCGACTCAGACCCTATCTGACCCTAAAACCTAATTGATATCAACCGTCGGGTCGTACCCGTAACACTTATACGGTGATCACTGGTGAAAGAGTTAACTAGGGACAATCAGGGGGTTAAAACCTTTATTAGGTAGTATAAGGGGGTCCCTGACGCTATATAAAAACCTGACGGGGAACCTAAATAACTAACTGGCTAACCAGTGTCACCAGTGACATTTATACGGTAATCGCTGGTGACAGGGTTAACTCTAGGGGCAATCAGGGAGTTAAAACCTTTATTAGGTTGTATATGGGGGTACCTAACGCTATAAAAACCTGGCGGTGAACCTAAAAAATAACTAGCTACGTAGCGGCACCAGTGACACTAATGCAGCGATCAGAAAAACAATCGCTTAGTGACACTGGCAAAAGGGGGTGAAAGGGTTACCTGGGAGCAATCAGGGGGTTAAAACCTTTATTAGGTAGTGTATGGGGGTCCCTGACGCTATATAAAAACCTGACGGGGAACCTAAATAACTAAATAACTAACTGGCTAACCAGCGTCACCAGTGACACTTATACGGTGATCACTGGTGAAAGGGTTAACTCTAGGGGCAATCAGGGGGTTAAAATCTTTATTAGGTTGTATATGGGGGTACCTAAGGCTATAAAAAACTGGCGGTGAACCTAGAAAATAACTAGCTACCTATCGGCACCAGTGACACTAATGCAGCGATCAGAAAAACGATCACTTAGTGACACTGGCAAAAGGGGGTGAAAGGGTTACCTGGGGGGCAATCAGGGGGTTAAACCTTTATTAGGGGGGGTAGGGGGCTACCCTGGACCTAACACTAACTGCCCTGACACTTTTTACAGTCACAACTGACCCTAAATGCAGTGATCAGTAAATAAATGATCACTGCAATCAGTGACACTATAACTGGAAGGGGGAGGGGGGGTGATCAGGGGGGTGACTGGGGGTTAAAGTGTGCCTATGTGTACCTATGTGTCAGTGTAGTGTTGGTGCACTTACTATGATGTCTTCTCTCCTCGCCGTCCGGTCAAAAAGACCGCCTCGAGGAGAGTGACATCACTTCCTCCTGCCTGTGTTTACACTACACAGGCAGGGGAAGCTTCTCATTCACCAGGAGCGATCGAAACCAACGGCCATCCCCTCATCCCGGATCGCTCCTGAAGCAAAATGGACTGCCGCAGCCAGCGGGAGGGGGTCCGATGGGACCCCCCACCCGCTGGAAGGCAGGCACGTACGGGTACGTGCTTGTGCCTGTCCGTGCCATTGTGCCGACGTATAATTACATGCGGCGGTCCTAAAGTGGTTAAATTTGCCGCCATGCCATCGTATGCGCGCCACCAGTCGGGACCTCCATGAGTCCGATCGCAGGTCCCGCGGACTCAATCGCCGCGGGGATACCCGCGATCGTCGAACGGGGAGATGCTAAAGTAAACAAGCATCTCCCCGTTCTGCCTAGCAACAGTGACACTGATCTCTGCTCCCTGAGATTGGAGCAGAGATCAGTGATGAGTACAATACAGCCACGCCCCCCACAGTTAGCAACACACCCCTAGGACACACTTAACCCCTACACTGCCACCTAGCGGTTAACCCCTTCACTGCCAGTGTAATTTTCACAGGAATCTGTGCATTTTTATAGCACTGATTGCCGTATAAATGACAATGGTCCCAAATATGTGTCAAAAATGTCCGATGTGTCTGCCATAATGTCGCAGTCACAATAAAAATCGCCATTACTAGTAAAAAAAAAAATTATTAATAAAAATGCCATAAAACTATCCCCTATTATGTAAGCGCTATAATTTTTGCGCAAACAAATCAATAATCGCTTATTGTGATTTTTTTTTTTACCAAAAATATGTAGAAGAATACGGATCGGTCTAAACTGAGGAAAAAAATGTTTTTTATATATTGTTGGGGGATATTTATTATAGCAAAATGTAAAAAATAATGCGTTTTTTTTTTCAAAATTGTCGCTCTTTTTTGTTTATAGCGCAAAAAATAAAAACCACAGAGGAGATCAAATACCACCAAAAGAAAACTCTATTTGTGGGGGAAAAAAAGGACATCAATTTTGTTTGGGAGCCATGTCGCACGACCACCGCGCAATTGTCAATTAAAGCGAAGTAGTGCTGAATCGCAAAAAGTGGTCTGGTCTTAAGCCAGCAAATTGGTCCGGTCTGAAAGTGGTTAAACCACCCCTAAAGTGGAGTTACACACGTCTGTGTTTATTAAAAGTCAGGAGCTACAAAAAGTGGAACTGCTGACTTTTAATAAACAGACAGGCCCTCGGTCGAGCAATGTGGCTACCTGAAGCCGCGGTTCTCTCCCTCTCCTCTCTGTCGCACCGGCATTGCAAGTGTGGGCACCCCGGCTGTGACAGCTCGCGGCTTCACAGCCAGGTGCGCACTGGGCAAGTTGCACGTTCTGAATGGCCAGCCAATCTTCTTGGACCTGTGACATGAACCAGAAGATTGCAGGGAGGGAGGACAGGAGAACTTCCGCTCAGTGCCATGAGCGGAAGTGGGAGCTGGGTACCTGTCAAAACTAGGTACCCGCTCTCACCCCCACCCAAAAAAAAAATGACATGCCAAGGGGTCAGGAGGCCTTAAAGCAGAAGTTCCAATTTTGGGTGGACCCCCGCTTTAAAGGTGGAGGGCCTCTTTAAAAAACAGCGCTTTTGGAAGTGTCAGCTACTACATTGCTGACTTCATGAGCAGAAATAATGATTACATAGTATGAGAGGATGATCATTAGATTGCGAACAATTTTGGCATATGTCATGCGGCTGCATTCCCTGTGCGGAAAGAGAAGGATGGAGGCTGACTCAGGAGAGGCGGTGTACCAGTTCCTGTGTGCGGACGCAGCTTCACCTCTCCAAACTGTTCATTATGTGCAGTAGACGAGCAGAAGGCAGCTAATTAAAACACATGTAATTACAACAAGCATATCAACAGTAGAAGACATGAGTATGTGAGATAATGTTTATCACAGTTTCTGTTGGCGCCCGTTATCAGTTTCACGTCTCGGAGGCCTTGTAAAAAGAACAACGGGCGAAAAATAAGACCCAGTCATAGAATGAACAGTTATTTACAAAAGCCAAACTATATCCGTTCATAGATGGTACAGCCAATTGCAAAAGTGTTTTTGGTTGGATCCCAAAAACCTTTAGCGCGGATTTACATCCATGCATTGTGGCAGCAAACGCACTATCCTGCGCGTTACCGCTGACGATGCGCTGTGGTGCCATTCGCATGAAGAAATGCATATTTGTTTCAATACATGGCAAAGAACCATAGTATGTTGTGGACAAAATACTATATTTGATGCATTGGAAGCCTGGTGCTTTCAATGGACTGCCTTAAAGCGATTGTAAAGCTTTTTTTTTTATAACAAGCATGTTTTACGTACCTGCTCTGCACTATAGTTTTGCAAAGAGCGACCCTGAACCTTCTCTTCTGGGGTCACCCACAGGCGCCCTCCGATCCTGCTTCTTTCCAAGTCTCCCCATAGCAAGCTGCTTGCTATGGGGGCACTCGTGCACGCTTGATCTTGAGCCGGGCTGTGTGCATCTATTGACACACACACAGTGCCACTGGCCCCGCCCGCCCCAATCTCTGCTCACAGGTTTTGACTGACAGCAGCAGAAACCAATGGCTCCCACTGCTCTTAGCCTGTGAGAGAGCACAAGTGCGTTCTCTACAGGATTGAAGTTCAGCTGAGATGGAAGAGGCTCCAGTGTGTCATGTGACTGGACCGAAGAAAAAAAAAAATTTTTTTACAGGGACTTTAATAAAAATCCAGAGGGAAGTTGGACTAGGGCGAGAGTTGTTTATTAAAAATTCTAAAATGGTAATAGGCCGCAGCAGGGAGAAATGATCACCATACGTCAGACTCTCAGAAAAGAGACCGATTGTTTCTCTGGAAAGCAGTAGCTCAGAAAATCAATTTTCGGAGAATAATATACATAGGGTTTTATGACATGCATCAAACTGAGGAATTGCATATCTGAAAGAGGGAAGGACCTCCTCAAAGTGAAAGTTTTTTTGGGAAGATAAAAAATCCCCATCCAGGTAACCGATATTACTGCATATGTTTCACAAGGAGTTTTAGCAAACTTATAACGGTAATCCACTCAAAATCTTTAATCATTTTACAAATGCATCAGACCAGTGTGAGCCAGCAACAGTGTTCCTAAATGCTGCCACACCAGTTCCAGTGTCACCTGATCATTGTAGGGCAGAAACACTGTTCCTGATTGCTGCTGCACCAGTCTTATGCCCTGTACACACGGCCGGACTTTCCGACGGAAAATGTGCGATCGGATCTTGTTGTCGGAAAATCCGATCGTGTGTGGGCTCCATCTGACTTTTTCTGTCGGAATTTCCGACACACAAAGTTTCAGAACAGGATCTAAAATTTTCCGACAACAAAATCTGATCGTTTAAATTCCGATCGCGTGTAGACAATTCCAACGGACAAAGTGCCACGCATGCTCAGAATAAATTATGAGAAGTTATTGGCTACTGCCCTCTTCATAGTCCCATCGTATGTGTTCTACGTCACCGTGTTCTGAACGATCGGATTTTCCGACAACTTTGTGCGACCATGTGTATGCAAGACAAGTTTGGGACAAAATCCGTTGGGAAAAATCAGACGGATTTTGTCGTCGGAATGTCCGACAGTGTGTGCAGGGCAATCGTTTTACCAGACAAGTGTAAGCCAGCAACAGTGTTACTGATCACAACCACACCAGTGCCAGTGTCACCAGACCATTGCAGCCAGCATCAGTGTTCTTGATCGTCAACAGACCAGCATAAATTAGCCACTGACTGCAAGTCACACCAGTTCCAGGTTAAGCAGACCAGTGTAAGCAACAATGTTCCTGATCGCCACCACACCAGTCATAGTGTCACCAGACCAATGTAAGCCATCAACAGCGTTCCTGATCGCTGCCACACCAGTGTCCCCAGACCAGTTCACCTAGCAACAGAGTTTTGGTTGCTGAAACACCAGTACAGTGTCATCTAGTACAATTTTTAACTGGAACTGGTTTCCCTCATTGCCAACCAATGTGAGTGTCATCAGGTACCAGAGCAGCCACTGCCAAAAATGTCCAAAAAAATGTAACTAGTTAGGAGGCCTTTCACATTCTAAGTATGGCTGATGAGATCAGTCGGGAGAAGACCTCACTGTGGGACTTGGAGTATGAACCTGCGTAAAGCAGCAAGTCATTAACAGCCACCACTGATTGAGATGAAGACGGGGTCCCTGCTAGAAGAGTCAGGTGTACTATGTCATCATGCACTGAGCACCCTTGTGAATTGCAGCAGGTAGGTTATGCCCTTTGGAAGCCTGAAGCTGCTCCTTGGATTTTGGACCCCTCTATGCAGCAAGGCTGTGAAAATATTTATCACATGTGGTATCCTTATACTTGGGGGGTTAGCAGAATGTGTTGTGAGGTGTAATTCTATGTATGCCCATGTGGTGTGTGAGAAATAGCCGATTGACAACTTTGTGTAAAAAACCAACATACATTTTCATTTATTTTCTGAATTTACAAAAAATGTGATAGTAAAAAGACTCACTGTGCCTCTTAGTAAAGACATTGGAAGGTCTGCTTTCTAAAATGTGGTCATTTTGTGGGTATTTCCACTGTCTTGGCACTCTAGGGACTCCAAAATGTGATAGGTAGTCAGGAAATTAGATGTGTAATAAATGCTCCTTGATAGTTTGAAAGTGCTCCTTGGATTTTGGACCTCTATCAAGCAATAAAAAAGTCTCACAAATGTGCTATCCCCATACTAGGGAGGAATAGAAGAATGTGTTTTGGGGTTTAATTGTAAGTATGCCCAAGTTGTGTGTGAGAACAACGTGTTAATAATAGGGCTGTTACCGATTAAAATTTCCGTGTTCGATTAATCGCTTTTTTAAAAATTGATTAATCGACTAATTTCAATTAATTATAACGCACATACAGATGCAACTACTTTTAGCTGATCTCCTTGCATTGCAACTCTGCATTAGTCAGTGGTAAATGTGGTATACACTATATACAATCACCCGACACTAGTTAGATTCCACAATCCATGACTTAACTTCACAGTTCACACAAATACGTTTTAAATTCAAACTGTAGCACTGATGCAAGTCATTTTCTTTTCCACAGTAGCGTGACAATCCCTCCACCTCCGGTCTAACTAATCACTCTCACCTTATGGCATGGACCCCTGTGCAAACAGGTGGTCATGCAAGCGGGTATTAAAAGGGTTAACACGGACAATAAACTTCTCTCACGTCTGCTTAGATCTCAGCAAGGACGCCAGGTCATGGGTAGAAAAGATCAAAGTGCTCACCGCTGAAGTATAAGATTTAATTTTGTGTTGAAACACAAACTACTCACATAAAGCTGATAAAAACACAGCATGTAAAGCCAACAATCGTGTTAGTTCCGTAGGGCAGCAGCGGGTGACGTCATGCGTAGCTCCTCCCCCATACGCGCTACGTTCAATCAGAACTTCAACGTCACCGGACTCCTCCCCCCTTCCCTTCGTTAGCAGAGGGAGGTACTTGGGGAAGGGGGAAGGAGTCCAGTGATGTCTATGTCCGTGACATCACTGGACTCTTGACGACGGTGAGGTGAGTACTGATCAAAAGAATTTTGATCGATCAAAACAATTAATCAATCAAGGAATTAATCTTTAATATCCCTAGCTAATAACATAACATTTTATTTATTTTGTTCATTTTCTGTTGTGGAAAAGAATTAAAACTTAAAAAAAACTCACGTGTCTCTTACTATACCGTATACTTTTCACTGTTTACTTACCAGAAATAGGTCATTTTGGGGGTGTTTGATAAACATGTGTGCTAATATTGTATGACGTATAAACGTGAAACTACCATCACTGTATTCTTCAGTGCTTTTAGAAAATTTCAGGCCTAAAATTGACATTTTAAAACTTGAAAAAAAGGTTTTGGTAGAAAAGTGGTTAAAGAAAACACCTAAAGTTTTTTTTTCCCTTGTACAGGTGTCTGACATCGGCCCCATCAGAGCATCAACACAGTTGCTAGTGAAGCTCATGACGTCCAATGGCCCCCCAGGACAATTTTTATCTGCTGCAAGTTTGTTGACCAAGTTGCATGGTAGGCCGTCCTAAGTGTTCTCTTGGAAATATTTCTGAAAGAATTTATTGTCCAGGTTGTTCCTCCAGAAATTCAGAGTGATGCAATCATGCTGTAACGTCTTGTTTTTTTTAAATAAGAATACTGAGGGATCATAAACTGCGGAACGTTTGCCACGACTCCAATAACATCCATCAATCCCTAAATAGCAGCACTTGTAAATCCAAAGGCTGCAGCTGTCAAGGTGTTAGGATGTTTAGGTGAAAGTTTGTGCCCCGAAGCCAAGATTCAGAGAAAGAACACAGCAAGGCGGATTTCGCAGAATTATCACCGAACGGTGCGGCAAAATGTCAGGATGGGTCGGAATGTACATAATACGCCCAGCACATGCTGATTATGTTTACTCAACACTTCTCCTGTATATCTGAGACAATAAAGTAATACTAACCTCTAAACTTATATATATATTTTTTTTTTACCTTGATGCATTCTCTGTATTACAGTAGAAAACGCCCCACTACCTCTACCTATTTGACTTTAAATTTTAATTAATTCAGCCCCAGAAGGATTTGCCCCCTTCCCGAACCTGAGCACTTTTTGCAATACGGCACTGTGTCGCTTTAACTGACAATTGCGCGGTCGTGCGATGTTGCACCTAAACAATATTGAGGTTCTTTTTTCCCCCACAAATAGAGCTTTCTTTTGGTGGTATTTGATCACCTCTGCTGTTTTTTTTTTTTTGCGTTATAAACAAAAAAAGATCGACCATTTTGAAAAAACAAACAAACAATATTTTTTACTTTTTGTTATAATAAATATCCCCCAAAAATATATAAAAAAAACCCCCACAAATTTCTTTCTCAGTTTAGGCCGATATGTATTCTTCTACTTATTTTTGGCAAAAAAAAGAAGAAATCACAATAAGCATTTATTATTTGGTTTGCACAAAAGTTATAGCGTCTACAAAATAGGGGATAGATTTATGTAATATTTCATTATTATTATTTTTTATTATTAGTAATGGCGGCGATCTGCAATTTTTATCGTGACTGTGACATTATGGCGGACACATTGGACACTTTTGAGACCATTGTCATTTATACAGCGATCAGTGCTATAAAAATGCACTGATTACTGCGTAAATGACACTGGCAGGGAAGGGGTTAAACACTAGGGGGCGATCAAGGGGTTAAGTGTGTCCTAGGGAGCGATTCTAACTGTAGGGGGGATGGGATACCTAGGACATCACAGTGATCACTGCTTCCGATGACAGGGAGTGGTGATCTCTGTTACGTCACAAAGCAGAACAGGGAAATGCCTTGTTTACATAGGCATCTCCCCATTCTGCCGCTCCATGACATGATCGCCCAATTTTTTTGTATAACGTGAAAGCTGATGTTATGCTGCATAAATAGATATATAACATGTCATGCTTTAAATTTGCGCACAATTGCGGAATGGTGCCAAACTTTGGTACGTATAAATCTCCATAGGTGATGCAATGCTTTAATTTAGATTTTTTTTTTTTACAGGTTACTGATTTAGAGTTAAAGAGGAGGTCTTGGGCTAGAATTGTTAGTTCCGCTCTAACATTCACGGCGATACCTCACGTGTGGTTTGAACGCAGTTTACAAATGTGGGCATGAGGTATGTAAGCGCTCTCTTCTGTGTGCGAGCACGTGGGAATGGGCGATTTGAAAAAAAAGTTGTTGTTTTTTTTCAATTGTTTATTTCATTCGATTTTTTTTTCTTACACTTTGCCTTTAAATTATTTTTTTTCATCACTTTTATTCCTATTACAAGGAATAGTGCGTGACAGGTCCTCTTTACATTATATAAGACCCTATATATATATATATATATATATATATATATATATATATAATGTAGCACTGACCCCCGAAGGAGCTGCTGGATTTATTTGGGCTTACCGTTACCTCCTTGTTTGCTTCTTCGTCTTGGGGTTCCTGTGGTAGATGGCCCAAAGAATGTGGAAACTGATACTGAATCTTCTTTTGGGTTATTTATTTAGAACAGAAACAGAGTCTTTCAATAAAGAGTAGAGGGTTAGGAGTGAGTTCAGGTACTTGGATTGCAAAAAATTGAAGTCTTTAGAGAAAAATCCAGAGAATAAAAACTGTTTCACAACTGGATTCAACAACCCCCGGATAGACCTCTCTCACTAGGCCTAGTAGCCGGTGGGGAGCTCGACAAAGTCTCTGCCACAGACTTGTGAGATACACTTGAGCGTTACTGAGGGATGTGGACAAATTTAAAGAACTGACATACGGTACCAGGTTCTCTCAGCCAATCCGGTGATACCATATGAGTGTTGATCCAGGTTGCGTCCTTCAACTAAGCCTCCTTCAGAGAAGCCAGCCTTGTGCACAGCCTTCTCCTGAATAGTCCTCCCCTGGGGTTCTTCAGTTGCTGGGCCTCTCCATTCAGATGAGATGGCACCGGACCACCCTTGGATCAATAGGCCCCCGAAATCCACTCGGGCTTGTTCCTGCAGTTGCTTCGCCTCGGGCCAGCCGGCCCCATAGCTCGGGATGCATGGTTCCGCACCCCAGGCCAGGAGGGCCATGGGGCTGGGTCAGGAGGACCACCAGAACCGAACAGACAGAAAATCAAAAATGGAACCCCGAAGCACATAGCGTCGGTACCTTAAATATCACCCCCCAGAATGCACAGCAGGAAAACACTCCCACTGGGCTGGTTCAGAGAGAATAATGGCATTCAATGCACCCAGCTAGACTGCGTTTCTACTCTTGCCGGTGGTGATAGGGACACCTGCAGTCAAGGAGAACCCAGTGCAACCCAGCTGGACGTGTACTGAAACCAGAAATGTAGAGAAATAGTCCCGAAACCCAACTGTGGTTTCAGGAAAATTTACATTTCAAAAAAACCATAGCGCCTGCTCGTCAGGAGCCAGCGCTAAATATATATGTCTATAAGACCCCACATTTCTCTTCCAGGCAGGAAAGACCGAGATAAAAAAAAATAAACAATCTCGGCCTTTCCAGCCAAGTCCCCAGGAACGTTTACCTCCGCCGGGCTGGACGTGATAATATAACGTCGCGCCCAGGCCTCCGAAGGATATAGAGATTCCCGGGGACCATCTGTCCCTCCCTTGGAAATCTTTATGCTCAACTTTTGGTGCTGGTGCAATCCTTCTCTGGCTCGCTGATCGCATGGGCGTGCTGCTAGGAGCACCGGAGGGCGGCGGTTTGTCCCCTGGACCGAACTGTTGCTATGATTGTTCTTACGGTGCACAGAATCGCCGGCCGAAAAAGATATCTGAATGCCTGTAGCTGCACCCATCGTTCACATATCCCCACTCAAAGTCCAGGACGTGATGATGGGTGGGAAGTGGTTAATCTGGGGGGAGGGTAGTGTTACATGGACTAGCTGATTTACTGTAGATTTACTGTAGATGGACTTGACTTAGTAACGAAAGCTAAACTCCCGCTAACACTTTTTATGCAGCTACAGCAACTGTTTTTTTTCCCTCTTTGGATCAAGGTTTTATATAAATGAATAAAAGCTGATCATTGTAAGCACCCCTGTCAGTGGCAAGCCATTAATCGCAATCTAATTATCAACCATGGGCAGCCGCGATGGGTAGATCTCTAACAAGGCCCTGCATGGCTGGTCCTTCACCTCCAGCCTCCGCTGCTCCCCTCTTCACTGCAGAGTAGAAAGCTGGAGTGTGGGGGTGATGATGTGAAGGGAAGCAGAGGATACTACAGTGGGTGGGGGGCACATGACACTATTGGAGAGGGCCGTAATGTGAAGTGATGTAAAGGGGGTCAGAGAATACTACTGTTAGGGGAGTGATGTGAAGGGGGGGGGGAGAGGACACTTTTGTGACACATTGGGGTTGATTTACTAAAGACAAATCCACTTTGTACTGCAAGTGCACTTGGAAGTGCAGTCCCTGTAGAGCTGAGGGGTAGATCTGAAATGAGGGGAAGCTCTGCCGATTTTATTATCCAATCATGTGCAAGCTAAAATGCTGTTTTTTATTTTCCTTCCATGCCCCCCTCAGATCTACAGAGACTGCAATTCCAAGTGCACTTTCAGTGCAAAGTGGATTTGCCTTTACTAAATTAACCCCCATTATGTATTCTTCATGTTGTGTTTTTATTGGGGCTTGATAGTTTTTTTTTTGTTTTTTTTTAAGGGCGCCACCAAGCCCCCCTTACAACCCTCCCACCCCATGGATCTTTTGATTTCCTCCATATTGTCCATGTAGATCTCTGAAAGGTTGCCTACTTGTTTTACATGAATAAATAAAAGCTGATCATTGTAAGCACCTGTCAGTGGTAAATGGTTTGTCTCCTCCCTGTAAACTGATACATTCTTCTAGAAAGCCTAAAAAAGAAAACGAATGCAGCTAACACATCTTAGAATTGTTAAGCTGCAATATAATAAAAGTAGCGCTTTAATTGACGTGAACAAAAGCCGCATGTTGTGTCTTTGCTGTTGTTTGGGGCATTGTGCTGTTACTCAGTTCTGGGGGGAGGATAGGGGAGGCTGCTCACCTACCTGCCTGAGATATATGATGGTCTATTCTGGGCAGATCTATAATTAGAACTTTCTCTCCAGTTTTGTGGTCACTTCCTGTAGCTTGTGGTTGCTCTCCCACTCCTGTCTGTATGAATCACAGTCTGCATTGCTCTTCACCTGTTCCGCTCTCTGCAGTCAGTGGCAATCAGGAACTTCAGACGTCACTTTCAGCTTGAGCAATGCAGATATTCCGCAGAATCATGTTCTGTCACCCCTCTCGTTTCACTGACTCTGCGGCTGCCCGCTCTCCTCCATTGCCTCTCACACAAAAAACATGACAGCACCTTTGTCCCATGCAGCCTGCTCACTGCATGCAGATAGGAAAGAAGGACAACATGGCAATGCATGCAGGATCCGGAAATGGCATGGGTGACCGCAAGTCACCCCCCATTATGGAGGGGATCGGGGGGCAGAACAAGGTGGGGGGTTGTGTTATAAGTACCATTGTGGGCTACGCTGAGGCTTATTTTTTATTTATTTTTATTTTGTATTCATGTTACAGGGAGGGAGACTGCCATAAAAACAATATAAATGCTGCTATCCCTTTAAAGATAATACCTGCGGGGCTGCCTCTGTATACAAAAGAAGGGAGGGGAAAAAGAGAATTCCCCATAGCAATTCTTCAATGAGAAACAGGCAAATTAATCAAAAAGTATATAAAGTATTTATTGCAAAAGACAATAATCAAAAATAGAAAATACCTCCACCAAGTTCATTAAAATTAGACAACGTTGCCTAAAGACTCAGATGGCCACCACACTCCTACATACACCCCCCATTAACCACTTCACCCCCGGACCATTTTGTTGGCCAAAGACCAGAGCACTTTTTGCAATTCGGTACTGTTTCGCTTTAACTGACAATTGCGCGGTCTGTGTGACGCTGTACCCAAACAAAATTGACATCCTTTTTTTCCCACAAATAGAGCTTTCTTTTGGTGGTATTTTTGTGCTATAAACAAAAAAAAGAGCGACAATTTTGAAAAAAATTTATTATTTTTTTTTACTTTTTGCTATAATAAATATCCTCCAAAAATATATAAAAAAACATTTTTTTTTTCCCTCAGTTTAGGCCGATATGTATTCTTCTACATATTTTTGGTAAAATATGTAAAAAATATCGCAATAAGCGTTTGATTGGTTTGCACAAAAGTTATAGCGTTTACAAAATAGGGGAGTTTTATGGCATTTTTATTAATATTTTTTTTTACTAGTAATGGCGGCAATTAGCGATTTTTATTGTAACTGCGACATTATGGCGGACACATCGGACATTTTTGGGACAATTGTCATTTATACAGCAATCAGTGCTATACATATGCACCGATTCCTGTGTAAATGACTCTGGCAGTGAAGGGGTTAACCACTAGGTGGCAATGTAGGGGTTAAGTGTGTCCTAGGGGTGTGTTGCCAACTGTGGGGGGTCGTGGCTGTAATTTACACATCACTGATCTCTGCTCCAATCACAGGGAGCAGAGATAAGTGACACTGTTGCATGCTTGTTTACTTTAGCAACTCCCCGTGAGACGATCGCGGGTATCCCCCGTGGCGATCAAGTCCGAGGGACCCGCAATCGGACTCCCGCAGGTCCCGACCGGCGCGCACGCGATGGCACGGCGGCAAGTTTAAAGGGACATACCTGTATGCCCATTTGCCTGTCCGTGGCATTCTGCCAATGTACATCTGCGTGCGCCGGTTTGGAAGTGGTTAGTATCATTAGATACTGTATTTATCAGGTGTATAACACGCACATTCATTTTAAGAGGGAAGTTTCAGGAAAAAACTTAAATTTTTGTATTGGCGTATAACACGCACACGCTATTTGCACCCGATTTTCATGGTGAAAAAGTGAGTGTTATACGCCAATAAATACAGTACTTAATAAAATCACTGATAATTACTGTGTTAGTAAAGATGATAATGTTATCAAAACAGTGTACTAATATTAAATAGGTATCAAGTACCGAGTTGAAATCCCATCCCTAAAGCCCCATACACACCATCAGATTTTCTGCTGATTTTTGTCTTCAGATTTACCAAAACCATGTACTGGAAGGGCCTGCCTGATTGCATACAAATTGAAACACCTAAGGTTTGGCCTCATATTATATGGTTTTGGTAAATCTGAAGGAAAAAAATCAGCATATATATATGTGTATATATATATATATATATATATATATATATATATATATATATATATATATATATATATACCTTCCTCCCAGCGGGGAGGTGTAAAACAGTAAATCTCACCACTCTCCCGATAACCACCTCAACCAGAGCAGAAGGGATCTCACCGCTCCAGGAGCACACATGCAGGCTGTAAACTGTCTCTTTGGCTGGGAAGCCACAGGTGCTGGCTATTACCACTAGCAACAGACGAGAAACAAGCTCTGGACTGCCGCACTCTTCAGAAGACCACTTTCTTTTATTGGAAAATCACATCACAGCTCAACAAACATAGCGAACAAGGAAAAATTGCTAACGTTTCGCACTAGCTGTAGTGCTTATTCATAGGCAATTTTTTCTTGTTCACTGTGTTTGTTGAGCTGTGATGTGATTTTTCAATAAAAGAAAGTGGTCTTCTGAAGAGTGCGGCAGTCCAGAGCTTGTTTTACCTCAACCAGAGCACTGGTGGAAATCCTTCCGGTTAGTAGGAGCCTGCATGCGGCCCAAACATTCCAGCAGTTCTTTTGAATGTCCTGGGAATAGCCGGGGGGGGGGGGGGGTTCGTCAGCTGCTGGGCGGGTTTGAGTCCTCACTACAGGCAGTACGTGATGGCATCATCCTGACGCGTTTCACTCGTGACCCGAGTTTCTTCAGCGCATAGGCGGACACCTGGTAAGTATCCTTAAGTAGCCCATGCACAGTGCAACAAATTGATGTATGCGATGGGACAAACAGTTATCCACGTTCACAATTAGCAGCCATTCATGCGGAATAACAAAAACAACAGTACTATAGCTGTCCGGTCAAGGAGTGCAGGGGGTCCCAATTACCACACATGGGGAAGCACTGAACATGAAGCAAAACATGGACACAAAGCTCAAAACAAAAAATGCTGAATAAAAAATGAGAAAACATGCGTAAAGAACCCAGAGGCCAGCACCAAAGACTACTATAAGGCTGGGTTCACACTGCTGCGGGGGGAGATCCGGATGTGATTCGCACCGCAAATCACATCCAATCTCCGTAGCGATGCGAGTTCAGCCATACAGATAGTATGGCTGAATTCGCATCGCTCCCGCAGCAAACTCGCACGGGACCCTTTTTTTGGTCCGCAACAGAATCGGATCGCATGGGGGTTCACACCATGCGATCCGATTCCTGTGCGAGTCGGCAGATCGCACTGCGATATGCGGACGGATCTGGGGGTGTCATTAACATATCATTGACACTCCCAGCCGTCCGCATAGGGCAGTGTGAACTGCCGGCGGGAGTAATGCGATGCGGGAAAACGCCGCGGATTCGCGGCGTTCCCGCATCGCAGCGGTGTGAACCCGGCCTAAAGGAGCAGCCAAAGGATAAAAATGATAACCAAGAACAAATAATAAACTGTAAAAGATAAAAATAGATCAAAAACAATGGCGATCGATATCAGTTGGGTGGGACTTAGCAGCATGCCAATTAACAACCTGCCAACCATATTGCAGTAAATCTCACAGAAAAAATATAATAATACCATGCAGGGTAGCCATGAACATATAATGGAGCTGGGAAAAATTACCTCCAGGCAGATTAAAATGAATGATTATAAATAGAGGATTTCATTGAGGCTCAGGGTGTAAGAAACACAAAAGATTACACTCATTATGGAGCCCCAGGGGTTGCATGCCATTCAGGTTATAAATCCACATTTTTTCCTTTCCGACGTAAAATCCTGTCAAAGTCACCGCTTCTAAGGGGTAAATTGAGACTGTAAATACCATTAAAGGGAAGTGCCCCGTTAAGTAGAGTTTTATTCAAATAAAATAAAAAATCAGCACTAGGGACATTTGATGAGAAGTATCCCTTGTGCTGCTCTCTTTGTTATTTAAAAAAAAAAAAAAAAAAACAACATGTCATACTTGTACCTCCTCTGTGCAGTTGGTTTTTCACAGAGTGGCCAGTGCTGTCTTTAAGCTAAGGCAAAAGGGGCAGCTTCCCTGGGCCCTGTCATTGTTGTGGGGCCCAAAACAGCTGCCTCATACTTGCCAACTATCCTGGTTTAAATTCCCTCACCCCTCAAGGTTTTAGTCCCGTGCTGTGTCCCAATATCGCAGTGTGAAGTGCTGCTACTAATACTGCCCAGCTCTGCCCTTTTGTTGTGTACAGATGACTCACCTGCAGACCTTGTGTTTACATGTAAATTACCGGGATTCATATCTAAATAGCGGTGGCCGGTGTTCTGTCCAAAAATGTCCCACCATTGGATAGTGTCCGCCCGTACTCCGCAGACGCAGCGCTTGCGCAGTACGGAGCACAAGGAGATTTGGAAAATCTCCGAAGATGAATGGCGCCTGCACCGTGAGTCCAGGGGCAAGCCCCACCATCCAAGTGGACATAGGGCTGCACATATTAGAGGGCCCTTCGCAGGCACGCTTCGCTCGCCACGCTTCGGACATGGCCTTGCTTCGCTCGGCTCTTTTTACTCTAACTCTATGTCCACTTGGATGGTGGGGCTTGAACCTGGACTCACGGCGCAGGCGCCATTCATCTTCTAAATCTGCTTGTCCTGTGTACTGCGCACGCTTTTTTTTGCGCATGTTTAAAAAATAATTTTACGCCTGAAGATTATACAAAACCCACAAATTATATATTTTCTGAAAGCAGACACCCTAGAAAATAAATAGTCGCAATTTTTTACGTCACCCGATATTACCACCAAAGTCAGTAAAAAAAAAACACTAGCGTGAATTTTAAGGCATATGAACGCAATAAATTACCCAAATGTTTGGCAAAATATAAAAGACGAAGTTGCACCGAGTAAATAGCTACCCAACGTGCCAAACCTTAAATTTATGTGCGCCTGTGAAATGGCGACAAACTTCCGTACCCTATATTTTCTATAGGCGACGTTTCAAAAGCCCCCTATAGGTATCAGTTTAGTGTTACGGAGGAGGTCTTGTGTTAGAACTATTGCTCTTACTCCGGCATATGCGGCAATATGTAACGTGTATCGCAATCGACGATTTCACACGTAGGCACCCCGACGCATGCGTTTACATACGTGCCTCAAAAATTTTTGGGGGGGATTCTATGTCCTTGGGTGTGACTTTTTTCACTTTACTTCTCATCACAAAGGGGGACAAAATCAAGCATGCAGCAAGTGAAGGTATAATGAAGAAAGATTAAAGAGTCAACTAGGAGTCAAGGCAAACAGTGTTTCCAGAAAGAGGCCACAGTGGAAGCCTACAGAATTCATATCAGGCTTCCTTAAAGCAGAACTCCGGGCAAAATGTTTTTTTTTTTTTAATTAAAACATGCTGTGTACGCCATCTCCAGGATTACTTCATATTCTTTATCATTTACAATTCAATGATGCCGGATAGCATAGCAGTAGTGTCTTTTATCCGCTCCCCTGTCCTTGTCCATTCACAGAACGCCTTGTATGCTGTGAACCATTAATTGATAAATAACTATTCATTGCATTATTTTTTATATCATCTTCACTTTAAACCACCAACATGGTTTGCACATTGCTGGATGCATTTTACTTCCACCCATAAACAACGCAACATTTCAATACCATGTCTATATACAATTCGCAATTCCTAACACAATTCTAAAGTTTCAGTTTGTGTGTACACACCTATTATGGTGCTCTGGATAGCAGTAAAAACCAACAGGGGGTCCAATCCTCCACTCTATCCAAGTGAAAAGTTTTTGACTTGACATTTTAAAGCTGAGCTTTAGAGAGCAGAGGTGCGGGAGGGGTCCCGTAGCCCCACCTACATCAGGCTGCCTGCAGAAAACGACATGAGGGGTGGAGACAAGACCAGTTACCCTGCACAAGAAGAGAGAGTAGAGATAAGGGAGGGGCCCAGCAGGCTCCACCCACTACAGGCTGCCTGTAGAAAACTACAGGAGGGGGCGGAGACAAGACCAGTCACCCTGTACAAGCAGAGAGAGCAGTAGTGACCAGTCTTTAATTTAGTGATGTTGTCATCAAGATCCTGAGTAAAATATGACCATGCATAACAAAGCGTAAAGGAGTGTAAAGGTAAATAGGTTTTATACAAGCACGAAACTCCTTTTCATTGCCTGTTTTGCAATACATGCATATACACGTGCATAAACATGCATATGCAGGTAAATTACTGCACTCAAAGGTAAAATTTTCTATTTTCGTTTTACAGCCATTTACTCATCGCTCTATTACTCATCTTTACACAGCTGTGTATATGGTTCCATAGAAAGCAATGCATCTATATCCAGATCAGTAAAAAAAAAAAGGTGGTGTTTTTTATTTCTTTGCAAGATTTTTATCATGGATTTCACATATAAGGCCTCATTTACGTAGGTGTATTTATGAGTACACCCATGTGAAGCGATGATTTTGCCTGCATGGGATGCACAGGTGTTCTGTGTGGGCAAAGACGGCCCTTCACACAGGTGCAAGGATAGGTAAGCCTGTCTAAATGAGACCTAATGGCCCGTACACGCAATCAGAAATCGTACGAAAAATACTGCGTTCGAAGCGACAGTATAATGATCTGATTATAAAAATAATTGATACTGCGCTTAGGTTACAAAAACAAGCAGACAGCAGCTAGCATAGATTGTGGGCAACAATATACAAATTTAAAGTGAAAAAATGCAGCGCTTAAATGTCCATAGAAGCAAAGCAAATGTCCATCAATCCCGAGAGGCACCCGTTAGGTGAATGAACCTTGACTAAAAAAGATGAACAGTGATCTTCCAGCAACACCACAGTAAGCCAAGCCTCTTACCCTTACAACTGGACCACTAGATTATAGGTGGTCAAAAACTCCCAGACATCAATCCACCACGGACTGTTCCAGTATGGATCCAGGCATCACTCATGTTGAAAGGTGTAAAAACAAAACCACTTCATGGTGTAGTAGAGCAAAACTATTTGAATTAAAACTACATGTATACTCACACAGTAGTAGATATAAAAATGCATGTTATATGAAAAGTTCCTGATGGTTTCAAACTGACAAGATGGCTACGGTCCTCATGCACAGCAACAGCATGCATCCAATAACTACACCCTACAGGGGATTTCATTGTATCCAACATCATCAGAGGCAGTCCGTGGTGGGTTGATGTCTGGACGTTTTTGACCACCTAGAATCTAGTGGTCCAGTTGTAAGGGTAAGAGGCTTGGCTTACTGTGGTGTTGGTGGAAGATCACTGTTAATCTTATTAGTTAAGGTTTATTCACCTATTGGGTGCCTCTCGGAATTGATGGACATTTGCTTTGCTTTTATGGACATTTAGGCACTGCATTTATTCACTTTAAATAATAATTGTTAGTACAAGGCTATTGAGAGCTGATCACAACAACTCAAGCAAAAATATCCAATGGTGCAAGCATGAAAATGCTTCTCGCATGATACCAGATCTTCCGATTTTCATTTAAGCAGTACAGCTTTTGTCTGGAAAAAAACAATACAATACAACACTTCTGAATTGTTATTCTGTATTACTCACCTCTATACTCACTCATATCTACACCGAGCAAAATGATAAAGGCAGCACTTTTGTGTTTGCCCCTATTTATCATGAGCTGACCTCCAAGATCTACAGCTTTTTCAATGTACACAAAAGGCCTATTTCTCTCAAATATTGTTCACAAATCTGTCTAAATCAGCGTTAGGCCCCTTTCACACTACCGCAACGTCAAAGCCGCGAGATTTTTCCGCGATTTCGTGACCACGATTTCAGGGAATGCCTGTGTAACTCGCATCAAAGTCGGATCAAAGTAGTGCAGGGACTACTTTGATGTCAGCAGGACTTGAAGTCGTACTAATATGACTGGTTGTCATTGAAAATCATGGGGAACGACTTGTCATGTGACTTTGCAGTCCCAAGTCGCAGGACAAGTCATACAACTGCAACTCCCTCCTCATTGGCTTACTGCTAAATAGGCTATCCCCACTTCAGTCCATCATGAACACTGCTGCCAGGCTCATCCACCTTACACACCGCTCAGCGTCTGCTATACCCCTCTACCAATCCCTCCATTGGCTGCCACTCAGCCACCGAATTAAATTCAAGATACTTAGACCCCTTTCACACTGAGCCGCCACCGGCGTCAGCAGTAAAGCTATTTTTATCACTGCTTTACCAATGTTTTATCGCCGCTATTTGGCCGCTAGCGGGGCTAAAACCACCCGCAAAACGATGCCGAAACGGTGTTCTGCTGGCAGTATCGCAGCCCTGCCCCATTGATTTCAATGGGGAGCAGCGGTGGAGGAGCGGTGAGTTCACCACTCCAAAGAAGCTTCTTGCAGGACTTTTTCTGACACCCTGCCAGTGCAGCACTCCTGTGTGAAAGCCCTCGGGCTTTCGTACTGGAGTGAATGGAGCAGCTGTTTAGCTGTTTTTTTTTTTTGCAAATATGATTTTTATTAAGTTTTCAAATTTGGGGTAGAGCCCCAAAAAATACAGTGGTAACTTAAACAGTGAAGGTCACAGCCTCCTAAACATGTATTACAGTCAGAAGTGTTGTACAACATAACATTTCAGATGATCGTTAAGAGTTGTCTAGTTTGTGTAGTTATCGCGTTGCTGTATAAATCCAGTAGGGTAACCAGTTAACATCGGTGGATATCGTGTATCCTGAAACCCTCAGCAAACATCTTAAAAAAAGAGCAAGATAGGTGGATTAGGGGATGCTGCTGAAATGAAGAGATGGAAGATAGATAAAGCAAGACAAGAATAGGAGAGAGGGGAGGAGAGAGGGGAGGATAGAGGGGGAGGGAAAGTAAGGGGGGGGGGGGTGAGTGGCATTTCGGGTGTAAGTAATCTGTGTACTGTTTTAATAGTAACTCAGGTTTCCGAAGAGGGCTTTACCTTCTTCTGAATATATGAACATGTTCCAAATAGTCCAAGTCTTTTTATCGGCTTCTTGCCTGTCTTGGGCTGTCAGTATCAGATCTTCCATTTTATTGATATCTTCCACTTTCCGCAGCCACATTGCTGTGGTCGGTGGGGTTTGTTTCTTCCAAAATAGAGGAATACAGGAATTAGATGCGTTTGTCAGGTGACGTAGTAGAGACTTTTTATATTTCCTGGGGGACAAGGTTGATACATGCAGTAGGAAAAATGCTGGGTCATTTGGGATCTGAAACTCTGTAAAATTTTTGGGATATGGTACGGACCGCTGTCCAGAATGCTGCCAGCCTGGGACCAGAATTTATGTAGCATTGTTCCCTTATCATCTCGGCAGCGCCAACAGTGCTCTGGTGCGTCTAGGGGTTAAGTACCACCTAGTGAGAATTTTATAATTTGTCTCCTGTATTTTTGTGCATAGTGATGACTTCAGGGAGAATTGTATTATGTTTTGAATTTGGGGTGCCGTGAAGGTGCGATCTAGATCTACTTCCCATTTTGTAATACCTGCAAGATGTGGCTGCTGGGTCGGTGTATTTAGTAGTCAATACATTTTGGAAAGGACCCGTCATAATGGCTCTGTTTCTGAACAGTATTCGTCGAACATGGTCATAGGTCTGGTGTAGTTTTGGGGGTTCGAAATTTTCTGAAGAAAGCGGTGTAGTTGTGCAGCCTTACAGAAATCAAGTTGAAATGGAACCGTAGGGTCCATAAGTTCTGGGATGGAGGGCCATCTATCCCGTAATACAAACTGAGAGGCTGTGGTGTGGTTCGAGTCTCCCGTCTGGAATTGTGTGGTTAATATCACTGGGGAAAATTTGGGGTTACCCAGAATCGGGGTTAATGGCGTTACTTTGGTTGTCAGGGAGTTTTGTAATGCCGCCTGTAAGCCTTGACAGAGGGTATTGCCTATCAGAGGGTGTGATTTTGTCTCCAATGATAGAGAGTCGCTGCACCACAGCACGGTCTTCAATGGGATGATGCTCTGATGTTGTTCTATTTGTGCCCATAACTTATCTTCTTGTTGGAGACTCCAGTCAATAATCCTGCCCAAATGGATTGCCTGGTAGTACCTTTTTATATCAGGTAGCGCTAAACCTCCATAGTGTTTTGGCATTGAGAGTTGGGAGCGTGGGGTGCGTGGTTGTTTGTGTGCCAAAAATAAAGTGGGTGAATAAAGCTTGCACTTGCTTAAAGTACGTGGGTGGTATTTTAATTGGTAAGGCTTGGAAGAGGTAGAGAAATTTTGCCAGTATGCACATTTTCAGCAAGTTAAGCCCCGTACACACGAGCGGACTTTTCAACATCCAAAGTCTGACGGAATGATTCCGGCAGACTATTCGATCGTGTGTGGGCTGCAACGGACTTTTGATTCGCAAAAGTCTGACAGACTTTAGAAATAGAACATGCTTCAAATTTTTCCGCCAGAACTCTACCGGACCCAGTTCCTACCGAAAAATTTGCTCGTGTGTATGCTATTCCGACGGACTAAAACCGACGCTAGGGCAGCTATTGGCTACTGGCTATGAACTTCCTTATTCAAGTCCAGTCGTACGTCATCACGTTCGAATCCGTCGGAGTTTGGTGCGATTGTGTGTGGCCAAGTCCGCTCATTTCGGAAAGTCCGTCAGAACTCTGTCAGAACTCCGACAGAACTCCTTCGAAAGTCTGTCGGACATAAGTCTGGTCGTGTGTACGCGGCATTACACCTTCCAAACCAAGAGTGAGTCCCTTTGTGCCATGAGTCTAAAAGTAGCTTTACCTTTGCTAATAGAGGGGGGAAATTCCACTTATACAGTGGTGTGAAAAAGTGTTTGCCCCCTTCCTCATTTCCTGTTCCTTTGCATGTTTGTCACACTTAAGTGTTTCGGAACATCAAACCAATTTAAACAATAGTCAAGGACAACACAAGTAAACACAAAATGCAATTTGTAAATGAAGGTGTTTATTATTAAAGGTGAAAAAAAATCCAAACCATCATGGCCCTGTGTGAAAAAGTGATTGCCCCCCTTGTTAAAACATACTATAACTGTGGTTGTCCACACCTGAGTTCAATTTCTCTAGCCACACCCAGGCCTGATTATTGCCACACCTGTTCACAATCAAGGCATCACTTAAATAGGAGCTGCTTGACACAGTAAGGTCCACCAGAAGATCCTTAAAAGCTACACATCATGCCGAGACCCAAAGAAATTCAGGAACAATTGAGAAAGAAAGTAATTGAGATCTATCAGTCTGGAAAGGGTTATAAAGCCATTTCCAAAGCTTTGGGAATCCAGCGAACCACAGTGAGAGCCATTATCCACAAATGGCGAAGACATGGAACAGTGGTGAACCTTCCCAGGAGTGGCCGGCCGCCCAAAATTACCCCAAGAGCGCAGCGACGACTCATCCAAGAGGTCACAAAAGACCCCACAACAACGTCCAAGGAACTGCAGGCCTCACTTGCCTCAGTTAAGGTCAGCGTTCATGCCTCCACCATCAGGAAAAGACTGGGCAAAAATGGCCTGCATGGCAGAGTTCCAAGGAGAAAACCACTGCTGAGCAAAAAGAACATCAAAGCTCGTCTCAATTTCTCCACAACACATCTTGATGATCCCCAAGACTTTTGGGACAACATTCTGTGGACCGATGAGACAAAAGTGGAACTCTTTGGAAGGTGTGTGTCCAAGTATATCTGGCGTAGAAGGAACACTGCATTTCATAAAAAGAACATTATACCAACAGTAAAATATGGTGGTGGTAGTGTGATGGTCTGGGGCTGTTTTGCGGCTTCAGGACCTGGAAGACTTACCGTGATAAAAGGAACTATGAATTCTGCTGTCTACCAAGAGATCCTGAAGGAGAATGTCCGACCATCTGTTCGTGTACTCAAGCTGAAACGAACTTGGGTTCTGCAGCAGGACAATGATCCTAAACACACCAGCAAGTCCACCACCGAATGGCTGAAGAAAAACAAAATGAAGACTTTGGAGTGGCCTAGCCAAAGTCCTGACCTGAATCCTATTGAGATGTTGTGGTATGACCTTAAAAAGGCCGTTCATGCTCGAAAACCCTCTAATGTAACTGAATTAGGACAATTCTGCAAAGATGAGTGGGCCAAAATTCCTCCAGGACGCTGTAAAAGCCTCATTGCACGTTATCGCAAACGCTTGGTTGCAGTTGTTGCTGCTAAGGGTGGCCCAACCAGTTATTAGGTTTAGGGGGCAATCACTTTTTCACACAGGGCCATGATGGTTTGGATTTTTTTTCACCTTTAATAATTAACACCTTCATTTACAAATTGCATTTTGTGTTTACTTGTGTTGTCCTTGACTATTGTTTAAATTGGTTTGATGTCCTGAAACACTTAAGTGTGACAAACATGCAAAGGAACAGGAAATGAGGAGGGGGCAAACACTTTTTCACACCACTGTATATGCAGGAAAGATCGGGCGGGATTTTAGTCCCTAGGTAAGTCAGGGTGGCGGACGTCCACCTGAACTGGAAATGTAATTGTATAGTAGGGAGCATACGCGGTGGTATTGATATTCCCATAGCCTCTGATTTAGAGATTTTAGATCATTTCCTATAACTCTCAAATTCCCTAAGCAGGTTTGGCAGAGACACTCCCGAGTTGGTTAGCTAAAAGAGCAGGTCATCGGCATAAGCCAATATCTTGTGATCGCCCAACAGCCACCCCCTGTATGGAGAAGCTGTTTTAGGGTATTTTGCAGGCGCTGATTTTAACGTTATAGCGCCTGCAAAATGCTCCAGTGTGAAAGGGGTCTAACTATAACTTACAAAGCCATCCACAACCTGGCCCCCAGCTACATCACTAACCTAGTCTCAAAATACCAACCTAATCATTCTCTTTGCTCCTCCCAAGACCTCCTGCTCCCAAACTCCCTTGTCACCTCATCTCATGCTCGCCTTCAGGACTTCTCCAGAGCCTATCCTATCCTCTGGAATGCTGTACCCCAATCTGTTAGATTTTCCCCTACTTTATCAACTTTCAAACGATTCCTGAAAACTCATCTCTTCAGAGAAGCCAATCTGGCCCCCACCTAACTACGTTTATCTTCTCAATCAGCACATCGCCCACAGTTATTACCTCTTGTATCTCTTGACCTTCCCTCTTAGATTGTAAGCAAGGAGCCAGGCCCTCTGATTTCTACTGTATTAAAGTGTATTGTATTTGTACTGCCAACTCCCAAGTTGTAAAGCGCTATGTAAACTGTTGGCGCTATATAAATAATGTATAATATTAAAAAGTGTGAAAGGGGCCTTAGTGAGCACTTTGCCAAGATAATCGTTCTACCTCACAGGTGTGGCATATCAAGATGCTGATTAGACAGCATGATTATTGCACAGGTGTGCCTTAGGCTGGCCACAATAAAAGGCCACTCTGAAATATCCAGTTTTACTGTATTGTGGGGGTCTGAAAACCAGTCAGTATCTGGTGTGACCACCATTTGCCTCACACGCAGTGCAGCACATCTCCTTCACATAGAGCTGATCAGGTTGTTGATTATGACCTGTGGAATGTTGGTCCATTCCTGTTCAACGGCTATGCAAACCTGTGGATATTGGCAGGAACTGGAACACGCTGTCATATACACAGATCCAGAACATCCCAAACATGCTCAATGGGTGACACATCCAGTGAGTATGCTGGCCATGCAAGAACTGGGATGTTTTCAGCTTCCAGTAATTGTGTACAGATCTTTGCAACATGGGACAGTGCATTATCATGTTGCAACATGAGGCGATAGTCGTGGATGAATGGCACAACAATTAGCCTCAGGATCTCATTGCGATATTTCTGTACATTCTAAATGCCATCAATAAAAAGCACCTGTGTTCATTGTCCATAACATACGCCTGCCCATACCATAATCCCACCGCCACCATGGGCCACTTCATCCACAACGTTGACATCACACCTGTGCAATAATTATGCTGTCTAATTAGCATCTGGATACGCCACACCTGTGAGGTGGATGGATTATCTCGGCAAAGGAGAAGTGCTCACTAACACAGATTTAGACAGATTTGTGAACAATATTTGAGAGAAATAGCCTTTTGTGTACATAGAAAAAGTCTTAGATCTTTGCGTTCAGCTCATGATAAATAGGGGCAAACACAAAAGTGTTACGTTTATAATTTTGCTCAGTGTATATTAGTTGCATGAGAGTTTTTGTAATTTTAGTAAACTCTTTATTTTCGACATTAGCATGCAAAAAAAAAAAAAAGACGATCATTCGTCTGATATTCTCATCTTGTATACCAGGGCTAAGGAGAGGGAAAAAAAAACACTGAATGGCATAATAGCATCAGAAATCGTTTTATTATCCGGGAAACATTCTGTGCGCAAGGGCGAAGACCAAGGTAAGGTGACAACACGCAGAAGTCAGAAATTTCTCCTCCTTGCTTTGATAAAAATAAAACAAGGTGAACAGCCTGTAATCAGTGGAGTAAAAGTATTGCTGGGAGTTGTAGTCCCCCAGCAGCGGGGGGGGGGGGGGTGGGTCTGCTGTCTGTTTTTTCCTGCCTAATATCTAAAATGTTTGGGATCATGCCTCAGTGTACCAATTTCCTAACCTGTTGCCGCCCACATAAAGGTGGGCTTTTAATGTTCACACACCGTACATATGTGTTACATGTTTTAAACTTTTATTTTTTCACATTTTTTTCAGTTACTTCCTGGTTTGAATTACTGAATTACACAGAGCCGCGACCTCCTGTATAGCTGCCGCTCCGTCACTCACAGCCACGCCTCCTGGCCCTGCTCATATGATAGACAGAACAGTGGCCCAATGGGGGACCAGGAGGCATGTCTGAGTGACGGAGCTCCAGGTACACAGAAGATCATGGCTCTATGTACGGTAATTCAGCGGCGCTCGTTCCTCTTCCCTCAGAGACAGCAGGGATTGGTGTATAACACTCACCCACGATTTTCCCCTGATTTTAAGGAGTAAAAAGTGTGTGTTATATGCCGATAAATACGGTACGAATGCTGGCTTATTATAATGACTCAGCTCTGGATCATATAGACATACTAAGGCTTTTAAGTACACATTTTCCTAATCATCCATTCTATATAGCACGTGCCATTAGTGATGTATCTGGTAACATGTACAGAGAGAAATGAGCCAAAAACAAGACAGGAACAATATTAAAAAGGAGAATATGGATAAAGCTTTTTTGGCCCCACTTCTCCTATGGATCACAAGAGTGCAGTTCGTTCTGCATTCCTGTGACCCGTTTTCAGCAGACAGAAAGCTAAAGCCCGCTATCGGCTGTCACTCAGCAGATCCTGGCTGGGGAAAGATCCAGGCCATATATCGGTATCGGACCACAAGCCTGGACTGGCAGCGATCCGCTGAGAGCCTGAGTCAGTCACTCCTGCCCCGTGCTGAAGGGGCAGAGCAGGGAGCCAGCGACTGACAGTCACGGCTCTCTGCTCAGAACAGTGGGAGAGAACTGAGCGATCAGTGGCGTTTGATCACTCAGTTCTCACTGCAGATGTTGCATCGACCTAGGTGAGTATAAATGTTTTTTGCTTAAATCCCAAACTTCTCTTAAGAAAAAAGCATCCCTTGAGACGCTTACCCCAGATAACATCTGTGAACACAAATAGGAAATATGAACATTAACAGGAACACTGGGTATGCGGTCTTTGAAATAATTCTGCTCCGTGACTGCAGAGGACTTTACTGGGAAATCTAAACAGATAGGACCTTTCGTGACAACTATTTTAAACTGACATTAATTAAAGTATTTAAAGTATTAATAACAATTGCTTCCAGGAACTTCTACATTTTAGACATGTGAATGTGAAGCCTTACAGCTGCACATAATCATTAGCTATTTATTTTTCTTTCATCTTTTATCAAAGATTCAAGGAGGACCGTAGCCAGCTTCAAACTCATCAATGGCTTTGCTTTTTATTGTGAACATCGATGGCTCTTTTTAGGGCCGTGTCTGCAACAAGGTCGGCGGTATTGACGTCGTGATTGTCGCAGCCAATCCTTGGACACCTGCAGAGACAAGAGACAGATTAGAAACGTACAGAACATCAGAGCAGGAAACATCTCGGGGTCAAAGGCAGCAGCTTTAGGTTTCAGTAATTGCATTATACTCAAGAAAATAGGAAAAAGTGCAGCAACAATCAATCCAGATGTAATAAGCAGAACTTGTTATGCAAGTGGAAGAAATAGGATCAGAAAAAAGGAAACGAGTGAGACATATCAGAGGGTGTGATAGATGACTGCCAGTAATAGGAATTTGTTAGGGAGATCTAGAAACATAGAAAAGTGATGGCAGAAAAAAGACCAAGTGGACCATCAAGCCCGCCCCCTTTTTTTAATTTTTATTTATTCAATTTTTTTTGTTAAAATTTTTGCCCGAGTATAGATCTACAAGGCACGTTTGAAGCTATTTACTGTTGAAGGACTCAATACCTGGTTTATGTACAATTTTCGGCATGTTACGGTGCATTGGGGGCTCATTCATTTCATGAGCTGCCTTCGGCCCCCGTTCTTACTTGAGCATTTTTGAGCTACAAAATGCCCAACAAACAAAAATCTTTTGTTTTCAATAACACTTGTTCACATCTGAGCATCTGGTCGCTTGTAGAAAAACGCCTGACGCTTAAAAAATTAACGAGCTGCAGTCATGGCCTAAAATATTGGCACCCCAGAAAATGCACCAGTTTCCCCAGAAAATTACAAATAGTCAGGGATTCTCATGTCTATTTCTTTTGTTTGTATTGGTAGGACACAAAAAGTGGAGAAACAAAAAACCTAAACTGACACAGTCCACGCAAAACTCTCCAAAAATGAAATGGACAAAATTATTGGAACCCTCATTAATATTTGGTAGCAGAACCCCTTGGAAAAAAATAACTGAAGTCAATCGCTTCCTGTAACCATCAATGAGCTTCTTACACCTCTACTGGAATTTTGGACCACTCGGGTCGCTCAGATTGGAAGGGTTCCTTTTTCCAACTGCTGTTTTGAGATCTCTCCACAGGTGCTCTATGGGATTTTGATCTGGGCTTATTGCTGGCCAGTTCAGTACTCTCCAGCGCTTTGTCCTAAAGCAGTGATGGTGAACCTTGGCACCACAGATGTTTTGGAAATACATTTTCCATGATGCTCATGCACTCTGCAGTGTAGTTGAGCATCATGGGAAACGTAGTTCCAAAACATCTGGGGTGCCAAGGTTCACCATCACTGCCCTAAACCATTTCTGGGTGCTTTTTCGGGGTCATTGTCCTGCTGTAAGCCCTATGACCTCTAACAGAGATTTTCTGACACCGGGCCCTACATTGCACCCCAGAGTTCTTTGGTAGTCTTCAGATTTCATAATGCCATGCACACGGTCAAGACATCCAGTGCCTGAAGCCGCAAAGCAACCTCAAAACATCAGTGAACCTCCACCGTGTTTAAATGTAGGGACTGTATTCTTTTCTTTAAAGCGGAGTTCCTCCCAAAAATGTAACTAACGCTTTAAGTACTCATGGCCCCCTGACAGGTCACATTTGCCATGTCATTTTTTTTTGGGGGGGGGGGGGGGAGCGGGTACCTTGTTTTTTCAGGTACCCAGCTCCCACAAGAATGTTCAGCCCTCCCTCCGTGCAATCTTCTGGGTCACCTCACAGAAGATTGCCTGGCCATTCATAACACGCAGCGAGGCTCGTGCATGCGCTGTACGCACCCAGCTGTGAATCCCTGAACACTTGCAATGTCGGCGCCACAGAGAGGAGGGGGAGAGAAGTGAGGATTCGGGGAGCCGCATCGCTGGACCGTAGGACAGGTGAGCGTCTGATTATTAAAAGTCAGCAGCTACATTTTTTTGTAGCTACTGACTTTTAAATGGGTGGAGCTCCACTTTAAAGGCTTCATTTCTTTTTCTGAAAACAGTAGAATGGTTTTGTTTTGTCTGTCCACAGCACATTCTCCCAAAAGGTTTTTGGCTCTGCAGGCACGTTTAATTACAAATTACAGGAGCATCACAGACTTGGAATGCAATTATTTCTTACCATTTTGAGAAGGTGGCAATAATTTTGTCCAGTCCATTTTTAGAGTTTTGCGTGGAATGTGTCAGATTTGGCTTTTTGTTTCTCCACAGTCATATCAATACAAACATGAGAAATAAACCAGAGAAGACCTAAACATTTGTAACTGCAACAATTTTCGAAATGGTGCATTATCAGACAGAAACGCAGGGGTGCCAACATATTTTTCTATGGCTGTATTTTTCGGGTAGAACTGAGTGTTTTTTGTTCCTACAGAAATGGCTGAAAAGTGCAACATTAGCTTTTTTTTCTTTTTTTTCAAGCGTTTTGTTGCGTATTTTCAGCAGCTTTACACCCATTTTTCAGTAGCGCTGCACACCTTTTAGTCTTAAAAAAAAAAATAATATTTCAGCTTTTCCACCACTTTAAGTCAGTAGCTACAAACACTTGCCAATGAAGACAGTAGCAACCTGGAACTTAGCAGAAGCCTATGGAAGATGTTGGCACTGACAAGGGACATCAAACTGTAGAAGGAAAGGCAAGTATCATGGAGTTTAGCTCCCCTTTAAAGCAGGTCCATTGGTTGGTAGGAAGTAGGTGGTTCTTGGTACTCCACTGTCTTTGCCCCCACATGCATGGGACTGCCTGCACGTGGCACATGCAACATCTGTGCATTCAGGTGCAAGTAAGCATTGCCCTCGCACGGGTGACCCATGTACAAGAAGCCAAAAGCTCACTTCAACAAGGAAGCAGAAAATCCATTATGTTTCAATATGCATTTCCTTCCTGATTTAAATCAGGACAAATCCTGTTGTGGGAACTCACCTGGCAGGTTTCTTCTTCTTGTGTCTGTCCTGAATCAGTTTTTCAATTGCCTCCTTCTCATAGCTATGGCCACATATTTTATTCTTCACCGGATTCACCATATCCATCTGTCATAACAAGACCACAAAGCTAAAGTTAAAGCCCACAGCAGCAGCCACTAGGGATTTCTTAGTAGATTGGATTAAAAAACAAATTTGTGGAATACGCAAAATCAGTTAGTTGACAGCACTAGCCATGAAACATTGCAAACTGCACCCAAGTCAGAAAGAGGTATGCAGGTTATATATTAAAGTGGTTGTAAACCCTTACATACACCCATTGAAGTGACTGGCCTCAAGTGATGCACAAACAATAAATCAAACCCTCCTACATAAGTTATACCAGTTCATCTGTAGTCTTCTCTACAGTCCTTACAGAATCCAGAGTTTATAAAGCCGGTCTGAGCTGTCAGAAAACAGGAGATGGGGAGCTGAAATCACACTGCAGAGCACATTGAAGATCGCTGAATGGAGGGAAGGGACACAGGAACAGAGCTGAGGCTGTCAATCAGCTTGAGGTCCCTCCCCTGTCACCATTTGACTCTTGGTGTCAGGAAAACTTGTCAGAAGCGATTTATGCAGATAGCAGAGGAACGGGACAGCAGACAGAAATTACACTTAGTGCTCTTAATTGAGACAGGTACACACAATAGATCAGGGATATGCAATTAGCGGACCTCCAGCTGTTGCAGAACTACAAGTCCCATGAGGCATAGCAAGGGATCTGACAGCCACAAGCATGACACCCAGAGGCAGAGGCATGATGGGACTTGTAGTTTTGCAACAGCTGGAGGTCCACTAATTTCATATCCCTGCAATAGAGGGATATGCTTTGAGGTTTACAACCACTTTAAGTCAAAGGTATGTAGTTTCCCATGATCTCTAGCAGCATGAATAATCTGCGTGGAAAAAATGCCTTTGCAAACCTAGTTATTACCTATAAAAGTAGCAGTGATCACCTTCCCACCCATGCGACACTTCCTGTGGGATGTAAGCGTGAGTTTATTTTATTTCCCACCAGGGTGCCTTACTATGGAATAGCCTCCCTGTCGAGCTCCAGGAGGCCCCCACTTTTCCGGTCTTCCGTGGCCTACTGAAGACTTGGCATTTCACGCAGGCTTTTCCTGCGTAGCCTCTCTCTTCTACCCTTCTGCTGCTCTGTGCTGCTTCTGGGCCCTCTCTTCCCAGGAACTCTGCTATGGGACCCTTTGGGGTAAGACCGAGCTATATTAACATACCTCTCAACTCAACTCAAAATGGTTAGTTTGTGGATGCAAGGATATAGGAGGGCTGTGAGAAAGTAATGCAAAAGTGGGCATAACTTTTATTTATTAACTTAGATTGTCAACATGTAAAATTTTAACAGAGTAACTCTTCCTCTCCTCTCTAGTGATGGGCTCAGGCATGTTCGGGATTGTAGTCCCAACCTACCTGAGCAATCCCAGCAGGAAGCCAACACTGCACACTGCCAATCATAGGGGCAGTGAGGCCTTTCCCGGTGAGCAGCTGCACAGACTGGGCAATGCCTCACTGCCTATGATTGGCGGTGTGCAGTGTAGGCTTCCTGCCGGGATTGCTCAGGTAGGTTGGGACTACGATTCCGAACACACCTGAGCCCATCACTATTCTCTAGTAAGTCCTCTTCTTTTTCATTGCAGGTAAATAACAGATTTCAAGCAGAAGCAATGTGCCATCACTGAGTTCTTGATGAAGGAGGGGGAACACTGGGGGGAGAACCTCTGGGGGAATCTAGGATGGAAAAGGACCTGGGGGGTCCTAGTAGATGACAGGCTCAGAAGTGACATGCAATGCCAAGCTACTGCTAACAAAGCAAACAGAATATTGGCATTAAAAAGGGGATCAACTCCAGAGATAAAACGATAATTTTCCCACTCTACAAGACTCTGGTCCGGCCGCACCTGGAGTATACCGTCCAGTTCTGGGTACCAGTCCTCAGGAAGGATGTACTGGAAATGGAGTGAGTACAAAGAAGGGCAACAAAGCTAATAAAGGGTCTGGAGGATATTAGTTATGAGGAAAGGTTGCGAGCACTGAACTTCTACTCTTTGGAGAAGAGACGCTTGAGAGGGGAAATGATTTCAATATCCAAATACCGTACTGGTGACCCCACAATAGGGATAAAACTTTTTCGCAAAAGGGAGTTTAACGAGACTCGTGGCTACTCATTAAAATGAGAAGAAAAGAGGTTTAACCTTAAACTGTGGGGGAGACTGATATAAAGAAGGGGTCTGCAGTGTAAAGGGGGGACTGTGATGTAAAAAAGGGGGAGGTGGACCATCATGTAACGAGGACTGTGGTGTAAGGATGGGGGGGGGCTGTGATGTGAATGGGGAACTGAGGGCAATGGCATAAAGGTGGTTTTGTGATGGGGTGGTGTGTGACGGGTGACTGTGGGGGGGGGGGGGGTGTCTGTGATGGGGGGGGGGGTGTGATGTAAAAGAGGGGTTGTGATCATGTAACGAGTACTGTGGTGTAAGGATGGGGGAGGGCTGTGATGTGTATGGGGAACTGAGGGCAATGGTGTGAAGGGGGGTTGTGATGGGGGGAGGGTCTGTGATGGGGAGGGGGTGTCTGACATATGGGGGGGGTGTCTGTGATATGGGGGGGTGTCTGTGATATGGGGGGGTGTCTGTGATACGGGGGGGGGTGTGTGATATGGGGGGGTGTCTGTGATATGGGGGGTGTGAAGGGGAGGTCTGTGATGGGGGTGTGTGATGTAAAAGACAGGTTGTGATCTGAAGGGGGGGTCTAGGAAGTGTGCAAAGGGGGAGACTCTGATGTAAGAGGGAGGCTGTGATGTGAAGAGGTGACTGAGGACACTAATTTACAGAACTCGTTCACACTTGTGCAGAGATTTGTTTTTCTGCACTAGAAAAACAAGTCTCTGCAAGGACACTAGAATACCATTGCTTTGTATGTGCCCTGTTCACAATGCAACAGCGCCCCTGGATGATGAGCAGTGCGATGCAAAACGCATACTGTGTGCATTTTTCTGCAACAGACTGCAGCTCACCTGAAGGCTCTGTAGTCTGTTTCTATGCACCACAACTGAGCTGCAGTGCATAAAATAGAATGAAATGCAATTTTGACAGAAAAAAGAACAGCGTGGCGCACTTAAATGAGTGCCACCACACCAGTTCCTGGAGCCCACATTAACAGGTGCCCGCACAGTCCAACCCTGCAGTTTACAATAAGGGCCAGCATGTTTGGGCCCCAAAGGTGGGTGACTGATGTGTACAGGAGGTTGTGATGTAAAGAATCTGAGTCACAGCACATATAAAAATATAAAACTCGGAACCTCCGGAAATTTTCATTCAGTTCCCCTGCTATAGAGGAAGAGCGGCTCTACCAACATATGACACTGAACTATGCAAGTTAATAAAAAAAAAAATGATGGCCACTTTTGCTCCAGTCCTCGTATTTTCCCGTGTTGTAAACTGTGAGCTGGGAACTTTGGAGTCTCTGCTCTGTGTGTGTAATCTCAGGAACAGCAGTACATTCATTTCAGGCCAAGACAGAAATGGAAATTCCTGCTCTGTCATTTCTGGCGGTACATTGGATGCCCGTTGTTTTGGTGCCAACTAATTAATCACATCCAAAACATAATTCATGTCTATCCAAACCCAAGAAAAAATGTATACTATTGCAGTCTTTAGATGGCTACATTTTCTTTTTTTTTTTACGTTATCAATAAACCCAAGAACGAAAATGTAATATATTGCAGCTTCCAGTCTTCAATGTGGTGGCTGCATTAGTTAGCTTCTTTTTTTTTTTCCACGCAAAGAACATTTTCAGCAAATACAGAAATTACATGTTGATCGTGCCAGAAATGTGGTGTCCCCGTCAAAGATGGCCCTGCCCCGATGTAATGGAGATGAAGAGATACAGACATGTTTGGAGCCCATATCAGGAGAGCAGCCTAGAGAGTGCCAACCATGGCTCCCTCCATAGATACAGAGGAGGACTGACCATGGCCTCCTCCATAGATACAGAGGAGGACTGACCATGGCTCCCTTCATAGATACAGAGGACGACTGACCATGGCTCCCTCCATAGATACAGAGGACGACTGACCATGGCTCCCTCCATAGATACAGAGGAGGACTGACCATGGCTCCCTCCATAGATACAGAGGACGACTGACCATGGCTCCCTCCATAGATACAGAGGACGACTGACCATGGCTCTCTCCATAGATACAGAGGAGGACTGACCATGACTCCCTCCATAGATACAGAGGAGGACTGACCATGACTCCCTCCATAGATACAGAGGAGGACTGACCATGACTCCCTCCATAGATACAGAGGACGACTGACCATGGCTCCCTCCATAGATACAGAGGAGGACTGACCATGGCTCCCTCCATAGATACAGAGGAGGACTGACCATGGCTCCCTCCATAGATACAGAGGACGACTGACGTAGCCACCCAGGGACAGGAAGTGTTTTCTTTGTAGCATTACCAGGTGAAAATAAAGCAAAAGAAGCTTGGAAAAAAATAAAGAAAATGAATGCAGCCCACCGCACCAAGGGCTAGTAATCTGCAATATAGTACATTTTTGGTTTGGGGGTTTAGTCCCTATGCATTCAACAGAGAGTGAATTATTATCAGCTCTCTTAGCTGTCTTCTGTGAAGTACAAAGCAACACCCTTCCATGTAACGGAGATAAGGAAAGGTAGAGATGTTTGTAGTCCAAATTGGGAAAGCAGCCTCAGGTTGCAACTCTACTTCTCCATATATGCAGTACAATGAATGAATGTTTCACCCTAGGACAGGAAGTGTGTGATTTACCAGGTGAGAGTAAAAGAAAAAGTAAAGCTAATGCAGCCACCACATTGAAGTACTGGTAAGCTGAAACCTATTACATTTGTGTCTTTGGGCTTAGATTAGACTTTAGGTAAGTATTTGACGGACTCAACTGACCTTTAACCTCAAATTCAGCCCTTCCTGATTGCTCAGGCTTGGAATCAGCATGCAGAATGTGATAACACAAGTACAGTACACAGCAAATTTGTATGCATATAGCAAGGGTCTCCAAACTTTCTAAACAAGGGGCCAGTTTAGTGTCCTTCAGACTTAAGGGGGGCTAGACTGTGGCCATTGCGGATAGAAAATGTCCCGGCATCAGTTGGAGTAAACAGCTCCCCATCTTTGGTGCCAGTGAGAGAAATTGTACCCAATTGTTGGTGTCCTTGGTGTCATTAAGCGCCAATGTTGGTGTCATTGGGTTAAATTGTGCCCCATCATTAGTGTCATTGGGAGGAATTTTGCCCCATCGATTGGGAGGAATTTTGCCCCATCGATTGGGAGGAATTTTGCCCCATCGATTGGGAGGAATTTTGCCCCATCATTAGTGTCATTATTAGAAATTGTGCCACATCATTGGTGTAATTGCTAGGAATAGTGCCCCGATGTTGGTTTCATTGTGCTGTGTTATGGAGAGGAACTGAGCTCCATTGTTGGTGTCATTGACAGGAATTGTGCCCCATCATTAGTGTCATAGGGAGCAATTGTGGCCCATCATTAGTGTCATAGGGAGGAATTGTGGCCCATCATTAGTGTCACTGGGAGGAATTGTGGCCCATCATTAGTGTCATAGGGAGGAATTGTAAGCCCATCATTAGTGTCATAGGGAGGAATTGTGGCCCATCATTAGTGTCATAGGGAGGAATTGTGGCCCAACGTTGGTTTCATTGTACCTTATTGTTGGTGTTTTTGGGAGGAACTGTGTCCTGTTGTTGTCATTGGCAGGAACTGTGCCCCATTATTGCTGTCATTGAGAGGAATTGCGCCCCTTCATTGGTGTCAGTGAATGAAATAGTGCCCCAAGGACTGGATAAAGGCAAGCAAAGGGCTATATCCGACCCCCAGGCAGCAGTTTGGAGACCACTGACATAGTATGGACAATTTGGACAGGAGCCAATGCATCTACTACTGCAGGTCTTTGGAATGTGGGAGGAAACTAGAATACTCATAGAAAACCAGTGCAAACACAAGGAGAACATGCAAACTCCATATTCCAACCTTTACTACACTACTAAATGCCCCAGAAACCAATCTGGGCCAATGCCATAATTTTTAATTTCAGAATCCAAGTTTTTTGTTTTTTTTCCTGTTCCCTGTCTCTTAAACCCAAAATATCTTTCTCAGGCCTTTCACTACAACCAGACATTTCCACCACAGAATAAGTACACACAGGGCTTTTTTTCACAAACAATAGGTACTGGAACTCAACCACGACCCCTCAAAACCCCTCCCCCCACACACAACCTCCAATTCATCTTAAATAGTGGGTGTGGTCAGTCAACTTATAGTAGGAGCAAATAGTAGGAGGGTCTTAAAGGGGCATTAAATACCAGGATTGCATTACAGAGTGCAGAGTTCAGGGGGGTTACACACAGAGTGCAGAGCTGTCACTTGTAAACACAGAAACCGGACTTCTGTGTTTACAAGTGATTGTGGTGAGCAGGCACCCCCCCCCCCCCAGGGTCCGAGCCAGAGGTGGTGGGAATGAGTTCCACCAAGTTCCCCCTGAAAAAAAGCCCTGGGTACACATTATGGTGTCCGTTTATGAAGCAGTGAAATCTATTGACTGCTTCATTCTCCGGCATTCACAGAAAAGATCTCTCTTCAGTGTCCCTGTTTATGAAGCAGAGTAGATCGCTTAAAGGGAGTGCTCCTAATCTCAGCATGTTACCTGTATAAAAGACACCTGTCCACAGAAGCAATCAGATTCCAATCTCTCCCCAATAGCCAAGACCAAAGAGCTGTCAAAGGATGCCAGGCACAAGGTTGTAGACCTACACAAGGCTGGAATGGGCTACAAGACCATCGCCAAGCAGCCTGGTGAGAGGGTGACAACAGTTGGTGCGATCATTCACAAATGGAAGAAACACAAAATAACTGTCAACCTCCCTCAGTGTGGGGCTCCATGCAAGGTCTCATCTCATGGAGTTTCAATAATCACGAGAATGGTGAGGAATCAGCCCAGAACTACACGGGGAAAACTTGTCAATGATCTCAAGCCAGCTGGGACCATAGTCACCAAGAAAACATCTGGTAACACATTTCCCCTTAAAGGACTGAAATCCTGCAGCGCCCTCAAGGTCCCCCTGCACAAGAAAGAACATGTACAGGCCCGTCTGAAGTTTGCTAATGAACATCTGAATGATTCAGAGGAGAACTAGATGAAAGCGTTGTGTTCAGATGAGAGCAAAATCGAGTTATTTGGCATCAACTCAACTCTGTGTTTGGAGGAGGAGGAAGAATGCTGCCTATGACCCCAAGGACACTATCCCGCTGTCAAACATGGAGGTGGAAACATTATGCTTTGGGTGTGTTTTTCTGCTAAGTGGACAGGACAACTTCACTGCATCAAAGGAATGAGGGCCGCATACCGTCAAATCTTGGGCAAGAACCTCCTTCCCTCAGCCAGACCATTGAAAATGGGTTTTGGCATGGGTATTCCAGCATGACAACGACTCAAAGCACACGGCCAAGGCAACAAAGCAGTGCCTCAAGAAGAAGCACATTAATGTCCCGGAGTGGCCTAGACCAGGGGTCTTCAAACTATGGCCCTCCAGTTGTTCAGAAACTACAATTCCCATCATGCCTAGTCATGTCTGTGAATGTCAGAGTTTTACAATGCCTCATGGGATGCGTAGTTCCGCAACAGCTGGAGGGCCATAGTTTGAGGATCCCTGGCCTAGACAGTCTACAGACCCTAATCCCATAGAAAATATGTGGAGGGAGCTGAAGGTTCGAGTTACCAATCGCCAGCCTCAAAACCTTAATGACTTGGAGAGGATCTGCAAAGAGGAGCGGGACAAAATCCCTCCTGAGATATGCGAAACCTGGTGGCCAACTACAAGAAACGTCTGACCTCTGATTACCACCAAGTACTAAGTCGAAGGGGTCAAATACTTATTCCACTCATTAAAATGCAAATCAATTTATAACTTTTTTGAAATGCTTTTTTCTGGATTTTTTTGTTGTTATTCTGTCTCTCACTGTTAAAATAAACCTACCATTACAATTATAGATTGATTATTTCTTTGTCAGTGGACAAATGTACAAAATGAGCAGGGGATCAAATACTTTTTTCCCCCTCACTGTATTATGTGGATTGTAAAGAAAGATGGACTAAAAAACAAAAACAAATATCTACCTCTTAGCCCTTGTACACACGGTCAGAGAATCCGTTGGAACGTGTCCTATCGGACCGTTTTGTCGGATAATCCGACTGTGTGTGGTATGCATCAGACTGATTCCATCGGAATATCCGTCGGACCCAATTTTCCAACTTGTTGGAAATATTTTCCGACCAACTGGTTCGATCGGACATACTCCGATCATGTGTAGAGAATTTTGATCGGACCAAGTGCCACGCATGCTCAGATCAAATTCCTACATCAAAGCTATTGGCTACTAGCCTGAACGTAGTCCCATCGTAACGAAATAACGTCATCACGTTCTCAATGATCGGATTTTTCGACAACTTAGTCCGACCGTGTGTATGCAACAGTTTCGGACAAGATCCGACGGAAAAGTCCGACGGATTTGGTTGTCGAAATCTCCGACTGTGTGTACAAGGGCTTAGAGGGTGTCAAACTGTCACTTGAACCTGGTTATTTGGCGGCGAGCTCTCAATAGTCCCAAACACAATACCCCAGAGCAGTGCTATAGAAAGTCGGAGATGGATTCTCACTAGGCAACATAGTCCATGGCCACCAGGGGTGGCACACAGCCACCAGGCTACTGATATGGGCTTACAGAGACTGCCAGGCAAAACCTCGCCCTGCTGTTTCGCTCCTGCATATTCATTCAATAGTAAGTCATACTAAAGGTGGTAGATTACAACTGGTTGTGCCGCTATAGTACTCACTGCATCTCTCCGGACATGTTCCTAGTTATGTCAATACAGTACTAATTGTATCTTTGTAGACACGTTTCTGGTAATGATCGGACTGAAATAGCACTCCACCCAGATGGAAATCGCACAGTGTGTTCCTGTGTGATTCATGGTGAAAATGACTATTTATGCTGCAATTATTTTTGTCTTTTATATCTTCTTGGAGTTCAGCTTTAAGTATTCAAATTTTTACCCCAATTTTGATAAATACATTTATATAACAAGGCATATGGTTACTATGCAACAACAAATCTCCAGGAAGGTATTTTTATCCTCCACGCTTCTCTCACGGCATAAAAATAAAAAAAAAACACAATGCTAACACAGCCTTGTCTTAGGTTCCCTTTACAGCTCAGCGATTGGCTGGAGATTGCATCTTTTTGGCTATAATAAAGGAAGTCCCTTCTTAGCAGCAACATTTCCTGGAAATAAACACAGAAAGGCAAAAACAGCAAGAGAGATACCTGCAAGAGATAAACTCCTGACATCTCAGAGCCCTCTGTAAAATCCGAGCTTTTCAGAAAAGGAAAGAGCAGCAGCATTACATTAAACTAAAAAATTCCAGCAAAAAAAGTTTTTACAGGGGTTGCAAAGGCAAAAGTTTTTTTTTATCTTAATGAATTCTATGCATTGAGATAAAAAAACCTTCTGTATGCAGCGCCCTCCCCAATACTTACCGGAACCCCATTCTCAAACCGGCGATGTTGCAAGAAATCCACAAAGTCTGGGGACTCTCCCTCCTGATTGGCTGAGACAGCAGCGGGTGCCATTGGCTTTGCGGCTGTCAACCAAAGTCAGCAAGCCAATGAGGAAGGAGGCGGGTGGGGCCAAGCCACAGCTCCATGTCTGAATGGACACACAGAGAAGTGGCTTGGCTCGGGTGCCCCCATAGCAAGCTGCTTGCTGTGGGGGCATATAGCAGGGAGGGAGGGGCCAGGAGCGCCGGCAAGGGACCAGAGAAGAGAAGGATCCAAGCTGCTCTGTGCAAAACCACTGTAACAGAGCAGGTAAGTATGACATGTTTGTTATTTTTAAGAAACAAAAAAAAAAAAACTTTAACCGCTTCAGCCCCGGAAGATTTTTACCCCCTTCCTGACCAGAGCACTTTTTGCGATTCAGCACTGCGTCGATTTGAGTGACTATTGCGCAGTCGTGCGATGCTGCAATCAAACAAAATTGATGTCCTTTTTTTCCCCACAAATAGAACTTTCTTTTGGTGGTATTTGATCACCCCTGAGGTTTTCATTTTTTGTGCTATAAACAAAAAAAAAAGAGCAACAATTTTGAAAGAAAAACGCATTCTTTTTTTCTTTTTGCCATAATATATATAATATATATATACATTTTTCCTCATTTTAGGCCGATATGTATTCTACATATTAATGGTAGAAAAGAAAGAAAATCGCAATAGGTATATATTGATTGGTTTGTGCAAAAGTTACAGCATCTACAAAATAGGGGATAGTTTTATGGCATTTTTATTTTTTATTAGTAATGGCGGCGATCTGTGATTTTTATTTTTTTTATCGGGACTGCGACATTATGGCGGACACATAGAAAACTTTTGACAGCAATCACCGCTCATGTAAAAAATACACATCAAGTAAAAATGACTAGATGATGTTGGATGTCCTGCCAGGAAATAAGGCAGGTTCTATCCGACTTGCTGCAGCTTCTAATGCACACTGTGAGAAGCTCACAGCGTGCAGTGAAACAGAGTAAGCAATTTCAGTACAGAGAGAGGAGCCGGTACAGTTTTGCAAGACTGAAGGGAAGGCTGGAGGTCAGCCTTTAGCCCTAAACAAAACTAGAAAAGCATTCTGGCTGCAGTAACACTTTAATATTGCCCACTTTCAGGCATTTGCAACCACTTTCAGCCAACTTGATGATGGCAAAAACATGTAGCACCCTCCAAGTATAGAGCAGGCTGGGTAAATTTAGTCTTGATCCCCTGTAATCCGTGGAGCAGGGGTTGATTATCTAGGGCTGCTCAGTGTTTCACACGCTGCTGCTACGTTACCTCCCCTGTCTCCCAGAGGATTCTAGAAGTACTGTAAAGTGGGAGGAAGAGCAGTGTAGGCAGCCTGAATATTTATGGTACTCCAGCCAATGCCTGGGGAGGTGTGCCCAGAAGGTGGTGAAAGATCCCATAAATAGTCTGAGGCCTGAGCAGCAGTTTGCAGTGTTCCTGGGTCCTGCATCCCTTGTGCAGGATCCTAGAGGAAGCCACCAAGGTCCCAGCTAAACTTAGCGGGGGGGGGGGGGGGGCTCTATTTGCAGATCCGTGTCTGAGGATCAAGTTGGGTCTGGAGAGAAAGCCAGGAGGCAGTGGGTGGGAAATAGTCTAGCTATCCTATGGTGGTGTGAGTCTACATCTCCCTTCTTAGGAATTTGCTGGATCTCAGTAGGAGGCAACCAATGATCCTGTGGCCATGTGAGTAGAAGACCCCTAGTGCTGAAGGCAATTGACAGTGTGTAGCTTTTCTTGTGCAAAGATTTTATTGGTATTAAAAGTAGAGAGCAGAACATACCAAAAGTCTGAATAGGTTAATGTCACAGAAATTTTACATCATCCATAGATATACATAGAGGAGGATAATTAAGCATTTTGCATAGTACAAAGGTACAAAAGTGTACTGGAGTAGATGGGTTATAGGGGAAGAACCGCCCCCCAAAGGAAGTACCATCTTAAGGTGTATAGCATTCCAAATAGTGAGTAAGGTACAGAAAACATTAAACAGGTAACCAGTACTGTATGTTCTGGGCACACAGAGAAGAGAAAGAAGGAAAGGGGAGGAAAAGAAAAAGCAGGAAAAACAGCAAGAAAATAAAGGAGAGAAAAATGAGATGGGAAAGAGTGAGGCCTTCGGCCTACCAAGGAGCAGGAGGATATCTGTCTGCTAGATCAGCGGCCCCCAATCTTTTTGGCTCTTTGGACAGGTTTCAAGGCAACCTACTCTACTAGGGACCGGGAGAGGTGGACGGGTCAGGGGATTGGAAAATCATGGCACTGGTCTGCTGCCCGCGGTTGGATGGCAGACAATAGGGTTGGAATTAGGGCTGCAGGAGCGAAAGACCAAGGTGTGGTGGGAGAAGATGCTTCACCCAAGGTTGCCAAACTTTCAGATGTTGTGAAATTCTATTTACGATGGACGACTCAATCTTACCATGGATCATGGATTGAGTAACCCTGTTTTAAGTTTCCAAGAGACATAATGATGTGGATTTCCAAGCCTTGGCTATAGTTTGCTTAGAAGCGGTCAAGATTTGTTTAGTGAGTTTTGAGTGCTCTCGTGAGATCGGAGAAACAATTATTCAATAATGCAAAGCTAGGGTCGTGGATGAGGGGGCGTTCTAACAGAGCAGGCAGGATTTTGAAAATCTCTGCCCAGAATTGCTGCACGACCAGACATGTCTACCAAACATGCAAACGAGTCCCCTGTTCAGGCACATCCTCTAAAGCAGGTAGAAGGGTAGGTTGGTAGATATCTGGTAATTCGGACAAGGAGGACCTTGTAGTTGGTTTCAATGGCTAACATTTCGTGAGGAGGAGTTAGTTGTAGTCCAAATGCCACCCCCAATCCTCCGGTTCTAAGTAGATGTTCAGATCTGCAACCCAACGTGTAGCATATGAAGGTAAATATGAAAACGATGATGTGAGATGAGAATATAGCTTTGAAATAAAACCCAGAGCGTGAGGGTCATAATTACAAATACCCTCAAAAAGAGTCTTTGACAGTGTGTACATCTCCTAGAATCATGCTACTACCCCAAAATAACCCTTAATAATAAACAGGATGAGATAGAGACTCGTGTGCTCAAACAGTCCCAGTACTCAGGTATTCAAACATCCAATATAATAAGAGAAAAAAAATCTGGCACCATGATGTCTCAAAAAAATAAAACATACCATTTTATTAGATCCATCGATTAAAAGGAATCAATACCTGTAATTATTGATGCGTTTCAACTTCTTACATAGGCCTTAGTCATGTGTATGACGGTGTGTAGCTTTTAACTCTGCAAAGAGCACAGGCCACCAGCACCATGGAGATCCTGGGGGGACATTCAGAGCCGTTTCACACCACGCCGCCTAGGGAGTCAGCGGCGCTTTTTTTAGCATCGCTTTACCATTGCTTTAGCGGCACAAAAGGGGTTAAATACACCCACAAAACGACACCGGTATTGCAGCGCTGCCCCATTGATTTCAATTGGGAGCAGCGGTGGAGGACCCGTGAGTTCGCCACTCCAAAGAAGCTGCTGGCAGGACTTTTTCTGACACCCTGCTAGCACACCGCTTCAGTGTGAAAGCCCTGGGGGCTTTCACACCGGAGTGCATGGAGCAGCTGTTTTAGGGCGTTTTGCAGGCGCTATTTTTAACGCTATAGCGCCTGCAAAACGCCCTCCGTGTGAAAGGAGTCTCAGTGTGTATAGCCCAGTGTTTCTCAACTCCAGTCCTCAAGACACCCCAATAGGTAATGTTTTCAAGATTTCCCTCCGATGAAACGGCTGTGGTAATTACTAAGGCAATTAAACTGATCAAATCACCTGTGCAAAATAATGGAACGCCTGAAAACATGACCTGTTGGGGCGCCTGGAGGACTGGAGTTGAGAAGCAGTTCATACAGTGCAACCAGAAATTAAAGAGTCCTCAAGTTATCCAGTTCTGCAGTTTTCAGGATATCCCATGCTCCCTCTCCTAGTTCACAGTTCCAAGAAAAACCCAAAATGAACCCCTAGACTAATTTATGAGCCAGTGAAAGAATGAGAAAAATGCTGGCTGTGCACGTTCAAAGGGGGGTGATAGGACTGCATTTGCCAGAAGATCCTACGGGGGTGCGCTGTGGTGTCCCAGGCTCTGTAGTGAATTCTGGGAAAAGGATCGGCTACTGTATCTTCTTCACTGAGTTCAACGTGAGTCAGTGAGTAGGAAACACCAATGCCGCGTACACACGATTGGAATTTCGGCAAGCAAAAGACCGATGAGAGCTTTTCATTGGAAAATGTGACCGTGTGTATGCTCCATCGGAATTTAGCTGGCCGAATTCCCGCCAGCAAAAATTTGAGAGCATGTTCTCAATTTTTCAGACGGAAAAACATTCAAAACATCGTGTGATCGTGTGTATGCAATTCCGACATGCAAAGACTCACGCATGCTCAGATTCAACTACGAGCTGGAAGCTATTGGCTACTGCGTATTGAACTTTCCTTTTCTAGTCCCGTCGTACGTGTTGTACGTCACTGCGCTCTTGGCGGTCAGAATTTGGTGTGACCGTGTGTATGCAAGACAGCTTCAGTGAAATCCCGTCGGAATTGCGTCAGGAAAACCATCAGAGCTTTTTCCGACCAAAATTACGATCGTGTGTACGTGACATGAATCTCATCAAATTCAGCAAAATGGTAATAATTCATCAAAGACAATTTACAAAAAAAATAAAAAATAAGCTATTGTGTGGCCCGTCTGTCATGTAAGAGGCTGCACTTGGGGCCCAGTACATTTATTGAGTTGTCCACCACTGCTCTAGATAAAACATTTGCTTTAAAAGCGGTTTAAATTACAGAACATACCTGTGTGATGGAACAAGTGAAATTATCAATGCTCTGGGTGACGGCGATGTCTTCATCCTCATCCAAATTTACTTCTGGCTCCTCTGATGGCATACCCACTAAAAAACAAAGGAGGACATTAATAAGATGAGGAAAAGATTTGCAGAGCTCCAATAAAAAGAAAAATGCTGAGCTGTAGGTAAGTATATATAACATAAAATCCATGCTAAGCACAGTGCTAGGCAGGGCCGTCTTTAAGGCAGGGCAAAAGGGGCAGCTGCCCTGGGCCCTGTCATTGTTGTGGGGCCCAAAGCAGCTGCCTCATACTTGCCAACTATCCCAGTTTACATTCCCATGTCCCTTGAGGTTTTAGTCCTGTTGTTGTGCACAGACGACTCACCTGCAGACCCTGTGTTTACATGTAAATAACCAGCATTCATATGTAAATAGCAGTGACATGTATATGTAAATAGCAGTGACATGCATATGTAAATAGCTGAGGCCAACGGCATTAATATGTAAATAAGGCAGCATTCATATGTATATCTTGCCCCCTGCAGTGAGGAGATGATGTGCTGTAACCTACAGCAACCAGTGAGCAGTATTACTGTACAGTAATCTCTAGCAGCCAACAAGCCGAAATCATGTAACCTCTAGCAACTAATCAGTGAGCCTTAAGGAGTGCTGTAACCTCTAGCAACCAGCCAGTAAGCAGTAATGATATGCTGTAACCTCTGGCAACCAATCGCAATCGCTGCCTGATCTGATACAGTAAACTGATTTTAAGTCTAGCTGCTATTTATTGTATGTCTCAGAGAACGTGGAGAGCGAAATTGCATGGGGGGAGGGGCCCTTTTGCCCAGGGCCCAATCAATATTCAAGATGGCCCTGGTGCTAGGACGAGTCAAGACAATCCCAGACAGTACATAAGAAATACTAGATTCACTCCAGTAACATCAAATTTAAAACCGTATATTAGGAAAACCAAAAACAGAGAAGAAATACATATATAGAAGGCGCTTTTACCTACCAAAGGATTTGTATTTCTGTCCATCCAGTCCTGAGATTTATACAACTCTGCCACACTGGCAGGGCAGGAGACCTGATTTTTCTCTACAACAATGATAAAACTTACAGGTTTTGTATCTCCCCCCCAGCTTGTGATTGGACTATGAGAGGAGAAGCAGCAGATTGAGGAACTTATCCCTCTGTCACTCCGCTTTCTTCTCCAATCCGCATGCTCTGTGTTAGAACAGGAGCACTGTATGACAAATGATTGGCTACTTGTGCTGTTTCTTCTTTTCTCGTTATGAGATCTGCTGTACAGGGACTGCAAAGGGACGATGCCAGGTCAAACTCAAGTACTTTCAATGCTTCCATTAAAAAAACAATATAATGATGTATTATTGAATACACAGAGGCATTTACAGTATTAGACTTTTATATTTGCCTTAAAAGTAGAATTCTAGGCAAAACATTTTTTTTTTTTTCATTTTGGACAGAGCAATTGAGGGTTATAAACCCCGTCAGATTTTTATTTTTTTTGCCACCTGTGTCCCATTGGAGAGATTTTCCCTCACTTCCTGTCCCTTAGCCAAACAGAAAGGGAGAGGAAATCCCTGCAAACTAAAGGAAATCTTCCCCATTGGAAGATTTCCCCTCTATTACTTTTCTTTTTGAACTTTTAATGATAATGGTAAACAGGACAAACAGAGAGGGGGAATTTCCTTAACAGGGGACAGGCAGCAATAAAAACGCACAAGCGTTCTAATCCCTAGGTGCTCCATCAAAGACTAAAAAAAACAAATTTTTGCCTTTAGTTATATTTTAAAGAGGTTGTAAACTCGCATGGGTTTAACTTCCTCTTTAATTCCCTGCAAAGGTAAAGCATAATGGGGTAGTACGCATCGCATAGTAGCCCATTATGTGTCACTTACCTGAAACCGAAGCCGGCTATGTCACCACTGTGCCCACTAGCAGCGAGAGTCCATCTTCACCCCTCTTCCTTCCGGGGCCACAAACTCTGGTTCTATGATTGGCTGGAGCTGTGTGCCTGCGGGAGCCACCAGTTACGACATGACGTGCCCTTTCTAAATTGTGCATGCACCATAGTCATCGGCGCTCCTCTTTTTCTCCTAAATTGTGGAGGTTTAGGAGATAGTTCAAGCACCTACAGGTAAGCCTTAATATAAGCTTACCTGTAGGTAAAAGTGGTTGTGCAGGGTGTACAACCACTTTAAGTTCAGCTTCAAAACCCAAACCCGGTTTAAGAAAAAAAAAAATCCAGCTAATATTTTATTTTTGAGATTTGGTCAGAGAGGATTTTGCTAATATCTGTTCCGCCTCCTGTTTAGTCTCTAATCACTACAGTCCCTGGCTAGACACTATCTGCTCTCTTATGCTCTTCAACATAGTTTCATTTTATATTGGGCTTAGGAAAGTAACGGTCCTCTTACACTTTAAATGGATGAAAAAACATCCCCTATATATCTTAAGTAAAGCTATGTTGGATTTCAGCTCTGTGTTTTATTGAAGAGTTAAGCTGCGTGTGGTCAACAGATGACCATACTGATGACCACACTGTCCAGACAGGCCGGGCCTAAGGAGGTATGTCAATGCATAAAGCAGTATTTGAAGCAGGACAGCTGATGACCAGTAGCATTTCTACAACTCTTGGACATACCAGCTGGGTTGGAATGACAGACATTCACCCCATTAGTCCTATTTTGGTATATGTATTCGCTCAGTGTCCAGGGCAGAGAGGATTATGGGTAGAGGATAACCAAAAAACAGCAAAAAAAAAAAAATTCCTCAAATATTATCGAAGGCTTCTGTTGCTGGTTAATGAAGAACTGGGTAGAATGTAGAACTTATTGAACAGTAAAGCTGTCTGTGGACTCTACCAAGTCAGCAAGCGGCCATGCTGTGCATACAGACTGGGTCTAGGATGTATGTAATTGCATATATTAGCCTCTGAAAAAGAACAGGGTCATTAAGGGCGCATTTATATTAGTGTGTTGCTGTAACTTATATTTTTATTGCGCATTGCTGCAATTCTTGGAAACAAAAAACACAGATGTGGTGCCAATAAGTCTCAATGGCACCCCAATTCACCTTACAGTGCATTTGCATTGTAACACAGCACAACACAAAGATGTGAATCATCCGTGATTTGAGGTGCACTGCCCGCACCCCGATATCACACAACTGTACTGAATTTAAGATCTGATCCCTGATTCCAAGGGGGGGGGGGGGGCGCTTGACCCCCCTTGCCCCTACCTGCGGACGCCCATGGTTGCAAGCATGGTTTTTATGTAAGCCTATCCAATATGAAAGGGCTGCTTAACGCAAGGCATGTTAAAGCGGAGGTCCACCCTAAAGTGGACCTTCCGCTCATTGGAATCCTCCCCCCCTCCAGCGCCACAATTGGCACCTTTCAGGGGGGAGGGGGGTGCAGGTACCTGTACAGTACAGGTATCTGCACCCACTTCCGGGATGGCTCTCTGCGGAAAGGGGCGTAGATTACGCCCCTTTCCGAAAGTCCCCCGCTGCCTGCTGGGAAACACACGGATCCCAGAGGCAGCGGGTCCATCCTTATTGCGCAGCGCGACTCGCGCATGCGCAGTAGGGAACCGGGAAATGAAGCCGAAAGGCTCCACTTCCTGATACCCATACCCAAGATGGCGGCGGTAGCACCCGAGAGACGATCGAGAGATCGGCTTCGGGTGCCGACATCGTGGGCGCGCTGGACAGGTAAGTGTCACTATTTTAAAAGTCAGCAGCTGCAGTGTTTGTAGCTGCTGGCTTTAAAAAAAAAAAAAAAAACAAAAAAAAAAAAAAAAAAAAAAAAAACGCGGAGTCCCGCTTTAACACGAGACTACCATGTTCTACTGCAAGGCATTGGGGTGACTGAGCTCTAAGACAGCAAAGCACAGACAGCAATAAGAAGCTCACAAAGGTTAAAAACCTTGCTGTCCCTCCTACCCCGCCTCTTAAGGACAGGAAGTGAGCAAGAAATCTTCCTCCAATGGGTCAAAGCAATAAAAACCTGGCAGTGTTTCTGATCCTTTTCCACTCTGACCAAAGAAAAAACTAAAACAATAAAAACTAAATCAAACCGAGTCATTTACCTGGAATAAGTGTACAGATAAAGAACTCTGACTTCACTTGTTACATACACTTGTTTTGTGACTTAAGCTGGATTCACACGATTGCGAATTTCGCCTAGCAGGGGATTGTGACCGGCTCGCGCTCACACATCTCTGCAGCGCTGCGAATTTCACAGGACTCCTGTGCATTTTTTGGTCCATTTCAGGTCCGAATTCAGCTCAAAAAAGTTGCATCAGCATGCCAAAGCCAATATTTATAAAAAAAAAAAAAAAAAAAAAAAAAGGAGGTAAGCAATGGCCCACATATTTTTCTCCTTTCAGATTTCGTTAAAGAACACCCAGTCAAAATAAAAACCAAGTTTTGCCTTTACTGTCCTAGACGCTCGTCCAGAATATTTCATTACTAGGTTGTGTAATACAAGCCAGTTGAACTGTAATGTGAACAGTTAAGACAGGGTCAATTTGGTTTGTTTCAGGCAGGCTGATACAGTGGGGAACATCATTATTTGGTCCCCTGGAGATTTTGTAAGTTTGTCCACTTACAAAGAAATGAAGGGTCTATAATCATTATCATAGGTGTATTTTAGCGATTTGTGGGGTGCTCTAATTAATTTTAAATCAGCTAATTACAAACCTAATTCCTGAAGACGTTGACGAAACGTACATCGAGGCGGTATCTGGTCATGCTTTCTCCGATGCCATATCTGGTACCTTGGTTGTTGGTCTGAAGGCTTGGAACGCACGCCATATTGGCGGTTGGTAGTAGGAATTCTCCGGCCGGCGAATTTCTAATTGAAAGGCGAGCAGCCCCAGTGCTGGGTCGGGCACACGACAATGTAAGGAGCCACTTGGCTACTTTAATGTGCTTCTTCTTGAGCCACTCCTTTGTTGCCTTGGCAGTATGTTTTGGGTCATTGTCATGCTGGAAGATCCCTACATGGCCCATCTTCAGTGTTCTGTCTGAGGGAAGAAGGTTTTTTTTTTTTTTAACAAGATTTTACAATACATGGCCCGTCAATTGGCCCCTCAATGCGGCAAAGTTGGATAGTACCTTTAGCAGAGAAACAGCCACAAAGCACCAAGTTTCCACCTCCAGGCTTGACTGTAGGAATGGTGTTCTTAGCATTTTTCATAGTTGTTTTTTTCATAGTCAGCATTTTTCTTCCTCCAAACAAAGCAAGTCGAGTTAATGCCAAAGAGCTTAATTTTGGTCTCATCTGACCACAGCACTTTCTCCCAATCCTTCTCTGAATCATTTAGATGTTCAGTGGCAAACTTCAGATGGGCCTGTACATGTGCCTTGTGGAGGAGGGGGACCTTGCGGGTGCTGCAGGATTTCAATCCATGACGGCATATTGTGTTACCAATGGTTTGTCTGGTGACTGTGGTCCCAACTGCCTTGAGATCATTCACAAGCTCCTGCTGTGTAGTTCTGGGCTGATCCCTCACTTTTCTCATGATCATCCTCACCCCATGAGGCGAAATCTTGCACGGAGCTCTAGACTGAGGGCAATTGGTGGTTATTTGCTTTTTCTTCCATTTGCAAACAATCTCTCCAACTGTTGTCACCTTCTCACCAAGCTTCTTGCTGATGATCTTGTAGCCCTTTCCAGCCTTGTGCAGCTCTACAATCTTTTCCCTGACATCCTTTGACAGCTCTTCGGTCTTGCGCATGATGGTGGGTTGAATGGAAGAAAGAGATTCAGTGGACAGGAGTCTTTTTATACAAATAACGAGTTGTCGTTAGGAGCGCCTTCTTAAATTGACAGGACTAATCTGTGTACCACATGAGCACCTACTGTAGCCAGCCTGTGGGAGCCAGAATTATTGTTGGTTGGTAGGGGATCAAATACTTATTTTACTCACTGAACTGCAACTCAATTTATAACATTTCTATCATGTGTTTTTTCTGGATTTTTGGTTGATATCCTGTCTCTATCATTTAAAATACACCCATGATAACAAATATAGACCCATCATTTCATTGAAAAGGGGCAAACTTACAAAATCTGCAGGGGATCAAATAATTATTTTCACCAATGTAAGTGAGCTGGGAAATTTTGATGGTTTTCGACAATGCGTCGCTCTACCATATGCTTCTTGCTGCAAAGGCCCATTATAGGTTGGGGTGGTTCCCATTTGTTTGTACTGTTGGTGAATTGGCGAGGGGGCCCTTCGCTGCCATTGTGCTATTCATTGCAGTATAAGGTTTGGCGGATCCTCTCTCGTGGTCTAGTCAGTTCTAGCTCACAGGTCTTTCAAACATTTTAATAAATAAAACGTGTAAGAATCACATTACGTTGTCATGTCACGCAAGTTCGCGTTTAGGTGACATTTCTTGAAAACAAGAGGAAAAATCAAAGATAGGCAGATAAATATTTCCCAGCTTCCTGGAAGGTCATACAGTAAATAATTTAAAGCTTTCTAACTTTTCTCCAGGAAGAGTTAAGCAACACTCTCTCTGCTCCGTCACCCTGAGCTGTTCGATTAGTTAGACACTTTGCTCTTGCTGTGCTACATTCCAGCAACACCTCAATGTCATTTCTTGTAAACTGGTTAAAAAACAAATGAGCAACTCAGCCAAGGAACAGCTAAGTGTAGAGGGGTGCTACAAGGACTGCTAAGGACAGAGAGGAGCTATAAAAAGTGCTAAGTGCAGAGGGGTGCTACAAGAAGTGCAAAGTGCAGAGGGGTGCTACAAGAAGTGCAAAGTGCAGAGGGGTGCTACAAGAAGTGCAAAGTGCAGAGGGGTGCTACAAGAAGTGCAAAGTGCAGAGGGGTGCTACAAGAAGTGCAAAGTGCAGAGGGGTGCTACAAGAAGTGCAAAGTGCAGAGGAGTGCTACAAGAAGTGCCAAGTGCAGAGGGGTGCTACAAGAAGTGCCAAGTGCAGAGGGGTGCTACAAGAAGTGCTGCGTATTTAGGGGTTCTACAAGGACAGCTAAAGGCAGAGGGATGCTACAAGAAGTGCTAAGTGCAGAGGGATGCTATAAGAACTGATAAGGGCAGAGGGGAGCTATAAAAAGTGCTAAGTGCAGAGGGGTGCTACGAGAAGTTCTTTGTGCAGAGGGGTGCTACAAGAAGTGTTAAGTGCAAAGGGGTGCTACAAGAAGTGCTAAGTGCAAAGGGGTGCTACAAGAAGTGCTAAGGGCAGATGGGGTGCTACAAGAAGTGCTAAGTGCAGAGGGGTGCTACAAGAAGTGCTAAGGGCAGATGGGGTGCTACAAGAAGTGCTAAGTGCAGAGGGGTGCTACAAGAAGTGCTAAGTGCAGAGGGGTGCTAAAAGGACTGCTAAGGACAGAGGGGAGCTATAAAAAGTGCTAAGTGCAGAGGGGTGCTACAAGAAAATCTAAGTGCAGAGGGGTGCTAGAAGAAGTGCTAAGTGCAGAGGGGTGCTACAAGAAGTGCTAAGTGCAGAGGGGTGCTGCAAGAAGTACTAAGTGCAGAGGGGTGCTGCAAGAAGTACTAAGTGCAGAGGGGTGCTACAAGAAGTGCAATGTGTTTAGGGGTTCTACAAGGACTGCTAAGGGCAGAGTGGTGCTACAAGGAGAGCTAAGGGCGGAAGGGTGATAAAAGAACAGCTAAGGGCAGAGGAATGCTACAATGAATGCTTAATGCAGAGGGTTGCCACATGAATTGTTAGGTGCAAGGGGTGCTAGAAGAGGACTGCTAAGTGTCGAGGGATGTTAAAATGACTGAGAACATCATTGTGCCGTTTCCTTCTCCTGATGATTAGCACTGTCCAGCACATCATGCACAAGATCACATTCCATGGAGTTATATGTAGGCTGTAGATACATAACAGTTTCTTTAGCACCAGGTGTGAGTGTAAAATATACCTATAAATCCCATGAACAAAGGCCCTTAATTAGCCAGTTATTGGCGAGTTTACTGGTTGGACGGGATGGAAAATCACACAATAACAGGTTCTCCCTTGGACCAGAAAGACAGATGTGGTTAAGATGTGGGTTCGAACTTCTGACTTATTGTGGTCAGTGCCATCCTCCCATTTCTTGTAGATCTTTCACAAAAACCTCCCCAGTGGTATCACATAGAAACAGGAACCTGACAGAAATTGCAACATTTAAAGGATCCCCAATTCCTAGCACCACCATCCCCTGCTGCTCCCACAATTCCATAAATTGCTCCAAAGCTATTTTTTATTTCATTGAGTCTGCTATTATATCATTCACTGCAGTGCCACATTAGGGAGTGTAATCAGGTGATCACGCCGTTGCAGCCTTTCGGAGCCAGAGAAGAACCCTCCCCACTGGACAACCAATAGGAAACATCCACATCACCCAGGCAGTGAGGTAGGCACCCAAAGAAGAACCCTCCCACTTTGCAGTATAGAAGACTGAACCAGATGTATTATGATTTAGATGGGTAAACCAGGCTTTTAGCCTATTTTTTATTGCTGCAGCCATTAGTTACACAAGGGTGGGGTGTTTTGTTTTTTTTTGTTATGTTTTTTGAGGGTGGGGAGCTGCCTGGTAGAGTAATCCAGGACAGAAAACTTTAATCTAATGTACATTTAACACAGTAAATGCTGGATAAAGGCAAGGCTTCTTATGCGGTTCCCAAATATAGGCCGAGCTATGTTTGGCTTTGATCAAGAATGGTCTGCAGTGTGGCCACAATAACTACGAAAAAAAATTAAACAGCTAGCGACTAAAGGATTTGGCACAAAAGAGCAAAAAAGAGTTTGGTCCTGGCTTGGTAAAGCCCCTTTGAGTAAGCACCAAGAAAACCATAGGTTACTCACACACATGACATGCTCGTTGTCATATTGGGCTGGTGACTGTTGGATTAGAAAACCATTGTTCATCCATTTCTCTGGCCAACCAGCCTTGGGAGAAGTGGATTTTCCTGAATTAACGTTTTTCGCACAGGAGCCTGGGATTGCTGCTCAGAGCATAAAAATGTTTTTTTTCTCTCTGTTGAACCCCTGAAAAACAAAAAAAACCTGAAATCACAGCACCAAAAAGAGTGTACAGAGGGTACAGAATGGGCAATCCTCCAAAGAAAAGGGCCTCTAACCCTGAACCTCCCAGGGCACAATGCTCCTGACAGAAGCAACGCGTTTCCTAGGCTGAATCCAAGTGGACCCTACTCCTTAGGGACCAACTGAAGCCAGTCCACCAAGTACTTGGTGAGGGGCTCAGTTGAAGAGATACTCCTCCAAATGGGGGAGATGCAAAAACCCTGAAAGCCACAGAACATCCCCCTGATGACCTACAGCCTCCATCTCTTTGCAAAAACACAGCACACATGCAGTGCTGGTGCCATGAATAAATAGTGACAAAACAAACATAAAAAGTGCCGAGCAATACACAGAGGGTCTTTCGGCCAGTATAAAAATGGTCTTGGCTAGCCAATAGGCCACATCCAAACATGTAGTGCAAGAAAAGCATAGGTGACGTGTCCTTGTGCCAGTGAACCACCAATGGTGTGGTGCAGCCCAAAAGTGTATTTCTGGCACCTCTGGGACGCCACCCCCAGAGGGCACATCGGAAGCTCCTTGCGCTTCCCAGTTTCAGGCCATACAATTGCAGCTCCATTTAATTTAGGAAGGCATTAGATCTTAGGGAGAGTCCTGCCATCAACCGGGGTCAAGCCTGTGGGACCCAGGCCAGATTCTGTGAGGAAAAAGGATCCCGCCCACCATTCTCACCTTATTACCATCAGGTAGGATACTAACCAGCGCATCCCGGCCCGAAGGAGCCAGCGTTCTCTCTCCTGATAAGAACATATGCTACACCTGATTGTAGCCAAAACGCTGAAAAGTATAAACATGAAAGCTTGGCTGGAAAAAGATAAAAAAAAAAAATTTCTACATATTTATGAAATGATTATTCTACGGAATGGTCCGAGTTGGTTTGCTGTCCACCCCATCTCGCGTCTATGGATGGATTAATATATCTTCCAGACAGGTTGCGTTGGCCTTTAAGTAGAAGCCTAGCGCCGGCTGATAAAGGTAAGCGATATCCTCCAACTCTAAAAGTAATCCACCTTATCTACTTGTGATCAATGGATGTAGACGTAAGAAGCTATAAATAAATGTATGAATGCAGCTCATTCACCTCGAGCTAATTCTGTGCTATATTGTGAGGTCTGTGAGTCACCCAGCTGCTCCAGATGCGTAAGTGCTGCTTTCATGTGTTCTTTATGACAGGCCTAAGTAGGTATTTTCACACTACTTTACATGCATGTACAGTATCCTTCCTCCCACCTTCTATCCACACCCTGGAGAGGAGCTCTACAATGACAAATCTCCAATGCTCGTCATTCTATTGCATTGACTGATCTACCTGCTTATTTATCAACTACCTGACTAAAATAACAGATTTCAGATGCTCCAGGGTCAGCAAAGTTGATAAACCAGAAAGGTTCGCAGCTATGAATGTTTGAAGAATTCCTCGTAGGACCACAACAAAAAGCATAATGCCCGTCATTCATCTGCTTGAAGTGCATGAAAAAAATTTATTTACGTAAAAACAGACATGGCGACTAGTGTCTAACGGCACTTGCTTGCAACAAAAGGCCTTGCCCGTCTCAGTAGAGCTAAACATATACTGTATGTCACAACCACTTTTGCTAAAAATGTCCCATTTGCACGTCAGACGAGGTTGTGATTTGCAGATATAACCTTTTTACCAAGAATGTGAAGTTTTCTTCCTAGTAGTTACATTAGAGCCATCGTAGCTATACGTAGGGCTCCTTTAAGAGGGATAGCAGGTGCCTGCTGCACTACAGGGATGCAGATGCTCGTGACTGGCGGTCGCGATGTCTGCCGGTCACCAGCGATCGTGGGAACGAGAGGCAGAACATGGACATGTGTGTGTAAACACACAAATCCCTGTTCTGTTCTGAGAGGAGATGCAGATCGTGAGTTCCTTATAGCTAGGAACCAAGATCTGTCATCTCCTATAGTCAGTCCCCTCCCCCTACAGTTAGAACACAGTCAGGGAACACAGTTAACCCCCTTGATTGCCCCATAGTGTTAACCCCTTCCCTGCCGGTGACATTTATACAGTAATCGGTGCATTTTTATAGCACTGATCGCGGTGTATAATTCTCAATCGTCCCAAAAATGTGTCAAAGGTGTAAAAAAAAAAAAAAAAAAATTAATAATAATAAAAAAAAAAGTATTAAACAAAATATAAAATAATAATAAAAATGCCATAAATCTATCCCCTACGCTATAACTTTTATGCAAACCAATCAATATATGCTTATTGCGATTTTTTTAACCAAAAATATCTAGAAGACTATCATCCTTCCTATGTGGATACAACACATTGGATAGTTGCAGGACAGAAGCATGTAGTGAAAGACAACTATCACCAACAAAGAAAACTCCGCACTGTGTGGGACTTTTTTGGGTGCCCAGGAACCAGACATAAATAGGTGAAATATTGATGATTGCCCCCTGAGCACCCTGCCTGGGACTGGTTTGGAATCTTTGGGAATTTCCGTTTTGAAACTATAGCTCTGGAACGACCATCCAATTCCATCCAGATTGGCGTTACAGTCTTCCTGCCTTTCTCCAGCCTGGCATCATCCTGCACTGGGAAACCAGTATTACAAGCCTTCTTGACGCACTGCTGTATGGTTTGTGTGTCCATCCGCTCTGGTAAGAGTACCCATTCCTTCATCAAAATAAGTTTTATGTCATCTTAGCCTGCTGTGATCATATGATATTTGACTCTGTTTGGGACTTGGAGCTATTCCTCTACCCTAGGGGTGCCCAACCAGTGGCCTGGGGGCCACATGTGGCCCGCGACCTACTTCTGTGGGATGTCAGATTGGCAAACCCAGATCATGGGATGCAAACCCGCCATCCCAGAGCATCTGTGTTTTTTTAATGAAGCTGGCAAAGCAAGCAGCTATGGAGCAGATCTGTATAAGCTGATGCTTCCTGTATAGCGCCGTCTGACGCATAGACTTCTGTTATTACTTGTGGGTTTGGTGAGCTTTCAGAAAATGCACCACACCTGCAGGATATAATAGAAGTATATGGCAAAGTGTAGCTAACCCACACGAAAGACACAGGTGCACTGCGCTGCATTAGTGTAGGGGATCCCTTCCGTCTGGGCGGATCGGATCCACGGACCTGTCATCCACCTGCTCTACTCATTGTGGTCCGCGACCAGTTACCAAGTAGCTAAAGTGGCCCTCAATCTTCAAAAGGTTGGGCACTCCTGCTCTACCCAGTGGACTTTTTTATATGTGGATATTGGTCATTGATTTATGTTTGGCATTTGCAAATCACTGTGTTATTATACTATATTATTTACCTATGTTTCTTAGGTTATCCTTGACCTACTCACTTTGATACTTTCATTGTGTACACCTGTTCGGTTTCTTTTAGCGCTACACTTATTTTTCAACAATACATATATCAGCCTAAACTGAGAGAAAATTTGGGGATATATATTATAGCAAAAAGTACAAAATAGAGTTTTTTTTTCAAAATTTTCTTTTTTGAGACATGCATTATTTTTTAATTCCCTCCCACTCCTTTCTTCTGCTGCTCTGCAAGGATTGGCTGTTCCACACCTCAGCATGATTTGGCATGTTGAAGTCATGTGGTTACTTTCCTGTCTTTTCACTAGATGTTAGAGATCATAGCAGAAGTTCAGTGTAAGAAATACACAGGAGAAAATGCATATTGACAAGGGGAGTGTAGAGGTGGGTGGGGAGTCTACTGACATCACGACTCCACCCACTGAGCCCTGGAAAACAGACCCACCCACAGACTCTGCAGTTTTTCGGGTCTCATAACAGACAAGAGGGGAGACATTTGACAGGTAGAGATACATGCAGGAGACATTTATATATGTATAGATAACCCCTATGGCAGTAGTTTAGAAAGGATGACATTGGGTTTACATCCACTTTAATGCATAGGATGCAACAGAGTGTATTGTAGAGACATAATAAGTGACTTTACAACCACTTTAATTTATTTGGGCCATTAAAATTAATGAATGCTCAAGTGCTAAACACGCCTAGCATTTATGTTTAGGTCAGGCTGTTTTTTTTGTCTCTATACGCCTGTAAATGCCTATGTGTGCAAGGGCCATTTGGATGCATAAAAAAAATAAAAAATAAACCTCAAACCCTCTTAATTTTTTTTTTTTGCCGCGCAGTGTGAATCAAATGTTAACAAAGTCTATACATCCTAGGACTGAAATTACCGTGTCGAGTGTCTTCATAGCAAGTTGAGTGTTTTCAAGATCATAGCACCATGTTGCAAACTTGTATTGTGATAAGTCAACTAACACCTTGTATGCATCTTTATGTTGCAATACTTTATACCTTGTTCTTATTATTCTCCGTCATCTTTATTTTATTGTATAGTTTGTAGGTACAGGTAAGGCCAAGAATTACAGGGGCTTATAGTTTTTTTGTTGTGTATTGTAAAACAATGATAAAAATTTCAATAAAAATGACCTGATGCAAAAAGAAAATGTAAAATGAGGGGGGTTGCTTTAGGCCCCTTTCACACTGAGGGGGTTTTCAGGCGCTACAGTGCTAAAAATAGCGCCTGAAAAAACCGGGCCCTTTCACTCCAATGTGAAAGCTGGAGGGCTTTCACACTGGAGCGGTGCGCTGGCAGGACGGTGAAAAAAGTCCTGCTAGCTGCATCTTTGGAGCGGTGAAAGAGCTGTTTATTCACCGCTCCGACCCATTGAAATCAATGGGGCAGCACGACCATAACGCCGGCAAAGCGCCGCTGCGGGCGATTTTAACACTTTTTCGGCCGCTAGCGGGGGTTAAAACCGCCCCGCTAGTGGATGCATACCACCGCTAAAATGACGGTAAAGCGTCGCTAAAAATAGCGGCGCTTTACCGGCGACGCCCGCACCGCCCCAGTGTGAAAGGGGCCTTACTGTCGACTTCACCCCAACAAATCATAGAAAAATAATAATGGTTAAACACAGTTCTGTATGGTGGAGTGGAATGCATTCGCTCATAACAATAGGAGATACTGGTCGTTAGCTACAGGAAGCATTTCAATGTTGAAGAAAAAGATGGTAAAACCAGCTATGGGGCATTTTTCTTACACTACGACATATAATTACTGTCCACACAAATGCTAAATTATGACCCTTTTTTTCTCAGGCTTTATTCATACGCTACTAGAATAACCGGAAACATATGATAAAAATTTAAGCGGTAGAAAACTCTGTACGAAAAAGAAAAAAAAAAAAAGTTTCTGCCTGCAAGGTAATATCATAATGTGCTACTATGCATCGCACCTTACTTTAAAAAGAAGCCCTCCAGCTGCGCCCGATCACTGCTGCAGAGGCTTTCTTTTTCACCAGGTCTTCCGTTCGGGGTACGGTTACTCCGGACATCTGATTGGCCAAGTCGCAATGATGTCAATCCCTTGCATGAACATGGGAGACTCGGCCACAGTACACAGCCCTGAAGGATCGGAATGGTTATGCGGTTTCTTCAGGGCGCAAGCACTGGTGACGTCACCGGCTACTGCTCGCAAGAATCTCTTCCAAATGGTGCACGTTTAGGAGATATTTATTTTACATACAGGTAAACTTTATTACTACCAGTAGAATTAAAGGCAAACCTTTTTTTTTCCTTTTTATTATGGAGAGAGTAAGGGAGGGTTGGAATCCCTGACAGTTTTTTGCCATCTGAATCTCATTGGGGAGATTTTCTTTTACTCCCTGCTCCATAGCCAGAATAGGAAGTAAAAGGAATTCTCTGCAAATTAAGGGGATCTCTTGTGCCCGTTTCCCCTCCCCGGGTCACCAAAACGAGTGTCTCCACTGGAAGATCTCCCCTTTATTACTTCTCTGGGGACAACCCAAAAGTTGGGGTTTTCTTTTACTTTAATATGATAAGCTGCATACATAGAGAAAATTACAAAGTGGAAAGGGGGGGGGGGGGGCAAATACATTTTAAGAGGCTCACATATACCTGTAACTCATACATCATCAGATCACTTATGCCTGATCCGTTCTTACCCTTGTACAAATGAATAGGTCAGTTTACTCCATACTGATCTCCCAGTAATGGATGGTCTCCAGATGACAAGGGCCCCTCTGTCAGGAGTCTCTCTCGTTAAAGTCAAAAAGTAAAACAATTAAAATAAAGAAGAATTCTTCATAATGGCTGTCTACATCCATTCACAACCAAAATGCCAGTTTTGGGAGGTCTGACCTTTAGTAATCGTTTGAGATAACCGATGACTCAGCCGCACCCAGGAGACAGATAGTCCATAGTGAGTAGTCAGTTATGATCACTGATGGCGCCCATGTATGACGCTATCTATAGTGGTGATAATGATAGGGAGACATGGGCCTTGTACGGAGCATCAGTGGTGAAACCACATCACTTGTTATGACTGCAGAAGCATTTTAACTCCTTCTGATTATCTTTAACCTTCAATGCACTCAAAGCCAGCATAACACACGTTCTGTTCCAAAGAAATATTTCTGTATTGATATATTTTAAGAAAAACATGAATTAAAAAAAAAAAGCCAAAAAAATAAAAAAAACACACGAGTGTTTTCGGGGGTCTAAAGATATTACAGAGCTTTCAAGTTTGAGGACAACATTTGAGTAAATTGGCCAGTTAGAAAGGACTTTCCCTTTCCTCTCAATAAAAAAAACAGGGGGGGGGTGTTGAAGGATGACAAACCAATATACATATATATATATACATATATACCGTTTCCCTTAAAATAAGACCTAGCGTGATTGTCGGTGTTGGCTGCAATATAAGCCCTACCACCCAAGTAAGCCCTACTCTGTTTCCACAAAAATAAGCCCTACCGTGAAAAGAAGACCTACAAGGACTTTAACTAGGGCTTATTTGGGGGGTAGGGCTTTTATTGCAGCTATCACCGACAATCACACTAGGTCTTATTTTAGGGGAAACAGGGTATATATATATATATAAAAAAAAAAAATACACACACACACACACATATATATATATATATATATATATATATATATATATGCATGGGGGATGGTTCAGCTCAGTGGTAGATGCATTTTCATATAGTGAGTCCACATCAGACAGGCGTTTATAGTTAGGGCCTGGTGGACCCACATTTATTATATGATAAAGACCAAACAAACGTCCACTCAGGAATCCCACGCAGGGGTTTCAACATCATTCAGACACAACTGAAAATACAAGCCCATCTGGCTACTCTTCAACAGCACTGCTGCTACAGGTACCGGTCCCTCAAACCACCAGCTCTTCCAGGAATTAAAATAAACTTCTGCTCTTCCGAGCCTTAGGCTGGGTCCACACTGCTGCGGCAGCGAGAACCGGATGTGATTCGCACTGCACTGCAGTGCAAATCACATCCGATATCTGTGCGATGCGAGTTCAGCCATACAGATAGTATGGCTGAATTCGCATCGCACCCGCCGCAAACTCGCAAGGGACCCTTTTTTTGGTCCGCAGCAGAATCGGATCGCATGGGTGTTCACACCATGCGATCCGATTCCTGTCCGAGTTTGCAGATCGCACTGCGATATGCGGACTGATCTGGGGGTGTCATTAACATTTCACTGACACTCCCAGCAGTCCGCATAGGGCAGTGTGAACTGCCGGCGGGAGGCATGCGATGCGGGAAAACGCTGCGGATTCGCGGCGTTCCCGCATCGCTCAGTCCTTGGTCTTGTAGTATGTGTCCTTACAAACGCAGATCCCTTATATACAACATCAGGAATTAGCAGCCATGCTCCTAGATGTCTCCTCACATGGAGACACGCTCTCTCTCTCTCTCTCTCAGAGCTAGGACCAGCTGCCTTAATCAAGACCTGGAAAGAAAACCTTAAAGGGATTGTAAAGTGAATTATTTATTTTTTTAAAATAACAAACATGTTATACTTACCTCCACTGTGCAGCTTGTTTTGCACAGAGTGGTCCCGAACCTGCTCTTCTGGGGTCCCTCGGCGGCTGTCTCGGCTTCCTCCCGCAGGTGCTTCTCACGTTCATGCGAGCTCCCTCGCATGGTGGGAAGCACCTGCGGGCGTGCTCCCGTGATACAGCCGGCGGCTATAGCCGCTCGCTGTATCACACGGCACCGCCCCCCGGCACTCCGCGTCAGTGGATGTGATTGACAGCAGCGCGAGCCAATGGCTGCGCTGCTTTCCCTCCATCCACTCCAGCCAATCAGCGGCCAGGCTGAACGGTGGAAAGGACGGCGGGGGCGATCACGGGATTTTCGAGGGGTGAGGTAAGTAAAATGGGGGGGGGGGCTGGGGGCGCAGGCACTGTCAGATGTTTTTTTTCACCTTAATGCATAGAATGCATTAAGGTGAAAAAACATTTACCTTTACAACCCCTTTAAACTGCGGTCCACTGACTTGGGAGTCTGTCCCATCCGGATCTCTATCAGACTCCCAATAAAACCAGCCCCAGAATGGACTTTACCAATAAAGTATTTGCTAGAATTATCTTAGATTGCAAATCTAAGAATCAGTGGAGGAACATTATATATATATATATATATATATATATATATATTATCAGATATTTTATTGTACAAAATTCATAAAATGTGTATAACAATATGGATTACGTAAAATACTGTAGACATCAAAGTACAGATAAGCTCGATGTTCACTGTCATAATACAGTTGTCCCGTTTCGAGGTGAATAGCGCTTCCTCAGGACCTCATTTCATATATGACAGTTTCCTTACAATCTTTAAATCTATAAATCAAAAATAAATAAATAAATATATTGCATAGGTATACAAATAATACATATAAAACATCCAACAGAGGTGAAGGAGGAGCAATAGAAGCTTTATATGTGTTATTTGTATACCTATGCAATATATTTATTTCTGTTTTTTGATTCATAGCTTAAAGATGGAAAGGAAACTGTCATATTTGAAAGTAAGTCCTGAGGAAGCAGTACCGATCGTGAAACCCCTAGACTTTTGTTTCCGACAGTAGTTTACATAATCCCTACTGTGATACACATTTTATACAATAAAATATATATTTTTTTTATATATATTTAATTTTTTTTTCGTTTAAAGTATTGATATTATACCGGTCGGTCATCCTTGAAACCCCTGCTTTTTTACTGCAGACATTTGTGTTTAGGGCGATGACCTTCTGGGAAATGATCTGTTTAGTTGCAGGTTAGGTCACCCCCCCCCCCCCCCCCCCACATATATTGAATAGGTTCTAAATTGGTTCCCCTCCATAACCATCATGTCCATCAAAACAGGCCAACACCCATACCAAACTACCTTCTCCTACCATCATGAGCCTGGCCTGATGAGAATATGCATATTTGTAGAAGAGTTTTTAAACAGTAGATCATGTGATCATGTGGTTGCCAGCCAAATCCTGGCGTTCCGACAAGGCCCCTTTGATACTAGATGCGGGTTGTCCAAATTCTCACCATGTCAGGATTAAGAACCTTCCCCTTACTGGTGTAAAGGTACCCCGTCATTCACCTGTCAAATGTCAGAGCCCGCTCTGTCTACTGTAGCTTTTATATCAGAGAGCAGAAAGCCAGGGGAGGAACTCAGCGAAGGTTAGTGGGACTTTATGTCGACTTAGAGGTTGAGGCCACAACACAGGTACTCTTTCTGGCACCACAGAGTAACTGCACTTCAGTATCACTTTTAGGTGAAAAGACACTAATGGTAATCAGTTACGGTCCTGAAACAATTATGTAGACCAGTGTTTCTAAACTCCAGTCCTCAAGGCGCCCCCAACAGGTCATGCTTTCAGGAAACAAATTAAGTTTGCACAGCTGATTTGATCAGTTTCACTACCACAGCCTTTTCATCTGAGGGCAATCCTGAAAACATGACCTGTTGGGGCGCTTTGAGGACTGGAGTTGAGAAGCACTGACATAGATCAGAAACATTGGAAAGTTTCCTTTAAAGCCCAACTTCGGGCAGCTGCAAAAAGGACCCTTGCAATGTCTCCCTTCCCTCCCCGCAAGAGTTAAATGCCCATGCTATCTAGGGGTAGAGGAACAAACATCTATACTTACCTTATTCCTCACTCCTTAGGCACTATATGACTACTGCCCCCATGACCCAAAGCCTTTTTTTCCTGCGCTGCCAGTTGCAGGCTTTTAGACATCATCATCTACAGTGCAGGACTGCTGGTGAGGACAGTGAAGGTCTGTCCAAATCATGTTGAAAGAAAGAGCACCAGCAGCCGAGGGAGAGAGGAATAGTTTAAGCATAGCTGCTTATCCTGTTCGCAGAGGTGGGCAATGCAAGGGTCAATTTCTAAGTTAAGCCAGAGTTCAGCTTTAAATCTGATTATGAGTAACTGCATAAAAAGCCTTGTAGCTAATACCATGCAAAGCTATAATCAGATGGGTTATGTTGAGGTTGGCCAAAAGAAACCAAAAAAAAAAAAATTCGCCAAGCCTGTGTGAACCACAGCAGAGCCTTCCTAAAACAGAAGGTATCTACATATCTCACTACAATCTCAAATCGTAGTAACAAAGGTTTAAATTCTGAAATTAGGTAAGTGGGCAGAGCAATGCAAACAATACCTTTACACCCTTTGGCCAACTCTACATCCAGAACCGCTGGTGTAAAGCACAGATTTATCCTAATATTATAGAGCCATTTATTTAAAACTGCATGCAACTGTTTTAGGCTTATTGGGCATCAGCACCATCAGCGCATCGCATGGAAATAGAAGCTTTTCTTTTTGGGATTTGCCAGGCAAGTGAGGCAGGTATAAGATATCTTGAGGGGAGAAAGGAGAAGAAATTGGTGTATAAGATTAGGTTGGGTCTGTACTATGGACCAGAGGTTCTGGAAATACAATTGGCCAAAGGGGGCTAAAAATTAGTTTGAACGGTCCTGCCAACTACAGTGCCTTGCGAAAGTATTCAGCCCCCTTGAACTTTTTAACCTTTTGCCACATTTCAGGCTTCAAACATAAAGATATAAAATTTAATTTTTTTGTGAAGAATCACCAACAAGTGGGACACAATTGTGAAGTGGAACAAAATCTATTGGATAATTTAAACTTTTTTAGCAAATAAAAAACTGAAAAGTGGTGCGTGCAAAATTATTCGGCCCCTTTACTTTCAGTGCAGCAAACTCACTCCAGAAGTTCAGCGAGGATCTCTGAATGATCCAATGTTGTCCTAAATGACTGATGGTGATAAATAGAATCCACCTGTGTGTAATCAAGTCTCTGTATAAATGCACCTGCTCTGTGATAGTCTCAGGGTTCTGTTGAAAGCGCAGAGAGCATCATGAAGACCAAGGAACACACCAGGCAGGTCCGTAAAACTGTTGTGGAGAAGTTTAAAGCCGGATTTGGATACAAAAAGATTTCCCAAGCTTTAAACATCCCAAGGAGCACTGTGCAAGCGATCATTTTGAAATGGAAGGAGTATCAGACCACTGCAAATATACCAAGACCTGGCCGTCCCTCTAAACTTTCAGCTCAGACAAGGAGAAGACTGATCAGAGATGCAGCCAAGAGGCCCATGATCACTCTGGATGAACTGCAGAGAACTACAGCTGAGGTGGGAGAGTCTGTCCATAGGACAACAATCAGTCGTACACTGCACAAATCTGGCCTTTATGGAAGAGTGGCAAGAAGAAAGCCATTTCTCAAAGATATCCATAAAAAGTCTCGTCTAAAGTTTGCCACAAGCCACCTGGGAGACACACCAAACATGTGGAAGAAGGTGCTCTGGTCAGATGAAACCAAAATCAAACTTTTTGCCCACAATGCAAAACGATATGTTTGGCGTAAAAGCAACACAGCTCATCCCACTCAACACACCATCCCCACTGTCAAACATGGTGGTGGCAGCATCATGGTTTGGGCCTGCTTTTCTTCAGCAGGGACAGGGAAGATGGTTAAAATTGAGGGGAAGATGGATGCAGCCAAATACAGGACCATTCTGGATGAAAACCTGTTGGAGTTGGCAAAAGACCTGAAACTGGGACGGAGATTTATCTTCCAACAAGACAATGATCCCAAACATACAGCAAAATCTACAAAGGAATGGTTCACAAATAAACGTATCCAGGTGTTAGAATGGCCAAGTCAAAGTCCAGACCTGAATCCAATCAAGAATCTGTGGAAAGAGCTGAAAACTGCTCACAAACGCTCTCCATCCAACCTCACTGAGCTTGAGCTGTTTTGCAAGGAAGAATGGGCAAGAATTTCAGTCTCTCGATGTGCAAAACTGATAGAGACATACCCCAAGCAACTTGCAGCTGTAATCGCAGCAAAAGGTGGCTCTACAAAGTATTAACGCAAGGGGGCCGAATAATTTTGCACTTTTCATTTTTTTATTAGTTAAAAAAGTTTCAAAAATCCAATAGATTTCGTTCCACTTCACAATTGTGTCCCACTTGTTGGTGATTCTTCACAAAAAATAAAAATTTTATATCTTTATGTTTAAAGCCTGAAATGTGGCAAAAGGTTGAAAAGTTCAAGGGGGCCGAATACTTTCGCAAGGCACTGTATCTGAAACCTCTTAATTTTTGGAATTAGTCGAGGATGTGAGCCATGTAGATAACTTGTTTTAAAAAGGCTCTGCTGTTATAATTGCTATATCTCATCCGTCTCATGCATGTGGCCTTATTTATTTTACTCCCACTCCTTAACCTGTCCATTGACCAATCCTCAACCCTGAATCTAAACAGCAAACTGAGTCATAAGCCATGGAGAATACTTCTATTGCCGATGATAATTATAAAATTCTTACAAAAATTCCATTGTAGCACAAATCTAGTGTTCCAAAAATAAAATAATAATTATGCTAGGAAATATTGGTGCAGGCATATAAATGTACCAAGTTATCCTACCAAAAAACTGGCACGGAAAAGACCATGCTCAGCGCATTGGATCTGAGCCAATTGTGTCCTCTGTGAAAATTAAACCCTGGACCCTTCTGCCGAGCTGCTAGTGGCCTTCAAATATTGTTACTGGAACCTTGTGATCTCCGCTTTGTAATAATGCAAGTTGTACGTTTCACCTCATCGAATTGTTTCAGTTCAGTTTCACGGTCCTGACTTCCTTTTTTGGTTGTATGGAACGCATCACTCAAGCGGCATAACAAATCATTCCATTCTCATAGTTTTGCCATGTGATTCAAAATAAATCATTTATAATTCACCGTTAGTTTAATCAGAATGGGGAAGAAAGGAGTGAGTGACACAAATATAGAACACCACATACGTGGCAGAAGAAGCTATTTTAGAAAGTGTTTAATGAAGAGGTGAAAGTGACAAGGAGAACGTGTCGATTGGCTGACAATTGTTAAAGGGAAGTTAAAAAAAAAAAAAAAAGTGTATTTTATGTACAGTATCTCACAAAAGTAAGTACACCCCTCACATTTTTGTAAATATTTTATTCTATCTTTTCATGTGACAACACTGAAGAAATGACACTTTGATACAATGTAAAGTAGTGAGTGTACAGCTTGTATAACAGTGTACATTTGCTGCCCCCTCAAAATAACTCAACACACAGCCATTAATGTCTAAACCGCTGGCAACAAAAGTGAGTCCAATTTGGAGGCCAGGTCAACACCTCAAACTTGTTCTGAACCATTTGTGCAATGCGGCAGGTCGCATTATTCTGCTAGAAGAGGCCACTGACATGAGAGAATACTGCTTCCATGAAGACGTGTACTTTATCAGCAACAAGGTTTAGGTAGGTAGTACATGTCGGGTACCAAGGTTTTCAAGCAGAATATTGCCCAAAGCATCACACGGTCTCTGACAGCTTGGTTTCGTCCCATACTGCGTCCTGGTGCTATCTCTTCCCCCAGGTAAGCAACGCATGCGCTCCCGATCATCCACATAATATAAAAGAAAAAAAAACCTGATTCCTCAGACCAGACCACCTTACATTGTGCCGTGGTCCAGTTTTGATGCACCCCTGCCTATTATATGCGCTTTTGGCTGTGGGCAGGGGTCAGCATGGGCACCCTGACTGCCCCATACACAACAAACTGCAATGCCTTTTTTTTTTTGCTTTCAACACATCAGTTTCAGGGACAATATGTTTATTTGCTGCCTAATATATCCCACTGACATTCAGATGCCACTGAAATGAGATAATCAATGTCATTCACTTAACTGTCAGTGGTCAAAAAGTTATGGATGATCAGTGTATCTTACTATTTAGCTCAGTACAAAGGCGGCCAGATAAGCTAACTAATCATCTTAAAAACAGAGGTTTTAGGTTTCCCCTCTCTAGGACAAAGCTCTGATTGGGTGAAACACGTTAAAGTGGCAGTTATACTAGTGTCAGGTCACCTGAGACCAGGTGACAGATGCACTCCGTAGGAGTCGGAAGTGCACCGCTAGGTAGTGGACCTTAGGACTGACTGCTGTGGATTGTACCCAGGGAGATTCAGGACACAGGTCTACAGGATCACTAACACAGATCCCAATGGGAGCTGAAGCATAGATTCCCCAGGGCGCAGAGTCTAAGAGCCAGCGGGTGTTCGCTAGAGCCTCCAGTGGTGAGGATGGACTTCGCTGCACTCTGGCTCCAGGTCGTGGTTCCTAGGGTCTCACAGCTCACAGGAGACTACAGGAGAACAAAGCAGCAGGCTGGAACGACAAGGATAGTAAGGGGATAAGGCAGAGGTCAGGGCAACTAGCAGACAGGAACAACAGAGTACACGCCAAAGGTTCAGGATCACAGGCAGACAGGGGTGGTCAGGGACATGCAAAAGGTCAAGGTCAGAAGCAGACAGGAATCGTTGAGAACTCGCCAAGGTCGGTAACAGAGTGAAACATAGAGCACACGGCAAGCAGGAAGCCAAACACACAATGAATACACAATGGTTGATCAGCTCTGTTGGCTTGCAGTGCACAGGTTAATATAGGGTACCCTGATAGGGCCTGGGGTGAAGCCATGCTTAGAGGAGAGGTTATAAAAACCACCAGGTGGAAGTGGCTGGCCTCTTAGTCAGAACACATGAGGGGAGGTAAGAAACCAGAGGAAGATCACTGCATAACCATGACAACTAGAACAGTGACAGTGCATATTTTTTAGTACTGATCACTGTATTAGTGTAACTGGAAATCAAAAAGTCAAAAGTGTCAATGTCCAATTTGTCCACCGCAATATCGCAGTCCTACTATAGGTCGCCACTAATATATTTTTTTTTCAAAATTCTATAAATAAACTGTACAATGAAACGCTGTGTAAGTTTTCGTTATCTACGGTCTTACTGAGATTCTCGGTTGATGTTTATTGATTGCTACTAATAAAAAAGTTTGAACAGAAAAATTCTATAAATATATACCATTGTTTGTAGACGCTATTACTTTTGTGCAAACCAATCAATATACGCTTATTGGGACACATTGGCCTAAATTGATGAAAAAAATTGATTTTTAAACATTTTTTTATTGGATATGTCTTATAACAAAGTAAAAAAATAGTGCTTTTTTCAAAGTTGTCGTTCTTTTTTTGTTTGTATAAAATAAAAAAAACGCAGAGGTGATCAAATACCACCAAAAGAAAGCTATATTGCTGGGTACAAAAAAAAAAGACAAAAATTTGTAGGACCACGCAATTATTAGTTCAAGTAATGTAGTGCCGTATCGCAAAAAATGGCATGGTTATGAAGGGGGGTAAATCTTCCAGAGCTGAAGTGAATATATATATATATATATATTGCCTAAAAGGGCCCATGTGCACGATCCCCTATTTATCTAAACTTTTAGGACTTGGGTGCATGAGGAGGCTGTATAAAGTATATAGTGGGAAGGAAAAGAGTGTGAGGCCCTGTACACACGACCGGTTTTCCCATCGGAATAAACTCTGAAGGTTTTTCCGATGGAGTTCCACTGAAACTGTCTTGCGTACACACGATCACACCGAAGTCCGATCGTAATTGGAATTATATGAAGAAATGTATAAGGATATAAAATGTAATCATGTAAATGAAGATGTAGAAAAAAAATTGTAATAAAGAGTATTGAAAAAAAAAAAAAAAAAGTCTGATCGCCAAGACCGCGGTGACGTACAACACGTACGACGGGACTAGAAAAAGGAAGTTCAATAGCCAGTAGCTTCCTTCTCGCACTTGCTTCAGAGTATGCGTCATTTTTGGTCTGTCGGAACAGCATACAGACGAGCGGTTTTCCCGATAGGAATTGGTTGCGTTGGAAATATTTAGAGCATGTTCTATTTCTAGGTCCGTCAGAATTTTCCAAAAAAAAAAAAAGTCAGATGAGGCATACACACGATCGGAATATATAATGAAATGCTTCCGTATGACTTTTTCTGTTAGGCATTTCGCTCGTGTGTACGCGGCATAAGTGTGTGTGTTATAACAGTCAATGGTAGTCTTCATTGAAAGCCAGTGTAACATGGTGACAACGCAATAACACAAACAGAAGACAGGGACAGAAGGTTGTCACCTTCTATAGGAATGGTATGATCACCAGGTATTATAACAAGCAAAAACAAAACAAAAACAAACAAAAAAAACAAAAAACAAAAAAAACAAACAAAAAAACAAAAACAAAAAAACAACAAGCCACCTTTTTATTTTAGGCTCATATGAGATTTTAATGTTTGGGTTTGTGTACACATTTGTGTATAATTTTATCTCTCAAAGGATCTTGTTATCATTATCACAATGAGATGGATATCTTCAGGGGGTGAGCCTTTATGTCAACTTGTAGCTGCATTTAATCATCTTCCAGACCCGAGGCACTGAACTTGAATATTCTTTTAATAGAAAGTATGTGAGCCAAGATAACATTCTCATGTTATGTGATATAGACATGAATGGTTCTTAGTGTTCTCTCTTTTTTTGCTGTAATGTGACATTAACTAGAATAAAAAAAAACATGGATGGATCTATTTTCGGACGATCAGAAGAGTGGGGTCGGGTCGAGCACGGATTGTTCTATATGAAATGACATCACTTGCGATGGAATAGGACAGGACGCAATAGACGTATACCATTAGAGGAATGTTTCCTGGCAATATCCGGTTCAGGATCCAGCAGATCATTTACTGAAGAGGTCTGAGGAGTCCAGGGACTGCAGCATTTCCTCCTCTGGTGGAGGTTATATAGAGGGAAAGGTGCTGGATAGATACACTCAGCTATACAAAGTATTAGAGAATTCTCAGGGGAAAGCACTTTGAAGGTTCAGTACATAACTCATAACACATAAGATTAGGTTATGCAGTGTGTGATTTAGGGCTAATGCACACAGGATGTTTTTACAGCTGCTGTTAGTAGTGTCCGACGTTTTATTTTATAACTGCCCATCCATGTTAGCCTATGTGTCCATGCACACAAACTGTCAGAGGCATTTGGAGGCAGTAGGAAAAAAATAAAAGTTAGCCTGTGCATTCAAGAGCAGAGGCTGTTGAGCTGTAAAAACGTCTGACGCCGCTTAGCCACGTCAAGTGTTTTTTTTTACATGCCAAAATCAATGGTTCCCTATGAGAGCCCATTGATCTGAATAGAAGTTGCACCAGAAGTTGGATCATGATGATCCGACTTGCTGTGCGACTTGTGCGCTGAGGTTCTTGAGAAGGAACCCCACGCCAAAATGAAAAACCCTTTGGTCTGGTATGGATTTTAACAGTAAAAAAAGGGCATAGGGGTCCCCCTAAAACCCATACCAGACCTTTAACCGAGCATGCAGCCCGGCAGGTCAGGAAGAGGTGGGGGACAAGCGAGCCCCCCCCCCCCCCCCCCTCCTGGACCATACCAGGCCGTATGCACTCAACATGGCATGTTAATGGGGACAAGGGCCTCTTCCCGTGGCCACCCAATGACATCATTAGCTCTGCCCCTTGTGAAGTCACCACCCAGGGCATGATGGGGCGGGTGGGGTCTCAAGGAACGGAGCCTCCGGATGACGTCACCAGGTGGCCCTGCCCCATGGCTATATAAGTATTGGCACACGGTGGCCCTAGCATTGCACCGGGAGATAGCGCCGAGAAAACATCGTAGGAAGAACAGAGGGAGAAGACAGCGGAGAGAGGAGAACTGGCGGCAGGACAAGAAAGTGTAGAGAGGAGACTGCAGCGGCAGAAGTCATCAGCGGACAGAGGAGAAGATGAAGACATCGCTGGAGGGAGAAGAAAGCGGAAGGAGAAGAGATACCAGTGCTGCTTTAATAAATTACTTTATCATAAACCTGTATTTTTTTTTTCAAAAACTGTCGCTTTTTATTTTTTTTATAGCGTAAAAAATAAAAACCGCAGGGGTGATCAAATACCACCAAAAGAAAGCTCTATTTGTGGGAAAAAAGGACATCAATTTTGTTTTTGTACAGCGTCCCACGACCGCACAATTGTCAGTTCAAGTGACGCAATGGCATATTGTACAAAATGGCCTGGCCATTAAGGGGGTAAATCCTTCCGGGGCTGAAGTGGTTAAACAAGCTGAAGTTAGAGACCGATTGCCTGCCATAAACGGCTGCACTAGATTCTGAGTGCTCCAGTTTTAGCAAATCTCCCCCATTGAGTCGGCATCCTAGGCATTTAAAATACTTGACTCTTCCGTAGATTTACCTACAATTTTTACATAACCCCCTTGCACGGTCACAACTACTTTGCTCCAATCAATAACTCTCACTCTCCTTGCTCTACAGCTGGGATAAGTTATTGGCGGACCTCCAGCTGTTGTAAAAAAGTCCCATCATGCCTCTGCCTCTGGGTGTCATGGGTTTTGGCTGTCAGAGTCTTGTTTGCCTCATGGGACTTGTAGTTCTGCAACAGCTGGAGGCAGGGCTGGTGCAAGGATTTTTGACACCCTAGGCGAAACCTCATTTTGCCGCCCCTCCTTGACCCCACCCCCTTTGCCCTGCCCATGTATACCCCACCTTTTTAAGGAAGTGCCCATCAAATGCAGCTTTACCAATGCCCATCAACGAATGTTTGCTTGCTTCTATTCATTGGGGAGACGGGACACAGACACAGTCCTCTGCTGCGCCTCTGATGCTATTTACGAAGGGAGCGGCGGCTGCCTGCCGATACGGAGACTTAGTTGCTTGCTGCAGAGAAAAGAGAGTCAGTGGCCGGGCGCCCTAGGCAGCAGTGTGCCCTACATTGGCTTGAAGAAGGAACCAATCAGTAGTTCCCAAACACGTCCCATTTTGATGACATATTTCCTGTTTGCGGTCCATGCTGGTTGTCGTCCCCTCCCGCTGACGCCATTTCCGGGATTCATGCTCCACGCTGACTCAGACGCCGCGATTGCTTCACCAGTGTTCCCAGAGCCTGGGGTGTTCACCTGCTGGTTATCTTGGGACCTTCTGCTGCTGCATATCGTTATCCCTGGAAAGCTGTGATGATACACTGGCACCTCCTGATGCCGGATCACTTGCTTCATACATCCATGTTATGCCTCTTATCATTGATTCTGTAAGTGTTTTTAATCTTGTTTGGGGATATAAAAAGTTTTAATTCGGCACTTAGAGGCGCCTTTTTTCTTTCATCTGCCCTAGGCGGCTGCCTAGTGGTAGCACCGGCCCCCGGCTGGAGGTTCGCCAATTGCATATCCCTGCTAAGAATTGAATACTTGTCTTTCAGTGCCGCCTGACTTTACAGAACAATTAAAAAATAAAGCGTCAACTGGGCTTTCATTTAAAAAAAAAAAAAAAAAAAAAAAAAAAAAAAAAACACACTTGTTGAGGACTACTTTTTTTTTTTTTTAATTGATTTAAATACGGTTGTTTATTCTACCCATAGGTTACCATTACGGTGTTGCTCCTGACGAGTGGCTATAAGGTCACGAAACGCGTAGAGCTTTCAACTGCCGTTTTGTGTATACAATCTTCAACAAAGCATGAACGTTCCTTCTCGACCTTTGTTTTTTTTTATAAATTTCTTTCTCCTAAATGATGCTGCGTCATGTATTTACATATGATTTGTGCTTATTTAGTGTTTGACCCTTCATGTGTTTACTACTAAGTCCTTGTTGGAATGTATAATCTGATGTAATAGAAAATACTAATATATGGCTACCTGTATTAATATGTAAATATATGACTACCTGTATTTATTAAAATATGTTTTTTTTATCAAATTTTTGTGCTTCTGCTCCCGTGTGCCTCATACAAAGTCCTCCCTTTTAATTGTTGAGGACTACGTCTACACCTACATCATTGTGCCTCTCCTTATCTGTGGGGGCTCTCAAATTATTATTTTTAAATGCTATTGTCACGTGGAATCTTTGCAACAACTATCTATATTTGTCGTTGTTGTAATTTGTGTATATATTTTTTGTATATTTTGTAATAAATGCTATTTTTATAAATTTCCTATTGTATATTTGGGTACCGAGATAGTCCTAATCACCATTGGCGGTCAAGGGCAATTTTTGGAGTAGCCCTTGACTAATCTCCCTTTTCTTCACTAAAAAGCAAAAAAAACAAAGGAGAATGACAATTCAGAATATAGTATCCTCTTACTGAATCCACAGTAAGAATCTGAAGTTCGGAGTTATGCCTTATCTTAAACACGCGGCCACCACATTAGGAGGGCAGGCCAGCGGATCCCACACAAGAACTAAGGTCACAGCCAGAGCCAGCGAGGCTCCCATGAGCAGAACAGAGCTCCTCCATATAGAGAGGGGAAGGAAGGGAAGAGGAAGGAAGGATCTAATGAGCCATTCTTATCACCAGGCATAATACAGCGACAGCTCCCACATCTACCCTCACATACCACTGCAAACAATGCGGCTCCCAGACTGCACGCAAATACTGACCGCATTCCTTTAACATGCCTCTGCTTTGTTCAAGGACAACAACAAAAACATTGAGGATTCATGGGCTCCAGCGCAAGCATGTCTACCTGGTGTCTTTTGCATCTCGTGGCCCTTCTGTTATTCGTTTGCCGTCATTGGTAATTAATAAAAACAAAGCAGACCTTCGATGTGTGCTTAAAAAATTTCCCCGCAATATACTGGAACAATATTTAATCTCTGCCTTTTATCATTAGCGTTACATGCACACTATTTCCCATGACGCCTTTTCTCCTACAGGAGTTTAGCAGCAGAAAAATGCAGTGAAGAGCTGTGTTTTTGGCATGCAAGTTCACAAGTCTGGTGTTAATGCATTCTATTGGTCAGAATGATCATTTATTCTGGCCATTAGAATGTATTAACCTGCAAACGTAAACGCACCTAGTGTTAGCACGTTTTTAGGTCCCTCTCCGGCCCCCCCGGCCCCTCCCTCTTGTTGAGTGCCCTCACAGCAATGAGCTTGCTATGGGGCACCCCAAGCCGAGTCAAAGTTCCGTGTGTCCATTCAGGCATGGAGCCCTGGCCCGGCCCCGCCCCCTCCCGATTAGCTAACTGACTTTGGGTGACAGCAGCGGGAGCCAATGGCACGGCTATTGTGTCTCAGACAATCGGGAGGGAAAGTCTCAGTTGGCCGAGACACTCGTGGACGTCACTGGACAGAAATGGGGCTCAGGTAAGTAATTAGGGGTGCTGGGGAGGCTGCTGCACACAGAAGGCTTTTTATCTTAATGCATAGAACGCATTAGAATGAAAAAAAAAACCTTCTGACTTTACAAACCCTTTAAGTCCTGCAGGCCTTTTCTGCTTCTCCATTTAAAGATACAGTAAATACATTTTTAAAATGTTTTTTTCATGTGCTGAAACGAGTTTCTGATCGAATTTTTTTGCATATTTTTTTATGAATTTCCTCTGCATTTCTGTAAATGTATTCCGGAGGGAGGACTTCCTGCGCTGTTCTACGCATTCAAGAATCACCAACATGAGAAATATTGTATTCTGGTAACCATATAAATCATAAAAGGAATATATATGTTATTTCACAAACTATACTATATCAAGTGGAACTACACTGCATCTGAACACCATAAACCAAAAACGCTATTTGATTCATTTTTAATATTCAAATCAAAACTTCCCCATCCATCCAAGTCTCCATGCTTGGCTTTAATGGGAGATCACTTTAAAAAACACCCCCCTAGCATTTCTGGCGACGGCCATCTTGAGTAAGGGTGAATTATTTATGTTGCATTTACTTCCTGGAATCCATCTGCCCTTAGCTGAGGCATGTAGGCAGGAAGCTGTGCTTAGCTGAGAAAGCCCCTCCTCCATTTCTGAAGGCTCCTGGGATGTACGACATTGTTTGCCTAGGCCTGGAAACTATGAAGTAACTGAAGAAATAGAAAAATAATAAATAAATATATGATATACCTATCTAATTACTGAGACTAGCATAAGGATTAAAAAATAGTCAATATTAAGAGAGTGAAATTCCGCTTTAATTTCACAGCTCACAGCCATGCTCCTTTAGGAGAATAGTTCCTTTTTTAAATCAAATCCATCTTTCCTCCCCAGCTGTCCCTCCTCCATGTCTGATGTATAGACATCTATAAATAAATGTACTAATTAACTACCAAGCGTGTTACATTACAGCAAACTTTCCACCCATCTCTGAAGTATTGACTTTTCAAACGCTAGTTTAAAGGAAATGAAGTAAAAAAAAAGCATCAGCGGGTTTATCCAACCATTTATTGTACATTAAGGTTTCACAATCCCAATCCATTTCTTATGAACTCAGGATCATGGAGACCTCTAAAGACAAAGTAACAGGTCAGAGTGCAGAGAGCACACTACACATAGTGTAGCAATAACTTTCAATCTGATTCAAAGCAATGCTAAAAAAAAAAAAATGCAGTCACAGGAGAAAAATAGGTCACTAATCTGTGGCCCAGAGATGTTCCTCGTATCCAGTTCAAGAACACCCCCCAGCCGTAGCCGGCGGCGGAAGTTGAAGGTGGAAGATGTTTAGGATGTTGGGATTGGATCAAAGGGGCCTGCTGTGGAAGGTGTTCAGGATGCCGGGATCGGATCAGAGGGACCTGACGTGGAAGGCCTCCAGAATGCCTGGATTGGATTAGAGGGACCTGTCGTAGCAGGTGTCCAGAATGCCGGGATCGATTCAGAGGGAGCTGCCATGCAAGGTGTCCATAATACCAGGATCGGATCAGAGGGACCTGCCATGCAAGGTGTCCATAATACCAGGATCTGATCAGAGGGACCTGCCATGCAAGGTGTCCATAATACCAGGATCTGATCAGAGGGACCTGCCGTGGAAGGCATCCAGAATGCCAACATAAGATCAGAGGGACCTGCCGTGGAAAGTGTCCAGGATGCTGGGATTGGATCAGAGGGACCTGCCTTTGAAGGTGTCCAGGATGCCATCATCGGATCAGAGGGACCTGCCATGGAAGCTGTCCAGAATGCAGGGATCGGATCAGAGGAATCTGCTATTGAAGATTCCCAGGATGTTGGGATCGATTCAGTGGGACTAGCTGGGCAAGTTATCCAGATGCCAGGACCTGCTGTTAAAGGTGTCCAGGACACCGGGATCAGATAGAGATCTGCTGTGGAAGGTATCCAAGATGCTGGGATCAGCTCAGAGGGACCTGCTGTAGAAGGTATCTAGGATGCTGGGATCAGCTCAGAAGGACCTGCTGTAGAAGGTATCTAGGATGCTGGGATCAGCTCAGAAGGACCTGCTGTAGAAGGTATCTAGGATGCTGGGAATCGGCTCAGAGGGACCTGCTGTAGACGGTATCTAGGATGCCGGGATCGGCTCAGAGGGACCTGCTGTAGAAGGTATCCAGGATGCCGGGATCGGCTCAGAGGGACCTGCTGTAGAAGGTATCTAGGATGCCGGGATCAGCTCAGAGGGACCTGCTGTAGAAGGTATCTAGGATGCCGGGATCAGCTCACAGGGACCTGCTGTAGAAGGTATCTAGGATGCCGGGATCGGCTCAGAGGGACCTGCTGTAGAAGGTATCTAGGATGCTGGGATCAGCTCAGAAGGACCTGCTGTAGACGGTATCTAGGATGCTGGGATCGGCTCAGAGGGACCTGCTGTAGACGGTATCTAGGATGCTGGGATCAGCTCAGAGGGACCTGCTGTAGAAGGTATCTAGGATGCCGGGATCGGCTCAGAGGGACCTGCTGTAGAAGGTATCTAGGATGCCGGGATCAGCTCAGAGGGACCTGCTGTAGACGGTATCTAGGATGCTGGGATCGGCTCAGAGGGACCTGCTGTAGAAGGTATCTAGGATGCTGGGATCAGCTCAGAAGGACCTGCTGTAGACGGTATCTAGGATGCTGGGATCGGCTCAGAGGGACCTGCTGTAGACGGTATCTAGGATGCTGGGATCAGCTCAGAGGGACCTGCTGTAGAAGGTATCCAGGATGCCGGGATCGGCTCAGAGGGACCTGCTGTAGAAGGTATCTAGGATGCTGGGATCAGCTCAGAAGGACCTGCTGTAGACGGTATCTAGGATGCTGGGATCGGCTCAGAGGGACCTGCTGTAGAAGGTATCTAGGATGCTGGGATCAGCTGAGAGGGACCTGCTGTAGAAGGTATCTAGGATGCCGGGATCAGCTCAGAGGGACCTGCTGTAGAAGGTATCTAGGATGCCGGGATCAGCTCAGAGGGACCTGCTGTGGAAGGTATCCAGGATGCTGGGATTGGCTCAGAGGGACCTTCTGTAGAAGGTATCTAGGATGCTGGGATCGGGTCAGAGGGACCTGCTGTAGAAGGTATCTAGGATGCCGGGATCAGCTCAGAGGGACCTGCTGTGGAAGGTATCCAGGATGCTGGGATTGGCTCAGAGGGACCTTCTGTAGAAGGTATCTAGGATGCTGGGATCGGGTCAGAGGGACCTGCTGTGGAAGGTATCCAGGATGCTGGGATCAGCTCAGAGGGACCTGCTGTAAACTATACAGAGTGCAGAATTTAGTGGCCAAGTGGAGTGGGAGTAAGCCATCTACTGGGGGTCATCAGCGCAAGCAATTACCGCAAATAGTTTATCAGTCCTGGAGGCGGTTGACTTATTACGCATGAATAGTCTAGGAGTTGTGTCGCTCAATCAGCTTGGGCTAATAGTACAATACTGTAGAGCTGTGATTCCCAACCTCAGTCCTCAACCAACCTTGCCATAGTTCGGGAAATTTCCTTAGACAGAAAAAATACTAAACCATTGACATTGATTTTAAGAAAGAAAGTCCTGAAACCGAATTCTTCTGGGGGTATGTGAAGACTGAAGTTGGGAACCATTGCTGTAGAGAGAAGCTCTGATATCACCGCACAAAAAGGAAGGCACTAACAGGTCATGTGAATGGCCAGAAGGCCACAGGAAAAAATGTATGTATTAGGGGAATCCCTTACAGGAGAAGATTATTATACAGTGTTAATTGATTAATGCAGAAAGTTTGGAGTTTGGATGATATCCTTTATGCAAACTTGTGAGGCTTCAAGCTTTCAGAATAACTTCAATCGGAGTTTGTACATTATAAAAGCTGAAGAAGGGATCTAAGTTATCTCAAAAGCTTACATCTATAAAAACAAAACTTTAACCAATAAAAAAAAAAAAACGGTCCTTTAAAAACATGTAGCGGGGGACAGGAAAGTGCATAGGTGCAAACACCAGCAATGGTAAATAATAATCTATGGCTTTAGGTTGAGTTGAAAGCCAAACCGCGGGCTAAAGTTGAATTATATCCCTCAAAAAATACCATGCAAGGTATCACGTCCTGTGGATGTTAAAACATAATCCGCACGATAATTGCGTATAAGCAGCCCTTTACCATGTGATCTGTGTCCAATCACAGCTAATCACATGTAAACAGACTTTCAGGTTATCGGCAGTCCTTTCCTCCTGCGCTGTGTCTGTGGGAGGAAAGGAGAGCCATTAACTGGCAAGGCTGTCAGGACATCGTTCACACAGATAATCAGGGCACTGATTATCAGCGCAGCCCCCCCATCAGCGCCACCGATCAGCGCAGCCCCCCCATCAGCGCCACACATTAGCGCCGCCCCCCATCAGCGCCACACATTAGCGCCGCCCCCCATCAGTGCCACACATTAGCGCAGCCCCCCATCAGCGCCACACATCAGCGCCGCCCCCCCATCGGCGCCACCACACATCAGCGTAACCCCCATCAGCGCCACACATCAGCGCAGCCCCCCATCAGCACCACACATTAGCGCAGCCCCCATCAGTGCAGCCCCCCATCAGCGTCACCCCCCCATCAGCGCAGCCCCCCATCAGTGCAGCCCCCCCATCAGCGCAGCCCCCCATCAGCGCAGCCCCCCATCAGCGCCGCCCCCATCAGCGCCACCCCCCATCAGCGCCACACAAAAGCGCCGCCCCCCCATCAGTGCCACACATCAACGCCGCCCCCTATCAGTGCCGCCGCCTATCAGTGCCACACATCAGCGCCGCCGCCTATCAGTGCCACACATCAGCGCCGCCGCCTATCAGTGCCACACATCAGCGCCGCCGCCTATCAGTGCCACACATCAGCGCCGCCTATCAGTGCCCATCAGAGCCACCTATCAGTGCTCATTTTATTGTTCTCAAGTTTAAAATTAATTTAACTTTCTCACACTTCTGTTCTGTGGGAATAGCGACACTAAACAGAGGATAGGGACATGTGTGTACAGGAACAACACTGATGTTTAGGGAAAACTTCACGCGTTCAGAAATGAACACTGATCGCTTAGTTACACCGATACCAATTAAAAAAAGGCAGGATGTGCTTTGCCAGATTAGCTGGACTATTACCAGCAAAGAAAGAACATTGCAGCAGAATCACTGAGGTCAGAGAATTATAAAACACCAACAATGAAAGCAAACAGCCAATCACGTGGCTTCATTAAGTCAAACGCGCTTTGCTACTGAGTTCACCTCAGGACACGGATGTTGTATAAATAGCTTGGTCTGCGCTAATAATGATGCCAGCTGTACAATACCTGGATAGTAAGTGGACCTGTCAGACATTTTGGTATAAAGACGGCCAACAGGAAAGGTAGGCATTGGAGGGAAGTTCCCATCAGTAGACAGGGTAAGAATTTTGTCTCAGGTATCAGCCTGTAGCAGTTGAATGGCAGATGGTTCTTACTGAACCCAATGGATATTTAGCAGCCTACTATTATGGGCTCTGAGGAACATGGACAAGGATGCAGAATCCAGACCAAGCACATTCCATCAGTTTATTTGGCTACAACCGAGGGGAAGAAAGCCTAGTGGAGACTGCAAAATTTCCAGGGAAGCTCTACTACAAAAAGGGGTCTACAGGTATCGACCTTCTTTAGAAAAGGCTAGGTCTGGCTTTGGCTTCAACGGCTTTTAGGCCACTGGTCAAGAACATCCATGCAAGTGATATCAAAGTTCCTCATGTAGGCAACTGTTCAATGAAAAAGATCTGACAGGCAGTGAACAAACATGAAGTTGTCCACAATGGTAGCCTAACATGTTTCTCAAAGTACAGGTTTTCCTTACCAACCCAATTGTGCAGCAGCATTTATGCTACCCCGAAAATACATTATCTGGGTTGCTTTTGTACCATATAAACTAAGTGGAAGCTTGTACCCAGAAAAGGCAAGCAAAGAAGAAAGGACTAGTCACGAGTATTACCTGTAGGCTCCCTGCAGCCGATTCTCTCTCTCCTCTGCACCTCTCAAATACTGCCTTACCATGCCCTGTTCTGCTTGTCTGTGTGTGGAGGCCACCATCTTGGTAGAGGCAGAGATTTACTCTCTGAAGTCATAGCTGACCCCCCCCATGGCTGGTGGGGTGATTATAAAGAAGCAGCAGGATAGGTGGAGATATCACAGGTCCTAAGCTCTACAGAATGAATGCAGTAGAAGCAGGGAGATCCTTGCACTGCAGGTTATCAGGTACAGCTTCCTTTTCAGCAAGGAAAACCTTGAGCACCACAGTTGGGACATCACCAAAACTCCACCCAAATCTGGTGAGACTAGCAGTCAGAGGCAGCAGTGCCTTGGATGATCTCACAAGGCAGATGTACAACCACAAGGCTCAAGGCACAGAAAGTGCTCTGCACTATTTCTTATGAAAAAAGGTAAATTTTTTGGGGGGGTACTGCTTAAACACAATTAACATTTCTAGACGTTCCCTATAACATAGAACATTTTCATTTTCTGTGTTAAAGCGGAGTTCCACCCAAAAGTGGAACTTCTGCTTGTTATAATCCTTCTCCCCTCCGGTGCCACATTTGGCACCTTTCGGGTTGAGAGGATAACCGTCTTTCACAGGTGTCCTGTCCTCACTTCCAGGAGTCTCAGCCGCAGGTATTTGCGCCATTGCTGGGGCTCCTTCCTCTTTCCTCCCCAGCCACGGGGCCAGTAGGAGAGAGGAGCAGAGCCTCGCGCATGCGCAGTAGGGTTCCCGATGAGAAGCGGTAAGGCTACACTGCCAGGTTCCCTTATTCGCAATGGAGGTGGCATGCCCCTGACGCCTGATGGAAACATCAGCTGTGGTGCAGACATTGCTGGACTCCAGGACAGGTAAGTGTCCGATTATTAAAAGTCAGCAGCTGCTGGCTTTTAATTTTTGCACCGGTGGGCGGACCTCCACTTTAAGTTCCACTTAAATTCCACAACCTGTTCCTTAACCGCTTCCCGACAGCCACACGATGATGTAAGTCGGCAGAATGGCATGGACAGGCAAATTGGTGTAAGGTACGTCCATTTAAAATTGCCACCGTACTATCGCGTGCGCGCTGGTCGCGGGTCCCGCAGACTCAATCGCCGCGGGGATACCCGCGATCGTCTCACGGGAAGATGCGGAAGTAAACAGCATCTGCCCGTTCTGCCTAGCAACAAGTGACACTGATCTCTGCTCCCTGTGATTGGAGCAGAGATCAGTGTTCACTAACACACAGCCACCACAGAGGTGATCAAATACCACCAAAAGAAAGCTCAATTTTTGGGAAAAAAGGACGTCAATTTTGTTTGGGAGCCACGGCGCACGAGGAATTGTCAGTTAAAAGGACGCAGTGCCGAATCGCAAAAAGTGGTCTGGTCTTAAGCTAGCAAAATGGTCCGGTCTGAAAGTGGTTAAAATGTGAAATTTTAACAATGTCACCATGGCACGGAAAGATTAGGTTTACAGAAGTAATTTATTACCCACTAAGGTTCGGAGAAACCTATGTTATGTCATAAGAAAGAAGAACAAAAAACAAAACTACATACAAGGTAAAAAGTCCCTTGTTATATCCTCTTTGGTACAGGTGTTGTGAAGGAAGTCATACGGGACTTTTCTTCTCCTACCAAACCTTTCACTGTTCCCTACAGTTTTATCTTTCCAGATTCCACACACATTACTAATGCACTTACAATTGTAAGGCTTAAAAAGAACCTGTTGTCAAAATTATAGCAAAACTAAACCCCCTCCTGTAATTTACAGCCAAGGGAGCTGCTATCTTAGCCTCTGTATGATCTGCATGGTGCTGCACATGTGATCGGTTATGACACCAGCCATTTGATGGCTTGACAGTTGGGTTGAGCGCACAAGCAACTTTGACAGTTATCATTCACGACATGCCTTTGAATGTAACTTATTAAGGAAACCACTAAATCAACTGGCTTATTTCCGCTTTAAAGCGGACCTTCACACTAAAATGTAACTTTGCTCCCCCAACACTAACCCCCCCCCTTTCAACATGAAAATCCCCTTGCCTTCTTTTTGTTACTCATGTAGGATTTGGCCAGCTCCCATCCTACATTCTTGCCTAGGGGAAATTGATGTGCTCCGCTCCTGGTGCCTCCTGGGTTTTGAACGTCACATATCCCAGGTTGTTTTGGCTTCCATACAGGAGAGGGCAGACTTATGCCGCTTACACACGTATCAGACTATCTGGCGGACAAACCGCCGGACTGTCCGCAGGACTTTCCAAACGAGCTACCTGCCCACACACGGTTCTTGTCCGGCGGACTTAGTCCGCCATACCGCCTCCTTCGCTGGTCCCGGCTACCTGGAGCCGCGCTCAAAATAAGCGGACTTTTCTCTGGGCGGGAAAAGTCTGTTCATTTCAAAAGTACACACACTAGCACACACACGGCCGTATTGTCCGCCGAAATGCGAGTCCGGCGGACATATTTAGGTGCAAAACTACTTTTAGTTTGGGTAAAAAAAAGTCCGCCAGAGCCCACACACGGGCAGATTTCCACCAGATTGTTTGATGGTGTGTACGCGGCTTTAGGAGGCCAACTGCTTGAACCCAGGAAGGACACCACATGAGATGTCAATGGAACTTGCACATGGAAGAACGTGGATCACAGGAGGACAACGCTGGATTCGATGGGCGGGTGGGCATGTAAATTGAGGACAACCCAAAATTAGGTCAGAGGGAGGGATATGAAGTTCCTCTTTGAAGTTGTATTTTGCCGGTCTATGTCTTATTAACAAGATTTCTGTTCATTTCCGTCCTGAAGACACATCAGGAAGTCAGAAAAGGTCTATCCCCGGTGAAGGGAAATCCCCTCTTAGCCCTTGTACACACGGTCGGAAATTCCGACGGAAAATGTCCGATCGGACCGCGTTGTCAGATAATCCGACCGTGTGTGGGCTCCATCGGACTTTTCCGACAACATGATCCGATCGGACTTTGTCTGATCGTTTGTAGAGAATTGCGATCGGACAAAGTGCCACGCATGCCCAGATCAAATTAAGAGACCAAAGCTATTGGCTCTTAGCGTGAACGTTGTCCCGTGGTAACGAACGAACGTCATCACGTTCTGAACGATCGGATTTTCCGACAACTTTGTCCGACCGTGTGTATGCAACACCGGTTTCGGACAAAATCCGTCGGAAAAAAATCCGACGGATTTTGTGGTCAGAATGTCCGACCGTGTGTACAAGGGCTTAGACAGTTGTCAACACTGGACTATTTCCTTTTACGGTACCTCCTGTTCAAATGACAATCATTACATTTTGGTTCGCTCATCATTTTCCTTTCGGTGACTGAGGACACCAAGACCACCGCGCAGCAAGGTCACAGACAGAAAGGAAAATCGGCTGTGAAGCATGGAAATGTACTAACAGGAGGAGAGAGCAGACTGAGCACAGGAGTGTGAACTGCTGCTCTTTCACTATCCAATCACAGACTAGGGACAGTAAGGTGACCTAACTTTGTTGTTTAACTGCAGCAGAGAAAAGTCAGGTCTCAAGGCTGACTTTACCGTCTGCCGTGACTGTATAAATCTTAGGACCAAATGGACAAAATTGCAAATTCCTTGCCAGTTCCCATATATGCCTTTCCTCTGTGTATTTAGGAGTTCGGATAGTCCTCCAGGGTGGCTTCTATATGTCACAGCAGAGACTCCTATTCTGTGGCAACAACTGGCAGACTCCCAGGAGCGGCACTAGTTCCAGGACAGAGACCACTGACCTTAACCACTTCAGCCCCGGAAGATTTGGCTGCTCAAAGACCAGGCCATTTTTTGCGATACAGCACTGCGCTGCTTTAACTGACAATTGCGCGGTTATGCGACGCTGTACCCAAACAAAATTGCCCTTTTTTTCCCCACAAATAGAGCTTTCTTTTGGTGATATTTCATCACCTCTGTGGTTTTAATTTTTTGTGCTGTAAATAAAAAAAGGCGACAATTTTGAAAAAAAAAAAAAAAAAACCCACAATATTTTGCAGTTTTTGCTATAATGAATATCCCCAATATAAAAAAAAAAACAATCTTTTTCCTCAGTTCAGGCCGATATGCATTATTCTACATATTTTTGGTAATAAAAATCACAATAAGCGTATATTAATTGCTTTGCGCGTCTACAAAATAGGGGAAAGATTTATGGCATTTTTATTAGTAATGTTGGTCATCAGCAATTTTTATCGGGACTGCGACATTATGGCGGACACATCGGACACTTTTGACACTATTTTGGGACCATTGACAAGTATACAGCAATCAGTGCTATAAAAATGCACGGATTACTGTGTAAATGTCACTGTGTAAATGGCAGGGAAGAGGTTACCACTAGGGGGCGATCAAGGGGTTACACACACACACACGCGTTCCAGTTCTGGCTCTCGTGCCCGCGACCGCCGTGCCATGCACACAGTGTCCTCAGAACCTATATCTATAGCTACCTTTCTTGATTGCTATACAGAATGACATGACATGTGAAACGTTGTCGAATTTTCAGGGTATAAGGGTAGATTTTAGCAGAAAAGTTCTCCACCCTTTCGTTAGAAATAAGTAAAAGAACAATGCCTGATTACCAATGAGACTCTGTAAGTGAAAAAACATATTTCTCCATCGTGAATCATGTTAGTACCATGCCCAGAGTCAGATCATTACAGAGAAGGATGTAGGCTAGAGACCATATGCCACTTGATTCAGAAGGAGTAGACTTCCTTTTAATTTCAGGACTCACCGTTTGCCTAAACTGTGAGTAACGGGAAGAAATTGAGCAACACACCTTAACATTCTCACTAACTGTTGCTCAATGATTTCATGATAACATCTTATAAATGGTGAATGGATCCTCTCATTTGGAAAAAGAACTGAGTCAGCCAGTAAAATGGTCACATACCTGAAGCAACCACCCCGGGGACTTACAGATTTTGTTTGATTTGATGTGGTTGTGGAATTTGGTCCACTACGCCATGGTGTGATTTATTTATTTTTTTAAGTTCCTTTTATGACAGATGTTCACCGTTACTGACAGACGGCCAATCACAAAACAGCATGGAGGAGTTTTAAGAACACACACCTGAGATAATTGTAGGAATTCATGAATCTGTTTCAAAAGGACAATAAGGATGAAATAAACAAATACGTTCAGAGGGTTAAAGAATAATTTTAACCACTTAAGCAACAGAGGGGGTTTACCCCCTTCATGACCAGGGCATTTTTTTGCTATTCAGCACTGTTCTACTTTAAAGAGGAAGTAAACCCTGATGGGTTTACTTCCTCTTTTTTTCCCTGCAAAGGTAAAGCATAATGGACTACTATGCATCGCATAGTAGCTCATTATGTGTCACTTACCTGACACAGGAGACAGCGAAGTCGCCGCTGTCCCCTGTAGTCCGCCGCATCCATCTTGCTGGTGGCGTCTCGCAGCTCCGCCGAATGTCAGTTGACAAATTAGGCAGCTCCATTCTTGGACTTGCCGCGTTTAGTGCGCCTGCGCGCCGCTGTCTACGGCGCATGCGCCGTAGACAGCGGTGCCCATTTTCGGGCAAATATCTCCTAAACCTATATGGTTGGACCTACAGGTAAGCCTTAATCTAGGCTTACCTGTAGGTCAAAGTGGTTTGTAAGGGTTTACAACCACTTTAAAGTGGTTTTAACCCTTAAAAAAAAAAAAAAAAAAAAAGACCCTGTTCCTTTAACACATGTTCAACCGTAAAGTGCTTGTGCGGTGTCATTTGTCCCTTTGTATACTTTAAAAAAAAAACCTGGTTGTTCCTGCCCCAATTTTTCTTGGGGCCCCCTCATGCAATTTCCCTCTCCACCTGCTCTGAGGCATACAATAGCAGCTAGACTTAAAATCAGTTTTCTGTATCAGATCAGGCAGCAATTGCTTTCCAGCAGTTACAGCATATCATTACTGCTTACCTGCTAGTTGCTAGAGGTTACAGCACACATTACGGCTCACTGATTAGTTGCTAGAGGTTACAGCACATCACCTCCTCACAGCAGGGGAGCATGATATACATAGGAATGCCGCCTTTATTTACATATGACTGCTGCCAGCCGCAGCTATTTACTTAGTATGGTCGCCCCTATTTACATACTAATGCCGGCTATTTACATGTAAACACAGGGTCTGCAGGTGAGTCATCTGCACACAACAATAGGGCAGAGCTGGGATACATTAGTACCAGAACTTCACACAGATATTGGGACACATGACTGGAATAAAACTTCAAGGGACAAGGGAATTTAAACCTGGATAGTTGGCAAGTATGAGGCAGCTGTTTTGGGGCCCACAACATTGACAGGGCCCAGGGCAGCTGCCCCTTTTGCCCTGCCTTAAAGACGGCCCTGATTCTGCCTGTTCCTGTGTCCACCTATGTAAACTGACCACAGTAATCAAGGCTGCTGATCCATGATACAGTGGTCAGTTTACGTGCCTTCGTCATCCCCCTGCTCTCCTCTCTCTCTCCCTGCCTATCAGCTTAGTCTGTGTGTCAATCCTCTCCTCCCCTCCTCCCTCGCTGCTATAGCTGTATTGTGATTTGTGATAGAACATCTATAGCAGGGATATGCAATTAGTGGACCTCCAGCTGTTGCAAAACTACAAGTCCCATCATGCTCTGCCTCTGGGAGTCATAATTGTGGCTGTCAGAGTCTTGCTATGCCTGATGGAAGTTGTAGTTCTGCAAAAGCTGGGAGGTCTGCTAATTGCATATCACTGATCTATAGTATCTGTAGTTTTTAAAAATGATTCCGCAAAGTACCTTGATTATAGTGCCGCTGGGCGCTCACGTGGCCTCCTACCGCTCTCCTCTCTGGCTGATGTCAGCGAAGAAACACAGCCACTCCCACCATAGGGCTCGGATTGAGGAGGGGGGAGTGTCAGCAAGTCTCATCAGCACTAGGGATGAGCTCAGGGGTGTTTGCATGCTCCACGTGCAGAACCCACCAGGAAGTCGGCGCAGTGCTGCGCTAATCACAGGCAGTGAGACATTGCCCGATCTCTGTAGCCAGGCAATGTCTCACTGCCTGTGATTAGCGCAGCTCTGCGCTGACTTCCTGGCGGGCTCTGCACGTGGACCATGCAAACACGCCGGAGCTTATCCTTAGTCAGCACCCAGGGGTTTTGTAAAATAAGGTATTTTATGGAATCTTTTCCAAAAAATAGACACTGCACATTAAATCTTCATGTAAGAGAGGCGATTACATGTTTTATCACTAGTGAATTTACAACCACTTTATCTGGAAATTGCGCGGTCATACAACGCTTTATCCATATGAAATTTATATACATTGTTTTCACACAAATAGTACTTTCTTTTGGTGGTATTGGATGACCATTATTTTTTATTATATAAAACGAAAAAAACCCCCCAAAAAAATAAAATAAATAAATAATAAAAAACTCACGTCGACTGAGCAAACCCCATTGGTCAAAATACAACAGGGCAGCCAGCACGTGATCCACAAGACAGCGGTGACTGCTACAATGTGGTCTAAACAGAGCTCTGATATTTCAACCTTTGAGACAGAGAAAGGAGATTGTGGACACAGCCCTCAATCTCCATCTCTGCAGCCTTAGCTGCACAGAATGAATGGACAAAAATAGCTCTGTACAGAGATTCCCACTCATTCACAAACTGAAGCATAGTAAACAAAGTTTAGTTTATGCTTCACCGTTGAATGGACACAGGAGCAATCGGTACGAATCACTCAGTGTGTCCATTCAGAAAAGGAAGGGACCGGTAAATTACATATTTTTCCAGCCCCTTTAATGCTCTCCACCCTGACACATCTCCCCCAGCAGCTGGTAGGAGCGGGGAAGGCAACAGTGCAGCGGGGGAGGGAGACCAAGGGAGTACACAGAGGCCCGGGGGCAGCAGAATTGGAGGAGCAGCATATAAAGGAGCCGATGCCCTCCATCTTCCTCTCCTGCAGCCAATGAATTACTATGGTAGGGAGGAGGAGGAGCTTCAGGCTTTCAGCGGCTGCAGGAGGAATATGGAGGGCACTGATTTCTATTATATACCAGCCCTGCCGCTCCATCTATCCAGGTGTACCGGGGAACCCAAATGGGCCCTCTGGAGCATGGGGCCGGATCCCAACTGCAACCCCTGTAGTTACACCCCTGTCCCTCGGACTCTAGTGGTGGACTGTCCCTCTGTGTCAACGCATCTAGTGCAGGGCTGTGGACCCTGCTTTGGTCTTGATGACATCAGAATCCAGACTGCTAAAGTGTGGGGGAGAAAACACTGCGGGGATAGGTCTAGCTAGCAGCGGGCAAGCACAGTTGTGTAGTGGATCGCACTTTCACCTAGCAGCAAAAGGGTCGCTGGTTCGAATCCCAACCAGGACACCATCTGCCTGGAGTTTGCATGTTCTCCCTGTGCCTGCATGGATTTCCTCCAGGTACTCCGGTTTCCTCCCACACTCCAAAGACATGCTGGTAAGTTAATTGGCCCTAGTCAAGCGCATCGGGACCCTTCAGGGAAAGACCGCGCTATATCAAAATACCTCTCAACTCTCAGAAAGGAGATGAGGGCCGGTGTCTTGTCATATACAGTCCCCCATCGGATAGTGTCCGCTGTGTACTGTGCATGCCTTCTAATTTTACCAGCCCTATGTCCGCTTGGATGGTGGGGCTACCACCTCGACTCATGGCGCAGGCGCTGTTCATCTTCTGACATTTTCCGAAGCTTCTTCTGCTCTGTACTGCGCAAGCGCAGCACGGGGCGGACAGTATATGATGGCAGGACACTATATGCCAGAACACCGGTAAGTAAATCTAATTTTATTGTTCCCCTACACCAAAAGGAACGATTAACCCAGGCCATTTCCCAGAATAGGCCTTTAAATATACTTCAAAATGGTATAGGGATATTCATCTTCTGTTCCCTCTTAGCTATAGTAAATCCTCCCTATGACTCTCCTCGATTGACTAGGCCTAGGAAAACCACCAATAGTGGTCTCCATGGTTCTATCAGCAGCCTCAACCACACAGAGACAAGAGGCTGCAGTGCCGTGTAAAGAAACCCGTGAGAAGATTGCTAAATCTGGCCGCAGTGATTGCATACAACTCGGAATTAAATATGGAAACACAGAACTCCATAAAAGCAGAACCTTTTATTAAATGCGACTCAGCTAAACCTTGTACTCAAACTGAAAGCAATGTTACCAAACAGCAGATGATTTTCTCTGCCTTGTATCCACACTGTGACACGGAGTGAGCAATGCATGACATCACTGATCAAACAAAAGCGACTTCTGTGCAATGGGGCGATTGTAAAGGTATTGCGAAAGAATTGTGCAACCAAATACTTAGCTAATTATTGCAAGATCAAATAACTGTTGCCATGGTTACTGCTCGGTGTTTCCCATAACAATATTTATCTATTTCATAAATCTGCGTGACAAAAAGAAATAAACGTTTTACTGTAACCTCTGTCCTATGGAGGCAGGCGTTCATTAGTCATCTCATCCTGCAGGTTAATTACTTTCCCTGGATCTTCCTTGACAGTCGCTTTAAGCAAACCTGTGCAAACAAGGGGCGGGGGAAAAAAAAATACGCAGGCTGCCATAACGGGCATCTTCTTTTGAAAATGCTTGTTGCTTAGCTGCCATTGCTGGTTCCATGTCACAGAACTGGGAAAATAATGCGGATTGAGAGTTCTGCCACCACTAGTGTTCACGCCGGTCTTCCGGGTCCTGTGCCGAGTGGCTGCCCTTCTGCATAGTAAACACAGGGGGGCGCTCACTCAGTATAGCTGCCATTCACAGGAACCTTGTGTATATATATATATATTTTTTATTTTATTATTACAAGGCATTGTCTGATTGGATGAGGTGGAAAGGCGGAGGCGGGACAGTGATGTCATAATGCACAGAACCCTGAGGGACCCCAAAGCTGGGTCATGTGATCTGATGCTGCATCGGCAGGGTACTGGCATGCTGACATTAGCAAAGCCATCAATGAAATCAAATGACAAAACTGAGCTGCATCAGGTTACATGACTGGCTTTTAATCACTTCAGGCCCCGAAAGGATTTACCCCCCTTCCTGACCAGAGCATTTCTTGCGATTCTGCACTGCGTCGCTTTAACTGACAATTACATGGTCGTGCGACACTGTACCCAAACAAAATTGACGTCATTTTTTCCCCACAAATAGAGCTTTCTTTTGGTGGTCTTTGATCATCTCTGCGTTTTTTTTTTTTTTTATAGAGCAAAAAATAAAAAAGGGGAAAATTTTGAAAACAAAAGCAATATTTTCTAATGTTTGCTATAATAAATATCCCCAAAAATATATTTTTAATTTTTTTTTTGCCTCAGATTAGGCCGATATGTATTCTTCTACATATTTTTTGGTAAAAAATAAATAAATAATAAAATAAAATAAAAATCACAATCGTATATTGATTGGTTTGTGCAAAATTTATAGTGTCTACAAAATAGGGGATAGATTTTTTTTTTTATTATTAATCTTTTTCTATTAGTAATGGTGGTGATATGCGATTATGGCGGACACATCGGACATTTTTGACAACTATTTTGGGACCGTTGTCATTTATACAGCGATCAGTGCTATACAAAATGCATTGATTACTGTGTAAATGACACCGGCAGGGAAGGGGTTAACCACTAGGGGCGATGAAGGGGTTAAGCGTGTCCTAGCTGTGATCTCTGTCCTGTCACTAGGCAGAATGGGGAAATGCCTTGTTCACAAAAGCATCTCCTGGTCTACCTCTCCATGACACGATCGCGGGCACCCGGTGGACACGGAGAACGTAGCGGGCGTGTGCGCCCACAGTGCAGCTTCTTAAAGGGGACATACCTGTACGCCCTTTTCCCCACCCGTGCCATTCTGCTGACGTATATCATCGTGCATTGGTCGGGAAACGGTTAAAGCACAAGCTTTCTACAGCTGAAAAGGAAGATTCTGTCAACTTTCAAACCTGTAACCTGCATGCAAACAGTATTAAACCAAAACTCTAATTACAGCTTATTAAATCTTAGATGTGCCTGCATTAGTTTCCTTTTTATTTAGGCTTTTTTCCCACCTGGTGATCCAGCTAGTAAGTCTGTTATATTTCAATTACCTTTAAGGCTGGGTTCACACCATTGCGAATTGGATGAAGATTCCCCACATCCATTTTGCAATAGCAGGAGGTTTTGACCAGCTCTCTATGGAGCCGGTTCACATATCTCTGCTGCAGCTCCGGTGGGAATTTGCACAGGAGCCCTGTGTGTCTTTTGCTTGAAAAAATTCAGGTTGGAATCAGACCTGAAACAGTGAACCAGGACACGCCGGACCCCTACTGTGAGACGCATGCGGTGATGGTGTGAACTCAGCCTAAAAGTTATCCAGAAAATGTGTCAGAGAATTAAGACAAACCATTTACAACTTACAGGGGAGCTTACAATGATCAGCATTTATGTATGTAAAACATTTAACCCAAAGGGAAAATAAAACAGTTTGGTATAACGAATCAGCAACCACATTAAAGCGAAACTAAAAGGAAAAATTGAAAACAAAAACAACAAACGTGTTATATTTACTTGTGTAATGGTATTGAACAGAGCAGCCCCGATCCTCCTATTCTTGGGTGCCCCGTCGGTGCTCTGGGCTCCTCCCCTTGCTGAGTGCCACCATAGCAAGTTGCGCATGCTTGCAGCCGAACCAGCTCAGCCCCGCCCACCCTGATCCTTCCTCACTGGCTGTGGTCCGCTGCTATGTCTAAGCCAGTGGAAGAGGGAGAGAGCTGGAAGAGCCGCTGCTCTAGTGCACATCGCTGGATCAAGAGCAGTTCAAATAAGTATAAAGGAGGGGCTGGATGGGAGGGCGCACACAGGAGTTTTTTTTTTTTTTTTTTATATATAAAAACGTCTTCAGAACCACTTTAAGGATTGGTACGCTGATATATTATGTTTTTGGGTTTACTACTGCTTTAAAGAATGTAGGAATGCTTTGGAGTAGTACAGTGGCTTATTGAAGCAATGGAGTCCTTGGTTCAAATCCTGCCCAGGGTATTATCTACATGTGTTTGCACCGGTTTCCTCCTAGTACCCGCATTTGCTCCCTGTCTACTTTGGCTTTAGTATATGTTTACAAATCGAGTATGTACAGTGCCTTGCGAAAGTATTCGGCCCCCTTGAACTTTTCAAGCTTTTGCCACATTTCAGGCTTCAAACATAAAGATATAAAATTTTTATTTTTTGTGAAGAATCACCAACAAGTGGGACACAATTGTGAAGTGGAACGAAATCTATTGGATATTTTAAACTTTTTTAGCAAATAAAAAACTGAAAAGTGGTGCGTGCAAAATTATTCGGCCCCTTTACTTTCAGTGCAGCAAGCTCACTCCAGAAGCTCAGCGAGGATCTCTGAATGATCCAATGTTGTCCTAAATGACTGATGGTGATAAATAGAATCCACCTGTGTGTAATCAAGTCTCTGTATAAATGCACCTGCTCTGTGATAGTCTCAGGGTTCTGTTGAAAGCGCAGAGAGCCTCATGAAGACCAAGGAACACACCAGGCAGGTCCGTAATACTGTTGTAGAGAAGTTTAAAGCCGGATTTGGATACAAAAAGATTTCCCAAGCTTTAAACATCCCAAGGAGCACCGTGCAAGCGATCATTTTGAAATGGAAGGAGTATCAGACCACAAAAAATAAAAATTTTATATCTTTATGTTTGAAGCCTGAAATGTGGCAAAAGGTTGAAAAGTTCAAGGGGGCCGAATACTTTCGCAAGGCACTGTATATATCTTGTCACATTCTGAATGCCAGCCCCAAGCCCCAACAAATGGGGAGGGTTGAGGAAAGACCAAGCAACCTGCTTTTGCCAAGAAAATTCTACGGACTTACCTTTTCAAATGTATCTGTCACTCTGCCCCGAGACCTGACCCATAGAATCACAGAGAGTCTGATAAGCCTAATGCCCTGTACACACGGTCGGGACTTTCCGACGGAAAATGTGTGATCAGACTATGTTGTCGGAAATGCCGATCGTGTGTGGGCTCCATTGGACTTTTCCCATTGGAATTTCCGACACACAAAGTTTGAAATCTGAAACTAAAATTTTTCGTCAACAAAATCCGATCGCGTGTATACAATTCTGACACACAAAGTGCCACGCATGCTCAGAATAAATTACGAGACGAAAGCTATTGGCTACTGCCCTCTTTATAGTCCCGTTGTACGTGTTATACGTCACCTCGTTTTGAACGATCGTATTTTCCAACAACTTTGTGCGACCGTGTGTATGCAAGACAAGTTTGGGCCAAAATCCGTCTGAAAAAAAATCAGACGGACCTTGTCATCAGAATGTCCGACCGTGTGTACGGGGCATAAGACTCCATTCACACCTGGGCATTTTGACTCGCGTTGTACAATTTGTCATTTGACAGAGCGTTTTGAATTTGCAGGCAGAATTGCGCCGACTCTGCCCGTGATTTCAAAAACACTCTGTCAAACGACAAATCGTACAAGGCAAATTTCAGATGCCATTTATTTCAATGGCACCTGAAAAATGCGGAGCGGTTGTGCGGTGATAAATCGCTGCAATCCGCATCGTGTGAAGCTTGTCGCCCAAAAGAAACTCCTGCTTCTTTTTGGGCGACAATCATCACTCATCATTTTTCACGCGATTATCGCAGCCGAACCACACCATGTTGAAATTAATGGCATCCGAAATTCACATTGTGCCATTTATCATTTGACAAAGCTTTTTTTTGCAGAATCACAATAATTATGCCCGCGATTCAAACCGCTCAGGTGTGAACAGAGCTACTCTTCCCTTCACTACTCTAAAGAGGAACTCCCCCTTATTATCAATAATAAAATGTTTAAATCTTAAAAATTGTTGCTGTATAAAAAAAAAAAACAAAAAAAAAAAACATACTTACTAGTCCATGGAGTCCAGCGTTGTCTTGCTGGTAGGGAAAGTTCTCCCACGCTGCTCCTCTCTGGTGCCACCATCTTGAATTAATTTCCAGAGCATGTGCAGACATGCCATGGGGATCTTTGCCAGGTCTGCGGTACCTGGCAGATCCCCACGGGTTGTCTGCATATGTGCCAGACCCCTTTTGCATGCGCAGACAAGTAGAAATCCCGGGAGGCAGCTCACAGGACCATGCACATGTGTAGAAATGCCACAATGGATACTGGAGTGACCCGCAGCGTTCCTGCACATGCAAGAAGTCTGGGTACGTCAAAGGTGAGAATGATGGACCTCAAATTTAGGGGGAAAAAAATACTTAGTTTGCATTTTTTGAAATTTTTTTTTTTTTTGCAATTCTGTTATATGGAGGGGGAGATGAGGAAGGTGGAAGGGGAAGAGGAACATTAAAAAGGGTAAATACACAAAACACTCAAGTTTTACTACATATCTTCACGGTTCCTTGACTGACACTTGCATGATTGCCAAAGTGCACAAAATCTGATCCCCGTGCCAGAAAACATTGCATAACAGATAAAAAATGCTGTGATATCACTTCATCTGAAAGAGTACATGTCTTGAAAGTCGAGTGTCTGCAGGTCGTGCAGCACTTGAAGCACATGAAAAAGCTACTTGTCACCTTTACATAACTGCTGACAACCTCTGACTATCTAATAAAACATTTCCCAGACTCCTCTGCTGCTAAAGCCGACATTGTGAACGACTGCGCAGCCTTCCAAATCCTATACAAAATGAGGGTCTTGTGACAATATATACCAACTATGACTATTAGACCAGAGGGGGTGCAGACACTGATAAAGGCAAAGTTCACCTTCTGCAAAAGTGCACTCACATTAACCACTGTACACCCAGGCCAGTTATGACACTTCTCTCAATCGAGTAACAATCATCATTGTTTTGCTGCAAAAAAACCCCCAAATTTTATATGAGATAGATTATATATATATATAGTGGGTGTCCTAGAGAATAAAATGGAGGGTGTTGCACTTTATGTCACACAATAGTTCCACAGAGTTTTTCGAAAAATACATTTTAAAAAATTATAGTCAACACGGACATGCCGAGTAAATAGATAACAAACACGTCATGCTTCAAATTGTTATTGTAACAAATTGGTACCTAAAAATCTCCATAAACGACACTTTAAAGAGGACGTAAACCCTGATGGGTTTTACTTCCTCTTTGATTCCCTGCAAAGGTAAAGCATAATGGACTACCGTACTATGCATTGCATAGTAGTCCATTATGCATCACTTACCTGACACAGGAGCCAGCGAAGTCACCGCTGTCCCCTGTAGTCCGGAGCCTCCATCTTCTCGGTGGGTCTCGCTGCTCCTCCGCTGTCATTCGATGAAGCCGCGATGACGTCACTCCCGCGCATGCGCACGGGAGCCGCCACTTGCGGCATATCGCCGTTGACAGCGGCGCTTGTCTTTCGGCAAATATCTCCTAAACCATGTAGGTTTAAGAGATATTTCTTGGACCTACAGGTGAACCTTAATCTAGGCTTACCTGTAGGTCAAAGTGGTTTTTAAGGGTTTACAACCACTTTAAAAGCTTTTACAGGTTAACAGTTTAGAGTTACAAAGGAGGTCTGGTGCTAGAATGATTGCTCTTGCTCTGATGTTACAAGCAGCTGCAGGCATCAATCCCAGAATCACCACTGAATTGCTACAATGTCATAGGACATCCTACAGGCGGTAAGTGGTTAAAAAATGCACTTTAAAATAGAAACACGGGAATTCTATTTATTTTTTTAAATCATACTTACGTTGGTTCGATGCTGCATCTGTCACCCGCTGGCTCTAAGACTGAGAACCAAATCGATCAAACTCCACTGATCACTTGGTTCTCGGAGTTCCGTGAGCAGAGAGCTGGTGACCATCAGTCACCGGTGTTCTGCCAAAAACTGTCCCCCCATCGGATAGTGTCCGCCCCGTACTGCGCAGGCGTAGCGCTTGCGCAGTACGGAGGACAAGGAGACTCCAAAAGTCTCCAAAGATGAACGGCGCCTGAGTCCAGGTTCAAGCCACACCATCCAACTGGACATACGGTAACACTTAGTAAGAGGGCCGCTTGCCACGCTTTGGGCACGGCCTGATTTCACTCGCCACGCTTCGGGCACGGCCTCGCTTTGCTCAGCAATTTTTTATTCTAACTCTATGTCCACTTGGATGGTGGGGCTTGAACCAGGACAGGCGCCGTTCATCTTCGGAGACTTTCGGGGTCTCCTTGTTCTCCGTACTGCGCAAATGCAGTACAGGGCGGACACTATCCAACACAACACCGGCTCTCTGCTCTGCCCCCCCACTCACAGGAATGCTGGGCTGTGGAGGGGGCAGGAGCGGCCTGTCCAGCCTCTCGGCGGTTTGCTGAGAGGATGAGCCGGGTGAAAGTCCAGCCACGTGGGTGGATCCCCGCCATATGTTTGCAATCTTTCCTGAGCCTGGACTGGGTCCGTGATGTCAGCCGACAGCCGACTTCAGCCGGCTGTCTGCTGAAAACGTGTCACAGGAGTGCAGAACAAACTGCACTCCTGTGATAAACAGAAGTACAACCAAACAAGCTTTGGCTGTACTTCTCCCTTAACACATGCCAAGGTTGCAAAACTGGGTTCAGGGATTAAGGTTTGCTTTACATTAACGCATTAAGCAGTTAAAGTCAAAAATCTAAACCTACATGCTCAACAAACACTAAGCTGTCTAAAGGGCGACAACGCTGCTGTGTGAGTTCACTGGAGAACAAACACTTTAGTCAACCTGTTACTATTGGCAGGATAAACAGGTAACAAAACTAGGTTATGGGAGTGGGGAAAAGTGCTGCATTAAAGCTAATGACAGATTGTAGCATACAGTATATATATATATTTTTTTATTTTAACATCAGGTTTAACATTGGCACCCCTCGCTGTAATACTAAAGACCTCCCACCTGCCACTGAAGGGTGAGGAGCAAGAATTTTGAGATTTTGCATATTGTTAAAGGATGCCATGATTAAAAAGAGTTGAGAAAGGCGGTTTTAAAATACGAGTTCTGCGTGAAAATTTCATGGTTTCCAAAAAACAAATCAATGATTTAATCGATGATTCATCACTGATCCCTATAGAGACCTGCTGTACTGATCCTACTTGCTTTTCTTGGCACGCTCCATGCCCTGCAGATGATGATTTTAGCCTGAAATCCTTGAATAAATGTGCAGACATTTGCTCCCAGCACCAGGCACTGCAAAGTTTTATAACCTGAGCTGATAACTTATAAAAACGAAGAATGCCACAAATGAAAACAGACAGCCTGGAAGCAGCACTCCGACATTCCCCACAATAACCAAAAACACTTAGGAGAGTTGCATAATACATTTATATAAAAGCAATTAGAGCAGGGCTCTGCTACATAAATTATAACTTCCGCAGTGCTTTCAGACAGAAGAGAAATCACCCTTTTCATCCTCCTAAATCAAATTACTGTCTTTGGGGAAGGTTTTCTTACGTCGCCTGTCCAGCGGCCTACAATGTGCACATGAGGTCACCATTTTCACCTCCAGACTCTTGAACTGTTGCTAGTTAGGGGTGCCGGCTTTATTTCCAGGGTCACTCAGCCCAAACTGAACACAATGCTGTGAGATTGATGCCAGGAGCTTGCTCCAAGATTCTGATTTCCAAACAGGAGTGCCACTAGGTCACCAGTCTACCCTCTCCCTATTGTCAGCAGTCCGGGAACCCCTTTTGATAACCTGTTTTTAATTCAGGAGAGGTATTCACAAACACGCCCATTTTACGTATGCACATGCAGAAAACCTGATGAGTCAAAGGGTCAGTACGAAGGCTTGCCACAGGATGGCAGATATCTTCCCAAACGCGACTGGCTGACAGATCTCTTCCCGTCCTTACATGACCCAAACCAGTGCCAAGACCTGCTGCCAACAGCAGGGCACAAACAGTGCTTGTGATCCTTCACTCCCTAGAATTGAAAAGTGTCAGGACCGGCTTGCAGGGAGAACAGGTTACATAATCTTCCTGGGTGATCAACAACTATTCAGTCTGCCAGACAAGCTTGTTATCGTCCTCGTAGAAGTACAAAAATGGCCAAATAACCACAAATGATGCTCAAAACCAGGAATATAATCTACTTTTACAATGTAGTCTATAGCCAACCTAAGGCATTACTAGTGGCTGTCAATCAGATTCAAACCTGCCTGCTAGTAAAGCTTAAAAGAGAAGCATGAGCTTGTGAAAAAAAAATAAAAAATAAAAGTATACTTACCTAGATGGATGCAGCATTGATCCAATGTTGCATCTGTCCCCCGCCACATCTAAGACTGAGAACCGAGCTATCAAAGACCGCTGCTCACTCAGTTCTCAGCATTCTGTGAGAAGAGAGGCAGTGACTGCCAGTCATCGGCTCTCTGCTCTGCCGCTCCTGCTTCACTGGGCTGTGGAGGGGGCAGGAGCAGCTGGCTCAGGCCCTCAGCAGATCGCGGAGAGGCTGAGACAGCTGTCGGTCCAGGCATGTGGATCCAGACTGTAAAGTTAAGTGACAGCAGATTTTAACCTGCTGTCAGCTGAAAATGGGTCACAGGAGAACAAACGGCACTCCTGCGATCCCCAGAAGAAATATAGCCAAAATAGCTGAGCCTCACTACTTTAGTCGTTTTTCAGGCACTCCCATTAAAGTCTATGGAGCCAAAACATGTAATTCTGCCCCAAAGAAGCTCATGTATTTTCGATACTCATGCAACAATGGAAAAACTCAGGTGTGAACAAGCCTATTGAGGATAATGATAGTCTTCATCTTAAGGGGCTGTCACATGCCAGGAAACGCACAACAAAACACTCATGTGTAAATGGGGTCTAGTACCCCACTAATGTGCCAAATTGACCTACTGAGCCTGCCAACCAAACCGTCCTTCCTCCACTTCCTTTCATTAGGTAACAATTTTGCTCCACTGCTTTCGATTTCATGGAACTGTTGTAACCGTTGCCTCTGCTGTACTTGCTTGGACTACAGAGACAAGGGTGGAACGTGGTGACGCAACATGAAGCATGTCTATTACAGTAATCACCACTGTTTATTGCGCCTCTAGCTTCTTAATCAGCCACTGGCCACCATGCTTGTGTAGCACCCTGGTCTTAGGCAAAGTTGCTGACAAATTTAGTTTGCTAGTTTGTAACCAGCTTGGCTGACTGTTAGGGAGATCTACAGACCTTTTCCTCAATCTGGGTTTGATGCACCTTTTTCTCTCTTCTGTCTTTAGGTGGCATTGTTACCTGTGGCATTCGATGGACAAGGACATAGTAGATCTGTACTAGGAGTGGATAGGTTGTCTCAGACAATTGGCAGGGGTTTCTTTGCCCTTGGCCTGCTGGGAGAGCCTATCTATTCGGGAGGAGTCAGGTGATCAGGGTTGTGTGCTACCTGGGTGGCTGTTTGGGTGGACGTGTGTTGAAAAGCTCCCCGCTGCTAGGCCAGAAGCCTGAGGCCTATCTGGGAGTACCTGGCTGCTAGCCGGTCTGAAGCCTATCGAGGTTGGAAGTAAGCAGCATGGGGTTGGGGCTTCAGGCTTGGAGCCAAACCAAGTTGCAGGATTTCTGTCAGCCAGAGAACCAAGTAATTGCCACCGGTGATGGAAAGCAGTTGCCATCAGAGATGACCACTCCTGTCACCAGAGGCAAGCGAGAACCAAAGTCAGAGGTAAAGGGGACACAGTCGCCAGGAAGGGAAATCTCTCCTATTATCAGAGACCAGGTTCTGTGGAGACTGAAGTAGTACCAGAGCAGCCTTTTTCACTAGACGGGGATGGTGAAGAAGTTGGGAGAGCTTCAGCAGAGCCAAGTCAGGGACCCAGCAGGACAGTGTGGGTGACACTTGGAAGCCCCGCATATTAGTTGTGGAGGAGCTCAAGGTGGCGGCTAGGATCTGAAGAGTCTAGTGAGAGACTGAGAGCTCTGTGAAAGGATCTACAACAGGATACTGTGAGTAGTGATCTGCATTGAAGTTACAAGTTCAGTTGTTATAGGAGACAGCGGTCTACAGATACAGTTTGCTGCAATTCAGCTTAAAGGCCCTTGAACTGCATAGCTGTTCTATTCCTATTTTTGTCCCAGAGTCTGCCAAGCATTTTTGCATCTGCCAAAGGGTGTACATGCCCTAACCCTCTCTATCCAGTTCTGTTAAGAGACAATAAATCTCTTTTTGCATTCTCAAAGTGTCTGGCACCCAAATTACTCCATCTACACCACACACACTATGCCTAGTAACCTGAACTGTGAAGATGGATGTCAGCTCTCCCTGACTCTGGAGGTCACCATTAGGCCCTGGAGGTCGGGAATGCCGCTACACTTGCAGCGATACTCATTGCAAGTGCCATAGAAGCTGTACTTTATGCTAAAACCCTTCCACCACGAGTGTGCAAGGCAAGTGACGTACAGGATTATAAAACTCGGGCAAGTTTTATTTATTCATAAAATGAGCTTACCGATTGACTTTACTGTCATTAGTATTTTTATGTAACGAATACTCCAGCTGTAGTTAAGTGTAATGGCTAGTCTGTTTTCTGGAATGGAGAAAGACAGCTAAATATTGTCTGAAACAGTCTTCATTTAATCCCAGATAGCAAGCACTTGTGCTGCAAGTTTGAAATTTGCTTGCTAAGCTACTGCTAGACTTGCCAGGCTTCACAAGTTTGCTGCACAATTGCAGCAAGTCCACATTGCATGACTCCAGATCAACTTTCTTTGCAAACATTTGCTGCACGTTCTGGTTCAGTTATGTTGTGCCAATGGTCATCCCACCACGGGGGTCACTGTGGCTCAAATCTCATGCTGTAGACTTGCAGAGCTCTTGCTGTAGACCAGGGGTCTCCAAACGTTCTAAACAAAGGGCCGGTTTATTGTCCCTCAGACTTTAGGACAGATTGTGGCCAGTGGGAGTCTAAATTTTCCCGGGTTCAGTGGGAGTAAACATTGGCACATTTGGTATTAGGTGAGAGGAATAGTACCCAATCGCTGGTATCATAGAGAGGAATAATGCCCCATTATTGGTGTCAGTGGGAGAACCAGTGCCCTATTGTTGTCAAATGGAAGAATAGGGTCTCATATCAGTGGGAGGAATAGTACACCAAGGGCCAGATAAAGGCAAGCAAAGGTCTGCATCTGGCCCCCGGGCCGCAGTTTGAAGATCACTGCTGTAAACTCACCTCTGCAACTTTGCTCTTGCTAGAGACCTGCCACACAAATTTTCAACAAACAGGAAACTTTGCAACAAATTTGCAACAACTAGAACTTGTGCTGCACGTACTCTGCAAGTGTACAACTTGCCAGTAAAAACGTGCAGCAAGTTAACAGACTTATGCCATATACACACGATCGGACTTTCCGACAACAAAACCGTGGATTTTTGTTCGAAGGTTGTTGGCTCCAAATTGTCTTGCATACACACGGTCACACAAATGTTGGCCAACAATTACGAACGTGGGAACGTGGCGATGTACAAGACGTACGGTGAGCCGATAAAAAGGAAGTTCAATAGCCATGTAATATCTCTATTAGGAATGCTAGTTTTACAAGACCGAGCGCTTCCGGCTCGTACTTGATTCCGTGCATGCGTGAACTTTTATGCGCTGGAAACACGATCGGACTTTCCGACAACAAAGTTTTGTTGGCGGAAAATTTGAGAACCTGGTAGCCAACTTTTGTTGGCGGAAAGTCTGACAACAAATGTTCGATGGAGCGTACACACGGTCGGACTTTCAGCCAACAAGTTCACATCCAACATTTCCTGTCGGAAAAACCGACCGTGGGTACGCATTACAAATCAACACTGGCACAATGGCAAGTTATCCTTGCTATCTGGGATGCCATAGAACCTAAAATATACCGTAAATTTCTAGACAAAAGGCAGACCCAGGTCAGCAGCTATATGCTCTGCATGTTTCCCACAGGTTGGGTTTTGTCTGGAGTTATCCTTTAAAACCCACTTGTTTGTTCATAGTCTAAATTAATGAGGATTTGTGTCAGAAAAACTTTTCCGTTAACCTGACCTCATATGTTCAGCATTAAGAAGTGTTGCAAGATCCTGGAACACAATGAAATCTGGAACACCCTACCTATTAGCCAGGCTCAAGTGATCTGAATCTCCTTTATGTAAACAGAAAGGCCTGACCCAGAAAAACTGGCCTCATTCCGGTGAAAGATCTCCTGGTAAGTGGCACAATCACCTAGGAGATACACAAGTATAGGATGTCATCTCTTTAAAAAAGGCCGACACGGATAAACACCTTTCTCTATTACAGTATCCTTTGCTGATGAAGAGTGGGCTGAATGAACCTTGTAATTAGATTTGGTAAAAAGCTCTCATTAAGGCAGAGCTGGCAAATACGACTGAACAATATCCCATTAGTTCCCCAGTCTGAGCAAAAATTAAATGCAGTTGACTGGGTTCAGCATTTAGTCCGGGAGTCTTGGAAGTACAGGTGATGTAGATTTGATCCCACAGGAGACAATCTGAAAGGAGTATTAGGCCCATTACATACCCCTCAACCTTTCTGAGATATAAAAGAGGGACACTTCTTAGCATTCATTTCGTAACCATAGGACAATCATATACTGCACCACCAGTCAAGCAGGCCATAAAGAATTAAAGCTAAACTCTATTCTTTGCAGACCATTGTACCATGGCTGTAGTGCGCTTTGTTTTTTTTTTCTCTATTCCCTTTGTGCCTCCAAAGTTGTAAATAAAGCCCAACTCCAGGCAAAACTCAAAATTATACAGCATAGCACCAATAATGTACCGTTTTCACCTGTGCCTTCCACCCAGGGCCATGGATAAGGGGGTATCACTGGCCCTCCTGTATGGGGCCCAGGCAGCAGGGTGAATTGGATGTGGGCAAACAAGCAGGACATAACTCTGGATAGCCGCACACTGGAAAAAGACTTGAAATCCCATCTTTAATTGAAACAGCGTGGGTCACATCAAAACAAAATCCAAAAACCCACAGCAAAAGGAATAACAGGGTACAGGAAATTCTGCCGCGTTTCGCACCGCAATCAGTGCTTACTCATAGCTCATGAGCTAAAAAAAAAGTATTTTTCCAGTGTGCGGCTATCCAGAGTTTTGTCCTGCTTGTTTGCTCAGTGTGTGACCATTACGGTCAGCACCTGGGGCTCATCAATAGGAGACAGAGCTTCAGTCCTCGAGGATTAACTTGGAGCGGTGGTTCATCCTTTCTGTGAATCGGACGTGGGAAGGGAGGATGATTGGCCCTGCAAGGAGGCAATTACTGGAACCAATCCCCAGTATGCAGCAGCTGAAAGCTTGTTTCTCCCATCCCTCCTAATGGCTTTTAGCTGCTGCAGAGAGAGCCATACAGGGGATCAGTTCCAGTAATTGCCCCCCCCCCCCCCCCCCCGGCCCACCAGTCACCCTCCCTGTGCATCATAGGGGTTTTCCCTACTGCCCAGGCCCACCTGCGTGCCCCCCCAACCTTGCAAAGCTGGTTTCTTTCTCCTCTCCCTCCTGATGGCTTTCAGCTGCTGAAAAGAGCCATAAAGGGGATCAGTTCAAGTAATTGCCTCCTGCCCTACCGATCACTCTCCCTGTGATCATACATTTCCGCCTATTGCCCAGGCCCATCTGTGTGCCTCCCTACCCCAGCAGTGCTACTGGCTTCCTTCCCCTGCTTCCCACCAGCAGCTGCAAGCACACAATAGGATCCTTATATCTGGAGATTAGGGGAAGGGTCCGGTAAATATATACACAATTTACCAGCCCCTTTCTTTACTGAACAAACACAATCAGTGATCAGTACCGATCACCAACTGTGTCCATTCATACCTAACCGCAGCCTTCCTTCCACCAAAGAATTTTTCCAGACATCTGCCAAAATCAGACTAGTACTTTTAGCATAATTTCTTGCCCCAGGGGACACTACACAGTACAAATTTATTTTCCGCAACCACGGGTTTCAAGAAAGAAATTTGCACAATTCACCCATCAACACAGACAGTCCTGACAGGGAAAACATCAAATTGCCTTCACTCGGGGGGGGGGGGGGGGGGGGATTGTGGGAGCAGGTGAGGGAAGTCGTCCCCGGGAGAAAGCGAATCTGGCAGGCTGGTTGTACCCAAATTGATCATCTTGGTACATTCAGCCTGTTGAACCGGCCGAAATGTGAACCATGTATGGCCGGCCTTTATGACAATAGTTAGGTGCATGGGGACCGGTCCCCACATCGTCCTCATATAGTTCTCTGTGCTCCTATGGTGACATAAACATGTCATGATCAGTCTGGTCAGCAGGATTATTCTACTGGCCATGTCTTCAACCTTCCTGCTCACAGTGCTGGATTTATAAGGAGAAAAAACTGGGCAACTGCAGCCCCCTGACAGAAGGGGACCCTCTATAAAAAAAAAATATATATAACAGTAAAAAAAAATGATATAAAATGATAAAAATAACAATACAATAATATTCTATAATAATAAAAAATAAACTTCTCTTTTATTAAATGCATCTTAGGAAGTAATATTTTGCCTGCCATCCTCTGAATTGAGGACCTTGGATTGTGGGCTCCTTGAGGGTAGGGACCGATGTGAGTGTGCGATGTATAAATTGACAGTGCTCTATGGGTACCTTAAATAAATAATGTATAATAGAGGAGTATCTTAATGAGACACAATGTACAGGAGTAGGGACAATTGTAGACATACACCCAGACTCACTCAGGTTGAACAGGATGGTCTGGTGTCTTTACTCAACCTTACTATGTAACTATGTTTGTAGGGACTTTTTCATATGAGCAGAATATATAATATATATATATATATATATATATATATATATATATATATATATATATATATATATATATATATATATTATACACACACACACACACACACACACAAAACACTACATGTAACCTTAAAGTGATAAAAAATAAACATGTCATACTTACCTGCTCTGTGCAGTGGTTTTGCACAGAGCAGCCCAGATCCTCCTCTTCTCGGGCCCCCCACCGGCGTTCCTGGCCCCTCCCTCTCTCCTTGCTCTGGGGGCACCCAAGCAGGCTCGCTCTCCAACAGCTGCTCTGTGTGTCCATTCACACACAGCTGCTTTGCCCCGCCCTCTCTCACTTTTGGCTCACTGGCTGCGATTGACAGCAGCCGAAGCCAATGAGCAGGGAAAGTCCCCGAAGAGCTGAGGCTCTAATGTACATTGTTGGATCGTGATGGGGCTCAGGTAAGTATTAGGGGGGCTGATACAAACAATGTTTTTTTTACCTTCATGCATAATGAAGGTAAAAAAAAAACAAAAAAAAAAAAAAACCTTGATCCTTTACAACCAACCACTTTAAAGTGTAAATTCACCTTTACAGAAAAATCTCTAAGGCAGGGGTCTCAAACCGACGGCCCTCCAGCTGTTGTGAAAGTCCCATGAGGCATTGCAAGGCTGATAGTTACAAGCAGGACTCCCACAGCCAGAGGCATGATGGGACTTGTAGTTTCACAACAGCTGGAGGGCCGTCAGTTTGAGACCCCTGCTCTAAGGTGAACTTACACAGGTGCCCCTCCTCAATCCCCACCAGTCCAAATAGCTGAAAGGATTTCTAAGCTCCGGGCTTCTGGTACAGATATACCGGGGCTTAGACCAGGAGATAGCGGCGGCCCAGTTGGACCTGGGTGGGCAAGGAGGGGGACCTGTTTAAGTTCATCTTACAGAGTTTTCTAAAAATAGCGGTGTTTTACCGCTGACGCTATGGGCGGCGTGGTGTGAAAGGGGTCTAAACGCTGTTAAAAGTCTCTGTATGCAGGGACACATAGCCTATCATCTGACACCCCTATAAGCAGCTGCGAAAACGTCCAGCAGTCACGAGGCCTTCACACAGCAACCACATATTATAAAATAAGCGGTCACCTTTTCCCTATGTTTTTCTGTCCCCTGTGAGCTCTAATGGAATTGTCAATCACTTGTTCAGAATGCCTGGTGATGCATCATAAGCCACCTGCAGATGTTGCATAAAAAAGTATCCACAGCTACCTTCTAGGTCAGGCAAATTAAACAGATTACATAGCGCAAAATGTATCTGCAGGTAGAAGAGTCCATCTTGGGGGCGAGCAGGAAAGGGTGACTACATTCACAAATAATATAGGCATGGAGAACGAACGTAGCCACCCTAGAACAGGAAGTCTGAGAACACCAAAAAAAAAAAGAGATTGCATTTCAGAAATGAAACAAAGAAAAAGATAGAAGTTATGGTCTACATTTATACATATTGCATTTATTTTATAAAACAGAGTTTTTTTTGTTTTGTTTTTTAACAATGTGAGTTTAGTGTCACATTAATATAATAGGAAAATTGAAACGTACGACACTGGATACTAAAAAGGGGCTAAATATTATTATTATACAGGATTTATAAAGTGCCAACAGTTAGCGGAGCGCTTTACAAAATAAGGACATGCAACTTAACTAGAGCAATGTTCTCTAAAGTGTGGCCCTCTGTGGCACTAATGCTCCCACTGACAACACCAATAAGGCATCATTCCTCCCACTGACACCAACAATGGGGTACTATTCCTCCCAGTGACACCAATGATGGGAAACAATTCCTCCGACTGACATAAATGTTGGATCTCTATTCCTTCCATTGACACCAATGATGGGGCACCATTCCTTCCACTGACACCAATGATGGGGCACTATTCCTTCCACTGACAACGGGGCACTATTCCTGCCACTGACACCAATGATGGGGCACTATTACTGCCACTGACAACGGGGCACTATAACTGACACTGCCACCAATGATGGGGAACTATTCCTGCCACAGACACCAATGATGGGGTACTATTCCTGCCACTGACACCAATGATGGGGTACTATTCCTGCCACTGACACCAATGATGGGGCACTAATCCTCCCACTGAAACCAATAATGGGGCACTATTCCTGCCACAGACTGCAATGATGGGGCACTATTCCTTCCACTGACAACGGGGCACTATTCCTGCCACTGACACCAATGATGGGGCACTATTACTGCCACTGACAACGGGGCACTATAACTGACACTGCCACCAATGATGGGGTACTATTCCTGCCACTGACACCAATGATGGGGCACTAATCCTCCCACTGAAACCAATAATGGGGCACTATTCCTGCCACAGACCGCAATGATGGGGCACAATTCCTGCCACTGACAACAACGTGTCACTATTCTTTCTACTCACAGCAAAGGTGGGACACTAATCCTCTCACTGAAACCAATAATGGGGCACTATTCCTGCCACGGACACCAATGATGGGGCACTATTCCTGCCACTGACAACAACATGTCACTATTATTTCCACTGACAGCAAAAGTGGGCACTAATCCTTCCACTGAAACCAATAATGGGGCACCATTCCTGCCACTGACACCAATGATGGGGCACTATTCCTCCTTCTACTGACCACAGTCACTGTTTACTTTCGCTGACCACCAAGCCCGGGACATTTTCTCCTCCCACTGACTACACTCCGGCCCTCCTAAAAATCTGAACAATAATAAACTGCCCCTTTGTTCAGAAAGTTTGGAGACCACTGAATTAGAGAATAGTCAGGAATGTATTTTTTTTTTTTGCCTTAAATCACTGTGGGTTGTAGAAAAAGAGTGAGAGGGGCCCCATTAAAAAAAAAAAAAAAAAAAAAAAAAAAAATAAAAGTTTGACATTCCTGTTCTAGATATGCATGATCGAGCAGTGTGCACATCCAAAGGGAAAAGATCAACAATAAGCCATCTATGTCATTTCCTAACTGTACTGTTGAGAGTCAATGCTGACAAACAATCCTGTTATGGGAATTATCAAAAATGATAATTTTTACAGCATAAAGGTCTGCAGAAAAAAGTCAACCAGGCACAAACAGCAAAACCTTAGGTTGGGTTCACACTACTGCAATGTGATTTTGACCCGATTTGTAGTGTGAATATGTAGTGTCACTTTGGTTGCTTTTTGGTAGTGTTGTGCATATTCCATGGGACCAAATCCACCCTTTCCCAAATTGCATCTCAGCTGTGTTGCATTGATGTGAACAAACACCTTACACAAGTAATGTTATTTCCATTGTCATGCAATTCAGTGTGACCCAATAGAAATATTCACCAGCACACCATGGATCTTCAGAACAAGTCCCAACATTTTTTTGATGAAGAAAGATCACATCACAAACACAGAAGAGCAACGTTTCAAAGCTGCACAGGGCCCCTTCGTCATCACATGCCTGACAAAGAGGCTCTGTGCGGCTCCGAAACACTACACTTCTCCGTGTGTGAGGGGATCTTTCTTCAGTTAAAACAAAAACGTTCGGCCTTGTTCTGAAGATCCATGGTGTGCTGGTGAATATTTATACTGTGCTGTGCATGCGCCAGTATCTAGCAAGGCGCCTTGGGGTTATTTCCTGTTGAGATACAGTGCTATACAGATGCGTTTGTGAGTACTTGACTGCTATATGTCCGTATTATGGAAATGCTACACTCAGGTACATGTGGTGTAAATTAACTGCGATTTATCCCTTGGCACATTAGGGTCTCCCGATGAAGCCAAAAAAAAGGCAAAAACGCGTTGAGACATTTGGAGTATCTTCCTGCATCTTCCTGCACCTTGGCCCAACATGTCTACCTTGTAATAATATGTGTTTGTATGGACAGTTCAAGGTATTATGGCCTAGTAGGACAAGTGCTATCTCAGGGATATTTATACAACTTATCTGTTACAGTATTGGACAAAATGTTCTTATAGATGTACAAGTTTTACACAAATAATATTATGAAAATAAATCAGTTTTTTGATTCAAACAAGTTGAGTATTCACTCTTTTGGGAGTTATAAGTGGCACTTTAACCACTTAAGGACCACCTCCTGTACATAAACGTCGGTACTTTGAAAAGGGATATGTCTCGGTAACGGCAGCAGCTGCTGCCACAACCGAGATTTCCCTCTTTACAGGAGGCGGTCCTGTGTGCGATAATAGCGGTCTCTGCGGCGGGTTCGCTGCAAGATCACCGTTATCAGCGGTGGGAGAGGTGCCACACCCCTCCCCCTCCCACCGCTCTCCCGCTTACCAGAGTCGTCGGTAGTGGCGGAGGCGATCGGGTCCTGAACATTGCTGGGTATGGAGACAAATGAGGCTAAGATGGCCCCCACTCGTCTCTATACCATAGGAGGGTGGAAGCGACGTCAAAACGTCACTTCCGCCCAGACCTCTTAAAAAGGTAAAACATTTTCAATGTCATTTTTTCAAATTACTTTGTTTTATTTATTTATTTTATTGCTTTTAAGTCCAAATATGAGATGTGAGGACTTTTTGACCCCAGATCTCATATTTAAGAGGACCTGTCATGCTTTTTTCTATTACAAGGGAGGTTTATATTCCTTGTAATAGGAATAAAAGTGATCAATTTTTTTTTTTAAAACAGTGAAAAAATAAATAAAATCAAGCAAAATAAATAAGAATTTAATTTTTTTTTAAAACACCCCGTCCCGACGAGCTCGTGCGCAGAAGCGAACGCATATGTGAGTAGCGCCTGCATATGAAAACGGTAGTCAAACCACACATGTGAGGTATCGCCGCGATCGGCAGAGCGAGAACAATAATTCTAGCCATAGACCTCCTCTGTAACGCAAAACGTGCAACCTGTAGAATTTTTTAAAAGTCACTTATGGAGATTTAAGTGGGTAAAAGTTTGACGCCATTCCACGAGCGGGAGCAATTTTGAAGCGTGACATGTTGGGTATCAATTTACTCGGTGTAACATTATCTTTCACAATATAAAAAAAAATTGGGCTAATTTTACTGATGTCTTTTTTTTTTATTTCAAAAAAAATTTACACAAAAAAAAGTGCGCTTGTAAGACCACTGGGCAAATATGGTGTGAAAAAAAGTATTGCAATGACCACCATTTTATTCTCTAGGGTGTTAGAAAAAAAACAAACAATATATAATGTTTGGGGTTCTACGTAATTTTCTAGCAAAAAAAACCAAAAAACTGTTTTAAACACATAAACACAGAGTCTGAAAAAGAGGCCTGGTCCTTACGTGGTTAACTACTTGCCGACTGCCCTATAGCAGTTTTACTGCTACAGGGCAGTGGCTGTTCACAGGATCAGGTATATATACACGTGATCCTGAATTTCTTGGTTGGGGGCACGATTATACACAGTGGGAGCCGACCGGCGTATACAGTGAACTTAGCATCTGCTGGCACCTGCCGATCATCCTGCAGAGAGGCAGAATGGCGGTCTGCCTATGTAAACAAGGCGGATTGCCGTTCTGTCAATAAGGAAGGCAGGGATCCTGTGGTTACTGCAAGTAGCCTAGTAAAAGCACCTTCAACACAATAAAACACTGGCTAGGCATGCAGTTAACCCTTTGATCGCCCCTGATGTTAACCCATTCCCAGCCAGTGTCATTAGTACAGTGACCGTGTATATTTTTAGTACTGATTACTGTATTAGTGTCACTGGTTTCCAAAAAAGTGTCAGCTAGTGTCCGATTTTCCACCGCAATATCGCAGTCTCGCAATAAGTCATTGCTTGCTGCCATAAACATATTCATAGCCCAACATATCCCATAGTTTGTAGACGTTCTAACTTTTGCCCAAACCTATCAAATACCTATTGGGATTTTTACTTAAAACATGTAGCAGAATACATATTGGCCTAAATTGATGAAGAAATTTATTTATTTTTTAAAAATATTCAGGCTTTTCTTGTTTATAGCGCAAAAAAAAAAAAAAAAAATGCAGAGGTGATCAAATAATACCAAAGAAAAAGCTCTATTTGCGAGGGGAAAAAAAAAAAAAAGTGCCATATCGCAAAAAAAAATGGCCTGTTCATGAAGGGGGGTAAATCTTCCAGAGCTGAAGTGGTTAAAGGAGAAGTCCAGCCAAAGCTCGTTTGGGTCATAGGCGCGCGGTTCGTTTTGCACTCCTGTGACCCGCCTTACTATTCATAGATGTTTTCATAATCAATTTGACTTTCTCAATGGAAAATGAGAGCTGGCCTCCCATTAATAACATTCTTGTGTCTTACAACACCATTTAATAATTGCAGCCCTAACACCGATGACGAAATGCGCACAGAGGAAGAACAGGGAACATTTTATGGACCCTTTTCCGACAAACGTTCATTTATAAAGTGCAACTAAGGCCATTTCTCCTAAACTTATTAATACTAAATACAGCTGCCATGTTTCGCAAGAGCTTTGTCACTGAAATCTGTTTATGGTTCAGCAGTTACAGGAAGACAACTGAGTTTTCCGCTGTTTCCAGTGGTGTGTGATACATCTTTTATAAATACACCAGAACCTTGCATTGAAACAAGTATTAGAATAGTCCTTCCTACTGATTTATGTATGTAGACGTGGTGCAATGCTTAGGCACTAGGGGCAGGTCTAACGGCAGGGGATTCCTGTTGTGGCATGTGTCTTCAACTGCAAAATTCCAAAGGTGATGGTAATGGAGAGCCAGGAACTTCTATTTATCACCAGACACACAATAATATCTACTGCACATCACCCATTCTCAATCAGGGTTCCTTGGAATGCGAGGGTTCCTCTAGAGCAGGGTTTCTCAACCAGGGTTCGGTGGAAACCTAGGGTTCCTCTAGAGGTTTCTAGGGGTTCCCTGAGCAATGGTCAATTTCTGCCTCTCAGGTAAGTTCTCAAGGACACCATTGATCTTTTTAGTTATCTGTAAAAGGGTAATTCTTCCCAATGACCACAAGTGTAAGAAGCATTCTTCTCCTTGACCATTACACTAATGTATGATGAGTTGTAGAATTTTCATTTTTAGCAGGGGTTCCCTGAGACCGGAGAATTATTTCCAGGGTTCCTCTGTGTTGGAAAGGTTGAGAAAGGCTGCTCTAGAGGTTTCTAGGGGTTCTTTCGGTTGTGGCTGATTGACCTCCTATTTAATGGAACCTGCAGAAATCCAGGGTCAACACTACTTAGCAAAACAAGCAGGATGAGACCAATTAATTATGTTTTTATCTGTCTGTCAGGGTAGAATTCTTCCTACTGACCACCAACGTAGAAGGTATTTTCCCCATTGACCCTGGAGGAATTAGTAAGGGTTTCCAAATAACGGAAATTATTTTAGGTGTTTCTCTGGGGTAAAAAATTTAAGGAAAGCTGATCTACTTATTACAGAGAACCCAACACAAAAAAAAGCATTGGTTATAAAAACCAACACTATTTGAACTTCTCTGTTCTGAACGTTCTCAGCTGTGCCATATGATCTCGCAGAGCTACCACCGAATCGGGCTTCAAACTACTAATGCATTTGTAATAAGTGCCCATACAGAACCATAAGATTTCCCCTCAATGCTTTAATCTATGATGACGATGTGGAGAGGAGGTTGGCTCTCTACTGTTTTTTGGTACTGCCAATTACTCTACAAATTCTGGACCAATGTTTTTGCTCAAAAATTCACCAATTATGAACTTCCATGGGATTCCGTGTTTTTTCTACTGTATCTCTATATCATCCTGGGAAAAACCTTTTAGAAGGAGGAGGATCTAGACAGCCACACTCCAATATAAATGCCCTTATTGTATAAAATAACAAAAGTTCAAAATAGAAGGGTACAGGATGGATTAACTGACGCGTTTCACATTCTGCTTATTCATTGCTTATTCATAGCTACACAACCACAACGTTTTGCCACAAATATATACTAGTGTAACATTAATCATGTGATCAATTAAAATTTATTGATTAAATTAAGTTAATTAATTAGATAGCAAACAAGTGTGACTAAATATAAGAGGCACACAGATATCCAGGAGAAAAACATGGAAGAATGCCATAAATGTATAACAAAGAAAGATAGCAAAATTTAAGTAAATCAAAAACATTCCAATTATAACTGCAGCTCCTTGATAAATGAGCATGTGCAGTGCTCTAAAAATATTTATATACAGTATAATGGTAAGAAACAAGGTGCATTTGTGTGCAGGAAATACATATAGGTGTGTAGTAGTAAACACCCAAAAATGCAACATATATTGGGATAAGTATGGATATGAGTAATACATAATAAAAATAAATCCTGTATAATAATAATAAATATATATATATATATATATATATATATATAAATTAGAATAATTTGTTATTTCCAATAAAGACTATAATGTAATGTAATATAACTATTATTATTATTATAACTATAAACTAGGCAGTATGACTGGGCAAAGGAAGGAAGGTAGAGACCTCAAATTGGGAAAAGAAAACCCACAGAACCAAAAACAGCCCTATAAACTTATGTACATGAAAATTAAAAAATCTTTTTACTATGAATGCGCATATCTATATATATATATATATATATATATATATATATATATATATATATATATATATATGACCAAACAACACAGAAAATGGATTGGATTTTCAAGGGAAGAAAGCAAGAGAAAAAACCATCTAAAGATCCGTGTTGTCATGAACCCCATACTTTCAACCATTGTTATAATGGGCACAAAAGGTACAAAGTGATCATTTTAATGGCCCCAATCTTAGCAAATACCAAAAAATATCAAAAGATACCAACAAAAGCATGCCTGATCTATATCCCATATTGAAAACCATTGAATAAGTCTATTGATGAGATCAGCCGATATATTGGTAAAATGTATATGGGTACATTCGTCTATAAATAGGTCAGTCCTTCATGACCCAACTGTGTCCACAACAGCTTAAGTGTTGAAGACAGGAATGGGAATGCATGTGCGCACAGGGACCACAGAACTAGCATACATGAACGAGTATGAATGAGTAAATAATATATAGAAGTATCACCCAAATAACATGGATGGTAGGTCCCGTGGTCACCATAACACAAGGTCACCGTCAACTACATTATCTATATCAAGATTTAGGGTAAACCATAATGGAGGTATCGCACAAAAACAATAGATGATATTGTCACCCTAAGATCGCATTTGAGAGAGCAAAAATCAGAACATCAAGCAAAAGTACTGATGGCAACCAACCTAAGCATAATAGTGGGAAACATCCCACTGCCCCTGCTGGGATTCTGGTATGCAGGGTGAAGATCCAGAACACTTTGCGTCTGCAAAGTGTCCTGAATCTATCATCCCCCCTTATGGAAGTCACTATCTTCTCAATGCATTGTATTGACAGACTGGCAATGTCCTTATTGTGCACCAAATTCCAATGTTTGGCCACATCAGCAGTTTTTCTCGATATTATACAGGTGATTGTAAAGTCGATCTTTCAGCTGTGTTGTGCGACCTACATATTGGATGCAGCATAGTTCACATGTAATGACATAGATCAAGAATTTAGTATTAGAATTAATAAATGATGAACTCTCAAAATTTCTACCAGTGACACTTGAACAAACAAACGGACCTTTTTTAATATGGTGAAAATAGTCGCATCCCCTCATCCCCACATCCTCTAATGCCTTTTGACAGAATCTTACTGTATGCAGGGTCATTAAAGAGAATGGATAAATATTTAGTGACTGTATTTTTTAACTTGTCAAATCCAATACTGTATGGTGTAGAAAATAGTTGATCGTCTCCCACAGAGGGAGAAGGTCTCCTATCAGCGCAAGACCTTGGGTTTCTGTCTGATCGTAGAGTGTTCCTAGGGACTTCGCTAGCCACATGAAACGCTCTGTTAAGGACTTTTTCAGGATATCCTCTATCTCTAAATCTGTAAACCATGTCTTCTGCTTCCTTAATAAAATCCGTGACCTCACTACACAGATGTTGGAGTCTCAAAAACTGTCCAACTGGGACGCTCCTGATGGTGTTTCCCAGATGACCAGAGTCAGCTCTCAATAATGCATTATCAGCTGTAGGTTTCCTGTGTAGTCCAGTGACTACAGCACCATTCCTACCCGACAACTGTACATCGAGAAATTCAATGGAAACATCCTGAAGGTTTCCCGTGAACCTCAAATTGAGATTATTATTGTTCAGATAGTGGAGCCATAAAGATCAACCTTGTCATCTGATATGATGAGAAGCAGGTCATCAATATAGCGACAAAAGAAGACTGTCCATACAACGGAGGGCTATCATGTCCAAAGATGCGGGTCCTCTCCCACCACCCCATATAGAGGTTGACCAGTGAGGGCAAAAACTTTGCCCCCATAGAGGCACCACATCTTTGGAGATAATAGCACCTGTCAAACATAACAAAAGTTATGTGTAAGTAAAAAATCTAGACATAGCAAAAGTAATTCTTGAAGAACAAGTAAGAAGTTTCCAGACATTTTAAGGAAAAAAGCAACAGCTTGTATGCCCAAAGGGTGAGGAATACTGAAATATAGACTTGTGACATCACAGGTGATCCACCTGTAATTGGCTTTCCACTCAAAATCTTGCAATTTGATGAGGAGCTGTTTAGTATCCCTAAGAAAACCGGGAAGACCAACCACCAAGGGCTGTAATCGACTGTCTATCCATTCACCTAAACGCATGTTGAGTGACGCAATGTCCACGACACTTGGTCTGCCCACAAGGGGGTTTAACCCCTTGTGGACTTTAGGGAGATGGTGAAACACTGGCATTATTGGGCAATCAGGAATAAACAAAACTCTTTCTTTCTGAGAGAAAATACCAACATAGAAAGCTCTGTTTTGAGAGAAGTGGGATTTGCTCTAAATTTCTGGTAGGTATCTGTATCGGACAATTGTTGCAGGGCTTCATCTCTGTACACAATTGAATCTAAAACCACAACTGAACCACCTTTATTCGTCATTTCTTATCACAACGGTATCATCAGAGCGTAAAGATTTAAGGGCTCGTCTCTCAGAACTAGTGAGGTTGTCCAACACAGGATCTGTCCGACAACTGTGAGCCAAATGAAAAACCTACCAAAGTTTTCATTCTACCAAGATTGGTGACTGCGGCAAGAAGCTGCATTCCCCTTCTTTGGAAACAAACACAAAGCATCATTGATCACTGTCTGATTAAAAAAAGTAGGGCAGTTACCAATTAAAATTTTCATGTTCGATTAATCGATTTTTAAAAAAAAATCAATTAATCGACTAATTTTGATTAATTATAAAGCACATACAGATCCAACTACTTTTAGCTGATCTCCTTGCATTGCAACTCTGCATTAGTCAGTGGTAAATGTGGTATACACTATATACAATCACCCGACACTAGTTTGTTTCCGCAATCCATGACTTAACTTCACAGTTCACACAAATAAGTTTTAAATTCAAACTGTAGCACTGACGCAAGTCATTTTCTTTCCCACAGTAGCGTGACAATCCCTCCACCTCCGGTCTAAATAATCACTCTCACCTTATGGCATGGACCCCTGTGCAAACAGGTGATCATGCAAGCGGGTATCAAAAGGGTTAACACGGACCATAAACTTCTCTCACGTCTCCTTAGATCTCAGCAAGGACGCCAGGTCATGGGTAGAAAGAAAAGATCGAAGTTCTCACCGCTTAACTATAAGATTTAATTTTTGTGTTCAAACACAAACTACTTACATAAAGATGATAAAAACACAGCATTTAAAGCTCACAATCGTGTTAGTTCCGTAGGGCAGCAGCGGGTGACGTCATGCGTAGCTCCTCCCCCGTACGTGTTACGTTCAATTAGAACTTCAACGTCACCAGACTCCTCCCCCCTTCCCTTCGTTAGCAGACGGAGGCACTTGGGGAAGGGGGGGGAGGAGTCCAGTGACGTCGATGTCCGTGACGTCACTGGATCTCCAACGGAACTCCCTGAAGACCCGGAAGCTGACGGAGAGGCGAGTACCGATCAAAAGAAATTTGATCGATCAAAAAAAATAATCGATTAATCGAGAAATGTATCTTTAATTTCCACAGCCCTAAAAAAAGTTAATGAAATCAAAGACATTTTTTTCCCTCTCTCATCCTCCCCACCCCTACCCATTACCTCTTCCCTCTAATATTTGTTTTGAAAAAGGAGGGTACAGAGAGTGCTGAGCTATGTGCTATGCTCATACTAGCAGATTGTTTTATATTTGACATTATTCCTGGTATATACGGTAGATCTCCTGTTTGCTTTTGTTAAATTAGCCATAAGTTATGCATTATTACTGGGTCCCAGCTCCCACTTCCTCCCGGCACACTGCGGTACCGGAAGGGAGATCACCTCTCCTCCCCCTTCCTCAGCAATCATCTGGGATACGTCACTGGTCCCAGATAATTGCTCGGGCAGTCACGGCGCAGGCATGCGCAGTGGGTGCCTGGCTGTGAAGCCAAATCCAGGCGCCCACAGTTACAACCGCCATCGCAGAGAGGAGGGGGCGACGAGCGGGGCTTTGTTCCCCGCATTGCTGGACCCTGGGAAAGGTAAGTGTCCGATTATTAAGGCCTCATGCTCACGGACGTTTTTACAGCCACTTTTTTGAGCGTTTTTTGCAGCTTAAAAACGCCTCTCCATGTTGGCCTATGGAATCATGTCCACCATGGCGTTTTTGAGCTGTAAGTGGCATAGGCGTCTTTAAGCTCCAAAAAGAACCCAGGACCAGCACGTTCTGAGGCTCCAGCGCTAGAGCTGTAAAAATGCCAGCCGCCGGTAAAAGGTGTTAAACCTATTTGACAGGGCTTAACGCTGTATACACAGCTTTATACACCGTCCCGCATTTCTCTGTCTCTATTCTGAATTTCAGAAGTCATTTTGCAAGCCGCAGCTGAAGTCGTGTGCAGGTCGCCTGAGGCAGTCGCGCTGTCCCTGTGTGAACAGGCTCTTAACGTTTTTTTTTTAAATTGTTACATAACTGGATTGTATTTTTTTTTTTTTATACCTACCTGCCTTCCTGCCTTTTAAAAGCAGCTTCAGTCAAAAAGCTGAATATGTAGTCGAAATATTTTTACTTGCCTTAACATCAATAAAGTAACGTCAGTACTTTATGATGCGCTGTAATAGGGTTGTACAGTGTATGGAGCTTGACAGCACTTTTCAGTAAGTATTACAAATGTCAGAGAGGAATGCGGCTCCGAGTGAAGTCCACTGACGCATGTCCAATTTATAGCTGATGTTAAGATCTAGGTTCTAGATCTAGGCCTAAGGCAATTGAGGCCAATGATGCTACACAGTACGCTGTTTAAGGTATTTTGGTAACATAAAAAGTACATTTACTAAATTGTAAACTCCAAAAGTAAATATCCTACCTCACAGCACACACTAAAAGATGCTCGCTGTTGTCTTTATTAGTCAAAAAAGCTTCTTCTGATTCATTTAAAATGTTGTAACCGGAGACTGAGGCTTCATGTACACGGGATGCTTTAAAACCTCTCCTGAACAATGTAACTTGACAGATAGTAACCGATGTTTAACCACTTCCCGACCAGCGCACGACGATGTACGTCGACAGAATGGCACGGGCAGGCATATTGGCGTACAGGTACGTCCAATATTCAATGCCGCCCTGCCCTGCCTGGCGCGCTCCCGCGCTGGTCGGGACCCCCGTGAGTCCGGTCGCGGGACCCGCGGTCTCGATCGCAGCGGGCATCCCCGCGATCGTCTCACGGAGCGGCCGAATGGAGGAAATACCGAGTAAACAGCATTTCTCCATTCTGCCTAGCAACTAGTGACGCTGATCTCTGCTCCATGTGATTGGAGCAGAGATCAGTGTTCACTAAATTAAAGCCCAACCCCCTCACAGTTAGTAACACACCCCTAGGAACACTTAACCCCTACACTGCCACCCACTGGTTAACCCCTTCACTGCCAGTGTCATTTACACAGGAATCACTGCATTTATATAGCAGTGATTACTGTATAAATGACAATGGTCCCAAAAATGTGTCAAAAATGTCCGATGGGTCCCCCACTATGTCTCAGTCACAATAAAAATCGCTGATCGCCGCCATTACTAGTAAAAAAAAAATAATAAAAAATTATTAATAAAAATGCTATAAAACTATCCCTATTTTGTAAACGCTATAACTTTTGCGCAAACCAATCAATCGCTTATTGCGATTTTTTTTTTACCAAAAATATGTAGAAGAATACGTATCGGCCTAAACTGAGAGAAAAAAATGTTTTTTTATATATTTTTGGGGGATATTTATTATAACAAAAAAAATATTTATTATAACAAAAAGTAAAAAATAATGCGTTTTTTTTTCAAAATTGTCGCTCTATTTTTGTTTATAGCGCAAAAAATAAAAACCGCAGGGGTGATCAAATACCACCAAAAGAAAGCTCTATTTGTGGGAAAAAAAGGACGTCAATTTTGTTTGGGAGCCACGTCGCACGACCGCGCAATTGTCAGTTAAAGCGACGCAGTGCCGAATCGCAAAAAGTGGTCTGGTCTTTGACCAGCAAATTGGTCCGGTCTGAAAGTGGTTAAAAAAGTTCAATTTAGCCGCGTTTGTGTTCAGAAGCGTTTTTTGCATTGCAAATAGTCAAAAATGTATCTCAATTAAAAATGCCCATAAATGCGAGTTACCACGTTTACAAGCCGTTACAGGCATTTAGCTTTTCAGATGCCTCTGAACATCTGTCCTGAATGCACTTTGCTTTCCAAAAAATGCTTCTAACCTCAACTCCCTGGAAACTACTATAAAGGACCCTGTTTACATTTACTGATAAAATAACAGAGGAGAGTTCAGGGACAGCTAAAAAAAAATGCCCAACTGCTCATAAACGTCCGTTTACCAACAGCAGTGTACATGAGGCCTGATTATCCCTCATTGGATGGCCAAGTTCCACCCACTGCCATCCCTGTCCAATGAAAGTGCCTTTATGGACCACTGAGGTAGTCTCACTGGACACTGGAACAGTGGTTGGTGGGGCGTAGCCAAGAAGTCAGAGGAAATCGTTGGAGCGCTCCTAATGGCGTTTGGTGCATCTTCTTACAATTTCAATGCCTGTTTTAAGCTTACTTTTGTAAGTATACACTTTAAGGGCAATAAATTTGCATGCTTAGCATACTTCACAATTGGTCCCCTTTTTTATTCCTTTCCGGGTACCGGTTTTGTATGGCAGAGTATTTACGTTGAAGGATCATCTATCAACTCATCAGTGAACCTGCCCTCCTGTGTCATTTTCTGGATATCGTTCTAAGCCTGTATTGACTCCCAGAGTCAAAAGCTGGGTGTCATTGTGATTTGGTGAGTGGGGGTGATGGGGAGGGGGGGGGGGTGTCTTAGTACACCTGAAATTTTTTTTTTTCAGCAGCATGCACTTTTTGAACACCAGAAGTGAAGCATTCCCTGCGATTTTGCACATTAGTTGTGTAGCACTACCCCCGAAGGAGCTGCTGGTTAGTTTTGGGCTTACCGTTACCTTCTGTTCTCCTCATTTCACATCTAGGGATGTCCCGTGGTAAATGGCCCAGTAACTCGAGAGACTGACAACAGATCCACTTGAATGGATTTTATTTGCAAAACGTAAACAATAAACAGTCTCTTAAAGAGGAAGTAAACCCTGATGAGTTTACTTCCTCTTTCCTTCCCTGCAAAGGTAAAGCATAATGGACTACTGTGCATCGCATAGTAGTCCATTATGTGTCACTTACCTGACACAGGAGCCAGCGATGTCACCGCTGTCCCCTGTAGTTGCGAGCATCCATCTTCTCGGTGGGTCTCGCTGCTTCGACGCTGTGATTCAGCAAAGCCGTGATGACGTCACTCCCGCACATGCGCACGGGAGCCGCCACTCGCAGCATATGGCCGTTGACCGTGGCGCGCTCAGTGCGCCTGCGTGCCGCTGTCTACGGCGAATGCGCCATAGACAGCAGTGCCTGTCTTTCAGCAAATATCTCCTAAACCATATAGGTTTAGGATATATTTCTTGGACCTACAGGTAAGACTTAATCTAGGCTTACCTGTAGGTCAAAGTTGGTTGTAAGGGTTTACAACCACTTTAAATTGGGATCAGAGGGTTGGAAAGAGAGTAACATAAGCACCTAACCAGACCATAGTTCCATGCCTGCCAGAAGAGACAGTGCCCCCTGTGGCCAGGCTGAACATCTCACAGTCCGGTCAGACTGATGCTGAAGTCTAAATTTAGACAACTGTACCCAAACCAAACTGCAGTTTAGGCAATTTTAACTTTGAAAAAACGCATAGCGCGTGCTCTTCAGGAGCCGCCGCTACAGCTGTGAAGCACCTTTTTTACTTTTATATGGACTGTATTTAGTTGTGAAAAAAAAATTCCGTTTATATGGACTATATGCTTTTTTTGTCACCTATTATGGGTCTTTGTTTGTGAGCGCTGTATTTTTATATTTTGTCACAAGAAGTCAGATGAAGTCAGGCCCCGATAAGAACATGAAGCTTCTTCAGAGAGAGACACAGAAAAAGTCTGTCAAGGTAAAGGTCAAAGCAGGGATCTTGTGGGGTATACTCCTTAACTGGCCATACACTATGGTGTAGTGGGTAGCACTCTCGCCTAGCAGAAGAAGGGTCGCTGGTTCAAATGCCAACCACTACACTACCTGCCTGGAGTTTGCATGTTCTCCCTGTGCCTGCGTGGGTTTCCTCCGAGTACTCCGGTTTCCTCCCACACTCCAAAGACATGCAGGTAGGTTAATTGGCTTCTGTCCCAAACTGGCCCTAGTGTATGAATGGGGGCCTTGTATTGTGGCTCCTTGAGGGCAGGGACCAATGTGAGTGTGCAATGTACAGGGATAGGGACAATTGTAGACACTCAGGTTGAACTGGATGGACTGGTGTCTTTATTCAACCTTACTAACTATGAAACTATATATTCTGATGGCACTGTCCCTGTGTACTCATCTTTAGTTTTACCAAAAATATATAATATAAGGTCAAACAAACAATATATTCAAATTGCATCCAATCAGGAAGGCCCCTGCACTGGATAGTCAATAGATCTAAAGGAGGTTGTAGACTTGCATATTGTGGTTACCAAGCATTCTGTATCTAAACACTACTTAACAACCCATAATAGGGATCCCTCCAATATGTGTATTCAAATGTGTATTCAGATTTGGGTTGGTTGATTACTCATTGTCATATTTGTTTATAGTGTAAACTCGATCTGAATCTTGGGTGGATATTTTTTCCCTTGATCTCAATGGCTTGTATTTTTACTACCATTGGGGCTGAACTGCTACATGCCTGTTGATGTGCAATTATAGTTTGCACATGGGTTCCCTACTTTAGAGAGTAGGGCGTTGTGGTCTCCTCATTGCTATGCACATTGTTCAGATAAGGGTATGACATTTTTTATTGTTTTCCGATCTTAATTTTTCTATTTTTGGTATAGTTCATCACATTTTTTTTATTTAGTACCCACTGTGGAGATTGTCGATGGATTTTGATGTAATCGGTCAATCAATGCACGAGTGGTATACCGTTAGGTTTAGGGTCTGACCCCTCTTAATATGAGGTGCTATGTGATAGATTTTGTTTTTGTCTTATATTATATCCCTTGGAATGTTATGATGGATAAATAATCCTTTAAATAACATTCCCTTTTTGGTTGATTGTGGGGGTTATCGATCAAATTTGATATAGTCAGTTGAGTGGCTTTTGGTGTGGATTTGGAAGTTATTTCCTATCCACAGTGGTGTAGACTTAGTCACCATTGTGAATGTTGATCTAGGACATATTCACACTGTGAAATCAAAGTGAATATGTGGCGCTAGCATTCGATTGCTTTTTGTGTGGGAACACTTTATGTTTGGCAGCTTCTGTTGTTTGCTTATCTAGTTCACTTTGGTTTTGTGCATTCGTTTTTTCCGATTTTTTCTTATATTCACACTATCTTTGCAATGGCATTGTCAATTTCAGTCGTTTTCAATATTTTTTATCTTGATATCATCTTTGCGTATTGGGTGTGTTAGACATATATTTTTTTCTATGTAGTGGTTCGGCTATGATGGGTGCGGAGGTCCATAAGCGGGTGTGTTGACCGTTGCACTCACTATTAGCTTCACCACCCATCGTTATCCCTGGGATTTTAGGCTGGATTCACACCTATGCAGTTTTAGTGCTTTTTGCATTTTTCAGATTTGCACTACAGAACGTGTTCCATAGGAAACCATGTTAAATGGACTGTAGTGCAAATCTGCGAAATGCAAAAAGCACTAAAACTGCATAGATGTGAATTCAGCCTTAGTCTCGGTTTTGCATCTTCCCACAATTAAAATGGCATTTGCAGCATCAACCACCTGAGATTCAGACCGAGGCTTGGTTATGCGTGTTCATTACAAAAAAAAGTCAGACTTGTGACGAAACATGTCGGGAGGAGCGACGTGCTGACGTCACCGCGCTGTTCACGTCCCGATTGGACGGGTATTTGTATTGTTGCTGGCCGGTCTCATTTTTTTTTTTACTTGCATTTTTTATACGTTTTGGAAGCTATACTGCTTTTTATAAATAAACAACCATCTGGTTTTACCTATGGCGACTTTCCCTGCTTTTTTCTGGGCTGACATGACCTCTTACATCACGTGTGGGTCTGCAAGCTGTGCCTCTGACCACCTTCACGGTCAACAGCGTTATATGGTTTCAACTAGACATCCGAAGCTTTATAGCGCAAAAAAAATTAAAAAAACACAGAGGCGATCAAATGCCACCATAAGAAAGCTCTATTTGTGGGGAAAAAAAGGAGGTTAATTTTGTTTGGGTACAATGTTGCACGACTGCGCAATTGTCAGTTAAACCGGCGCAGTGCCGAATCGCAAAAAAGTGCTCTGGTCAGGAAGGGGGTAAAATCTTCCGGGGCTGAAGTGGTTAAAAAAATGAATGCACATTACAAGTAGTACGATTTTTCCTGACGGAGGACCACATTTACAGTGAGAATTTTGTTCACATAAGAAAGGAGAAAATATTTTGATCGTTTGTCTTCAATTTTTCCCTGACCTTCAATTTGTCCCCCATAATTAGTTCATTATAAATTGAACAACACATGGCCAGCATCCGTCTGACAACTTGGTTTAAAGCCAGAGACGATGCCCCTTGTCCTAAGAGGAATTTTAAAGTGAAATTTTACCCATAACAACTTGATAAAGCAAGAAACATAAATTCCACATTAATAATTATGTTACCAAAATTAGTGTGTGATGTAAATTACCTCCAGTATTGCTCCTGTTTCTTCTTGCTGGAGGCTGCCATTTTGCTGAAGCCCTGAGCAGTCGTAAATCATAAAGCAGAACTAAACCCATCGATTTAAGGCTCGGTTCACACCGTACGCGGCACGACTTGCCGCGCCGCGACCTCAGCGGCGACTTGCAAAACGACTTCTGTATAGAAGTCAATGCAAGTCGCCCGAAGTCGCCGCAAAAGTAGTACAGGAACCTTTTTTCTAAGTCGGAGTGACTCGAGTCGCTCCTATTAGAACGGTTCCGTAGTACAGAACGGGGTGACTTGTCAGGCGGCGAAGTCGCCTGGACAAGTCGCCCCTGTGTGAACCGAGCCTCACCATTTCTAAGTTACATTCCTAGAATGTCGAGACTGCTAACTGTCACATTTGCTTGTGTTTTCAACCAAACTGTCAAACCATCAAATGGCTGGTGTGATAACTGATCACATGTGCAGCAACATGGCAGTTGCAGATCAAACAGAAGCAGCTACCTTGGCTGTAAAGCATTTAATTCCACTTTAAAACCCCTTTCACACCACGCCGCCCATAGCGTTTTACCGCCGGATTTGCAGCACATTTCGCCCGCTAGCGGGGGTGCTGTTGCCCCCCGCTAGCGGCCGAAAAAGGGTTAAAACCCCCGGCAATACGCCGCAATAGCGGCGTTTTGCCAGCGGTATTACATCGCTGCCCCATTGATTTCAATCGGGAGCAGCGGTAAACACACCGCTCCTTCACCGCTTCAAAGAAGCTGCTGGCAGGACTTTTCCTGATGTCCTGCCAGCGCACCTCTACAGTGTGAAAGCCCTCAGGCTTTCACACTACAGACAATGGTGCAGCTGTTTTAGGGCGGATTGCAGGCGCTATTTCTAACGCTATAGCGCCTGCAAAACACCCTTGGTGTGAAAGGGGTCTTAAGGGGTGTTCCAGCGGAAATTTTTTTTATTTTTGAAGTCAGCAGCTACAAACACTGTAGCTGCTGACTTTTAATAAGGACATTTACCTGTCCAGGGCGCCCGCGATGTCGCCCCCCCCCCCCCGGGCCGATACGTCCCTCGTATCGTGTCCCGGCGCCGCCATCCTTACTAAGGGTAACAGACAGTGGAGCCTTGCAGCTGCACTGCCCGTTTCCTACTGCACATGCACGAGTCACACGGCGCTTTGTGAATGGGGCACGCTGTGTTCTGGTACACACACAGTTCCCAGAACAAACCGCGCCCCATTTCCCAGAAGACAACGCGAGGAGGAGTGAAGACCGAAGATCACCGCGGCGTAGGAAGAGGCAGATTAGGAAGACTGCCTAGCTACGGGGGTTTCTGGCAAGTTAAATAAAAAAATAAAAATAAATTTAAATGTTTTAAAAAAAAAATCATTTTAAGAATATTAATGCTATTTTTTTTTTCTTTTTAGGGCGGCCCTCCATTTTAAGGCTACCAGCAGATAGGCCTCTGCAATTTCGCCAGTGCCTAAAGATGGAGAGCAACTGAGCATGTGCAGAGCAGGGTGAGACAGTCTATTACTGGATCTTACACAGTATAGGCACTTATTTGTAATGTTTTACATACCTATACCTGCAAAGGGGGCCTGAAGTCATCAATTTTTGGACTAAAGTTCCACTTTAAAGCAAAAACCAAACAGAGGGGAGGTAGCAAGATGGAGGCGTTAATATGGGAATGCGTTTTTTTTTTTTAAATGTATACGTGTGTATAGAGGTGTGAATCTTTATATGAACTCAAAACAAGTTCGCTACATGACCCTGGTCTACTGTAGCTGATTAAATACCTCCTCACATGACGCAACAACCAGATAAACTTCACACCGCATGACTAGCTGTCAAGATAAAGACTGTAAAATCCTGGAGAATTATACTCTATATAACACTCAATACCATTATTACTCATTCCAGCACACAGCATTCAAGCCTTACCTGTAATCCCAGTCAGCAAAATGCCCGTGGTGCAGTGTGCAAAAACCAAACGCCAAGTGAACCAATACACATATAAAGTACACAGGGTGCATCAATGACCCCCACCTTAAAATGTAACTTTACCCATAGCAACTTGATAAAAAATAATGTTCTTTAGCAAGGAACATACATTCCACATTAATAATTATGTTACCAAAATTAGTGTGTGCTGTAAATTGCCTCCAGCATTGTTTCTATTTCTTCTTGCTGGAGGCTGCCATTTTGCTGAAGCCCAGAGTCCTTGAGCAGCAGTAAATATTTAGGCTGTCAGCAGACTGCATTGAATTGGCACTACGCCAACTCAATGCAATTAAATCTTCCAGGTGCATATATGTTTAAAGTGGTTGTAAACCCTTTTGTCTTAAGCTCCGTACACACAATCTGACTTTCCGACAACAAAACCGTGGAATTTTGCTGGAAGGGTGTTGGCTCAAACTTGTCTAGCATACACACGATCACATAAATGTTGGCCAACAATTACAAAGGTAGTGACGTAATACGTGGTTTTTAAGCTCTTTAGCGCCACCCTTTGGGCTCCTTCTGCTAATTTCGCATTAGTAGAAGTTTGATGAGTGTTGATTCGCGCTTTTTCTTTTTGCGTTTTTCATTTCGTGGTTTTTAGTTCATTTCTGAATGGCCGTTCGTCAACCAGCCATGTTGCGGAATCGGAGGAGATAACATGTTATTTATTATTGGATTTGGAGTTATTGCTTTGACATTATTTTCTTTGTTGAATAATGATTTGATTTGGTATATTTTCTATATTTTTGGATGCATAGAATCCACTTTTTGGTTAAGTTCTATTGGTAAATAGCATGTCTATTTTTTTTTTTATGCACAAGTAATGAAAAAAAAAAAAAAAAAAGCCTTTGAAAATTAGTTTGCGATAACTCCATCAGTATCACCAGCAAAGCAGCTTCATTATTATCCCAATAAAGAAGAAGAGAATTGTGCGATGCATTTGAAGATTTCATAATTTGCCGCGTCACGAATGTTAATTCTCCATCACGAACGCTAGTTTACAAGATCGACCGCTTCTGCTTCCGAGCATGCGTGTTTGTACTTTGGACTTTTGTCCGACGGACTTGTGTACAAACGATCATAAAATCCGGCGACACACATTTGTTGGCGGAATATTTGAAGACATGCCATCCAACATTTGTTGGCGGAAAGTCCGACAAAAATTGTCCGATGGAACGTACACACGGACGGTTTTTCCGCCAACAAGCTCACATCCAACATTTCCTATTGGAAAGTCCGATGGTGTGTACATGGCATGACTTTTATCTATAGGTAAGCCTAGAATAAGGCTTACCTATAGGTAGTGGAAATATCTCCAAAACGAGTGCAATTTAGGAGATATTTCCCTTGTAGTGCGCCAATGTCTTCATCGGCGCATGCGCTGTGAAGAAACGGACCTCCGTGCCGTTTCTTCCCCAGCATGTTCCGTAACTGACGCCCCCTGCATGCATGCGCGGGAGTGACGCCACGCGGCTCCAACCAGTCACAGAGCCGGAGTCTGCGGCCCCAGAAAGGAAGAGGGGTGAAGACGGACACGGCCTGCGCAGGGGACAGCGCGGGCTTTGTTTGCAGGCGTCACATAATAATGCTTTTAATGCACAGGGTTTACACGGAGCAAAAGAGGAAGTCAAACCCATAGGGGTTGACTTCCTCTTTAAATGACAGTGATTGACCTCTTGTGAATGTTCGGTGAATGCCACATTCACCGATTTATGAATCGGCCCCTTATTAGATGAAGGTGATTGTCCACCCCCTTCATTTGGCCACAACTGAGATCAATTTTGCTCAGGTCATTCATTCAATCGTCTATAATGAATACCAGCCAAATATAAACATGTATAACAGGTTTAGAATGAGACCGATTTCCTCAAAGACAATCTAAAGTCTAAAGTCCAATCCGATTGTACAACTTTGTAGTAGAGTTGCTTGTTTGTATACACATAATAAGCATCTTTCATAAGTGGACTTTTCAAGTTAGAAGATCATGTGTTGGCTGTCAGACACTTAATCACTACAGCTCTGGAATTTTACTCCCCCACCCCCCTTTATGAACAGGAAATTTTTTGCGATACGGCACTGCGTTACTTTAACCGACAATTGCGTGGTTGTGTGATTGGTGTACCCAAATAAAATGTACGTCCTTTTTTCCTCACATATAGAGCTTTCTTTTGGTGGTATTTGAGCATCTCTGCGGTTTTTATTTTTGCGCTATAAACAAAAATAGACCCACAATTTTGAAAAAATAAAAAAATATTTTTTACTTTTTGCTACAAAACATATCCAATAAAAAAATTTAAAAAATATAAACTTCTTCATAAACTTAGGCCAATATGTATTCTGCTACATATTTTTGGTAAAAAACCCATCCCAATAAGCGTATATTGAGATTGGTTTGCACAAACGTTAGAGTGTCTACAAACTATGGGAGATACTTATGGAGTTTTATTTATTTATTTTAAATAGTAATGGCGGCAATCAGCGACTTATAGCGGGACTGCAACAATCTGACACTTTTCTGGGGGCTATTAACACGAATACAGTAATCAGTACTAAAAATATGCACTGTCACTGTTATAATGGCATTGGCTGGGAAGGGGTTAACATAAGGGACGCTCAAAGGGTTAAATGTGTTCCTAGGGAGTGCTCGCTAACTGTGGGGGAGGGGCTTGTACTGTGGGAAGGCAGAGATTTGTGTTTCTGCTAGAGCTAAGCGATTTTCTCCCAAAAAAAAAAAATATTCACAATTCAAATTTTTTCTTTTTTTTTGATGGACACCGCACAAGTGTCCTGTCAAATACTGCCCCCCGTCGTATAGTGTCCGCATGCGCAGTACACATTACAAGCAGATTCCGAAAATATCCGAAGATGAACGGCACCTGCGCCGTGAGTCCAGGTTCAAGCCCCACCATCCAAGTGGATATAGAGTTAGAATAAAAAAAGAGCTGAGCAAAGCGAGGCCGAGCCCGAAGCCTGGCGAGCAAAGTGAGCCCGCAAGGGGCCCTCTAACTATGTGCCGCCCTATGTCCACTTGGATGGTGGGGCTTGCACCTGGACTCATGGCGCAGGCGTCGTTCATCTTCGGAGATTTTCCGAATCTCCTTGTGCTCCGTTCTGCGCCTGCGCAGTACGGGGCGGACAGTATCTGATAGGCAGACATTTTTGGACAGAACACCGTTCCTGAGGAGCTGTGGGCAGGATTTTTTTTTAAGGCGAGGCCGCGGCTTGACCTAAAAACTCCTGCCCGCAGCTCCTCAGGATCGGCACGGTGTCAGCACCGACCCTGGTAAAAAAAAAAAAATCAAAAAAAAAATCGATTTGCTGAAAATTTGAATCGATTTGACCTCTCAACTCGATTCAAGATTCAAATCGTTTTTTTTCCCCAGCCCTAGTTCCTGCTTAGCAAAAACACGTGGTCTCTACCTTCTTTACATCAGCAGACCTCCATTCTGCCTCTCTCAGGAACGATCGGCGGGTCCCGGCAGACAACGAGTTCGCTAGACCCGCTGATTGGCTCCCGCTCTGTCCAATCACAACAGGAGTGGGTCGCCGGTGGCGTGTGCGTGCCTTGGACCTGGAAGTGCAAAATCACTTACCTGTACTTGATTTTGCACAGGGAAGCCACCTTGCCACGGTATATGTACAGCGGTTAAAGAGATCCCAAACCAAAGAAAAATATCTATTCCCGCGCTTATGGTGTGTAATATACGGGTAATATGTGCTGGTAATGAGTTGCTGCTCTAATAAAATGCTGTGCCTTAAATATAACTTGTGCAGAGCACCACCCAGAATTGGGGAATCTACACTTTAGCAGGGCCAGTTCACATCACATGCATTTTTTTTTCTGCATCAAAAACGCATAGAAAGTAGGTTATGTGGTTTTCAATAGCATAGTTCACACCACAGCTCGCAGTTCCAGTGTGTTAAAGAAACACGCTGCATTTTTCCTGCACTGGACCGTACTGGAACCTGGAATGTACTGGAACGCGACAAAACGCATCAAAAACGCACCAAAACACACATATCCTTATATAAGGTTAAGAAAAAAGGAGGAAAAAATGCACCAAAAACACACAAAGAATCTGGAACACATCAGGACCGCGTTTCTATGGTGTGAACCGGCCCTTTAGACTTGATGATTAATGTGTAAACCAAGTAATTCCTAACAAATCAACAATATATAAATACATCAACATAAGCCTCATAAAAAAAAAATCTGTGATATTAAATCTTTATGATTGTGGAATAAAATTATCCATCGTGCAAAAGTTCTGTAGATTCAAATAATTGATGCAATTTGTGGTCCCCTTCAGTGTGCCCACAAAGCTTTGATAACACCCTGTGGGAGGGGCGAAACGCGCCAGTTGATGTCATATCCAGCCAGCGAGACGCACACCAGTGTGAACTTCCAGTTTCAGATTTCTGTGATTTTATGCTGTTAATTTTAAGTAGTAAATGGAATTCTGCAATGTGGATCTCTTTTGCCATTTAATCCAGACATATACATGAGTAGATTACCTCCCTAAACACTGAGAAGACAAGCCAGTGAGGAGAACAACAAGGACCAGCATACCCAGGATACTTATAAAGCGCATTTGACTCCTGTCACTGGGGGGTCCATAGCAGCTGGTGAGTGGGCACACGGAAGGGGGGCACACACTACACTTTATTTGAATCGACAGAACTTTGACATTTTTGCACGATGATTAACTTTATTCCACAATCATGAAGATTTAATATCACTGAAATTTTTATAAAGATTATATTGATGCATATACGTTTTTTTTTTTTTTTTTTTACACTTAGTGTATGGTTTTGGTAAATCTAAAGGAAAGTTGAACAGGAAAATTGTATAGTGTATGGCCAGCCTAATGCCGGCCATACACGGTTCGAATTTCGAAAGAATTTTCTTTCGAAAATCGTATCTAAGAATTTTCGTATGAATTTCGCACCATTAGTGGGCTGCAGCAACAGCCGATTTTCGTGCGGAAATAAAATTTGAGGAATCGGACATGTTGGAAATTTTTTGAAATTTTTTTTGAAAAACGAACGATTTTCTAATCAATGATGGGAGAATCGTGCGAGAAATGTAATAAGAAAAGAAAATGTACGAAGATAAAGAAAATTTACGGAGAGAAAAGAAGATTCCCGGCCAAGAAAATTATTTTCTGTAGCAACATGAGGTGAAATTGAAGGCTTGGTCGGCCGAATTTCGAAAATCAATGGTGGCGTCATCGGATCACAAAAAAAAAAAAAACGAATTTTCTGATTTTGAAAATTGTATGGCCTGCATTAGACTCGGATGCCATTAAAGTTCATGGCATGTAAAGTCAGGCATCCCAGTACTTTTGGTAATACACTATATTACCAAAAGTACTGGGACGCCTGACTTCACACACCATGGACTTTAATGGCATCCGAGTCTAAGGCTGGCCATACACTATACAATTTGAAACTGTTGATTTACCAAAACCATATAATATGAGGTCACACCTAATCCCTTTCAGTTTGTATGCAATCAGGCAGGCCCTTGTACTACATAGTTGAAGGTAAATCTAAAGCAAATTGAATAAGAAAATAGTATAGTGTATGGCCAGCCTTAGTCCATAGGGTTCAGTATTGAACCCTTTTCTGGTTAGTCTGTCCACAAGGTTTAGGAGTGTGTCTATGGGAATGTTTGACCAGTCTTCCAGAAGCGCATTTGTGAGGTCAGGCACTGATGTTGGACGAGAAGGCCTGGCTCCCAGTCTCCACTCTAATTCATCCCAAAGGTGTCCTATTGGGTTGAGGTCAGGCCAATCAAGTTCCTCCACCCCAAACTCATTCATCCATTTCTTTATGGATCTTGCTTTGTGCACTGGTGTGCAGTCATGTTGGAACAGGAAGGTGCCATCCCCAAACTGTTTCCACAAAGTTGTCCAAAATGTATTTTTGTATGCCGACGCCTTAAGAGTTCCTTTCACTGGATCTAAGGGGCCAAGCCCAATGCCTGAAAAACAACCCCACACCCCTCCACCATAGGATTGGGACCAGTGCACAAAGCAAGGTCCATAAAGGCATGGGAGAGTGAGTTTGGGGTGGAGGAACTTGACAGTTCTGACCTCAACCAGATAGAACACCTTTGGCATTTTCGTCCAACATCAGTCTCTGACCTCACAAAGGCTCTTCTGGAAGAATGGTCAAACTTTCCCATAGACACACTCCTAAACCTTGTGAATGGCCTTCCCAGAAGAGTTGAAGCTGTTATAGCTACAAAGGGTGGGCCAACTCAATATTCAACCCTACAGACTAAGACGCCATTAAAGTTCATGTGCGTGTAAAGTTAGGTGTCCCAATACTTTTGGTAATAAAGTATATTTATATATTGTTGATCATTAGGAATTACTTGGTTTACACTTTAATCACAAAGTCTAATTGGGGGTAGGTGCCCCAATTCTGGGTAGCACTCTACACAAAATAACTTAAAGAGACTCTTTCACCAGGCCATCCATTCTAACACTAATCTTCTTATAAGATGAAATGTGCATTTATAGAGTAATTCCACTTTTGTTGGAAAAAAATAAATCCCCTCTGGGTGATAAATGTACATTGCAAGGATTTTAACAAAATTTGTTGCAGATTTCTATCTGTTTCTGCTCTAAAGATAAGGCCTCGAGTAACTATGAATCTGTCCTCATTTCTGGATCGTGCTAAAAACACAGCAGAACGCACAACGTGTGCCAAAACACCTGGAAAACGCACAACGTGTGCCAAAACACCTGGAAAACGCACAACGTGTGCCAAAACACCTGAAAAACGCACAACGTGTGCCAAAACACCTGGAAAACGCACAACGTGTGCCAAAACACCTGAAAAACGCACAACGTGTGCCAAAACACCTGAAAAACGCACAACGTGTGCCAAAACACCTGGAAAACGCACAACGTGTGCCAAAACACCTGGAAAACGCACAAAAAAATACGCAGAAGTTGGCTCCAAAAAAGGGTACAGGAGCTACTTTGGTGCATTTTTGAAGTGCAGGGCAGCCCATTCACCTAAACGATGTCGCACAAAAAAATGTGCAAAACAAAAAACACAGGAAATACGCATCACTCCTCACTAGGGATGAGCTCCGGCGTATTCGCACGCTCCACGTGCAGAGCTCTCCAGGAAGTCAGCGCAGCGCTGCGCTAATCACAGGCAGTGAGACATTGCCCGATCTCTGCAGCCGCACATCGGGGCAATGTCTCACTGCCTGTGATTAGTGCAGCGCTGCGCTGACTTCCTGGCGGGCTCTGCACGTGGAGCATGCGAACACCCCTGAGCTCATCCTTACTCCTCGCTATGTGAATGCAATATAAAGCTGTATGTTTCTTTATGGCAATGTGTGGAGGGGATCTGAATGGGAGTGCCTTTTTCATTATTGATCAGCTGATGAACTTGCAGTGTTCTAATGAGAAAAGTTGCAGGGTCGGCATCCATTTAGAAGCGATTATCCCTTTGGGAGTCACTCAACAAAAAATGTAATTCCTGTTGCAGAGGATGCCAAAAAATGTGACTTGTACCTTAGTGCAGACTTCTAGGGAAAATTGGTAAGCCAATCACACATTCAGAAAATGACATTGTACAGACAGTATACAGAAGGCCTCTAGGTTGCTATATTGCATTTTACAGAAAATGACAGCGCAACAGATTAAAAAATAAAGGTCATTTTAATTACATCCAATTACAATATGACTTAGTGTAGTAATTGTACTGCATATGCTATATTAACTTTTTGCTATTTTTTCAGAAGTGGAGTTACCCTAATTTTGTTCATTGCATGCTATTCACCTGTAAAACCTTAATTGTGCAGACAGCCACAAGTCCTGACTGAGTCTGCTGCTGGATTCCACCATTTTGGATGTGATGTCAGCAGCCCCAGCAGGCTCAGAGCTGTCACTCAAGTGACACTCTATAGCACATGTATCAAACACAAGACCCGCGGGCCAAATCCGGCCCTCTAGGTCATATTATGTGGACCTCACACCTTTCCTGCAGCTGCAGCACCCCCTCATCTCCATCTCCACTTCCCCTTCTCTAAGCAGTTGGCAGCAGTGAGGAGGGCAGAACTCCTCCTACAGACCCTGCGCCTCTCTGTGGCAGCTGCAGCACCCCCTCATCTCCATCTCCACTTCCCCTTCTCTAAGCAGTTCATAGCAGTGAGGAGGGCAGAACTCCTCCTACAGACCCTGCGCCTCTCTGTGGCAGCTGCAGCACACCCTCAAATCCTCCTCCCCCTGGTCTCAGCATTCAGTAGACTCCAGTCCTCCTCCAGACCCTGCACTTTCTGCTTTCCAGCTCCGCTCCCCAGCTACTTCCTAGCAGCAGCACATGGTAAGGGTGGTGCATTGTGATGTAAGGAATGGTGGGAGGATCTTGACATCTGATGTAAGGGGGGTGTTCTGGACATCTAGTCTTAAGGCCCATACACACGATCTGACTTTTTGACAACAAACATGCAAATTAGCTGTTTTAAGGCAACATCTGATCATGTGTACGCTCCATCGGACAAACTTTCGGTTTTCATCGGACTTTTGTTGGCTGTGCGAACGGACAAACTTTCTGGCAACAAAATCGTGTGTACAGAAAACCATAGGACTTTTGTACAACGTGCAAACACACATGCTCAGAACTAGGGATAAGCTCAGGCGTGTTCACATGGAACACGTGCAGAGCCCACCAGAAAGTCGTTGCAGCGCTGCGCTAATCACAGGCAGCGAGACATTGCCCCGACGTGCGGCTGCAGAGATCGGCCAATGTTTCACTGCCTGTGATTAGCGCAGCGCTGGGCCGACTTCCTGGCGGGGTCTGCACATGTTCCATGCAAACACGCCTGAGCTTATCTCTACTCAGAACCAATGCAAAAGATCAGACAACAATACAGATGTTGACCAAAGGTGGCGGTAAAGAGCAGAAAAACCACGTGATTTGGTGAAAGTTGGCTGATAAATTCCTGCCGTGTGTATGCAATACAAGTTCACGGCCGACGCCCTTTGTACCAAAATCCACGGGAAAGTTTGTACAAAGTCCGATCGTGTGTATGAGGCTTAACAGATACAACCGGCCTTTGAGGGCGACCATAATGCTGATGCGGCCCATGTTGAAATCGAGTTTGACACACCTGCTCTATAGTATTTCCCTTTGCACCTCCATCAGCAGCTAGGGAGCTTGGCCAGCCCAGGTGGTACCTAGACACTCCCAGAAGAGGACAGGGCAAGGAGGGAGGGGGGCTGTGCTAGGAAAATGACTCTATCTGGAGTAGTCAAAGCCAAGTCAAGCTAAAGCAAGTCATCTAGAAAGTTCACAAGCATATTGCAGGTGAATACAAAATAATTTATGGAAAGGAAAAACACTAAGTACGTTTTAAATACTTGATTTTTCTGCAATTTGTAAATTTGGTGACGACTCTTCAATAGGGTTGGTACTGGGGTTCCCTCCTATTCCCCAGGTCCTTACCTCCCCCAAACAGCTGCAGTCTCCCACACACACTATCTCCAGCCTATCTGGAAAAAAATATTTAGTATCGGCCTGACCACACCTGCTCATTAAAGACTTAAAGCAGAGCTCCACCCAAAAGGTGTGTTTGCACCCTCCACTGCCACATTTGGCCCTTTTTTGCGGGAGCGGGTCCCTGGTTTTGACAGGTACCCGCTCCCACTTCCAGCTCAGATCGCCACGACAATCTGAGCCGGAAGTTGCCACCCTCCCCCCCAGTCTTCTGGGAAACATAACAGGTCTCAAAAGACTACAGAACCATTGACAATGTGCAACGAGACTCGCGCATGTGCAGTAAGGAACAGGCTGTGAAGTCGCGAGGCTTCACTTCCCGTTTCTATTGCTAGAGATGCCGGCGCCTGCACCTGAAGCCAATTGAAGAATCGGTTCGAATGAGGACATCGCCGGATTCCTGAACAGGCAAGTGTCCTTATATTAAAAGTTAGCAGCTGCAGTATTTGTAGCTGCTGACCTTGACTTAAAAGTGACGCTGCTCCTGTAGTATGGGTACGGTGCACCTAAAGAGGAGCTCCTTCAGAAAAAAATTCAAGGTCAGCAGCTACAAATACTGCAGCTGCTGACCTTGAATTTTTTTCTGAAGGAGCTCCTCTTTAGGTGCACCGTACCCATACTACAGGAGCAGCGTCACTTTTAAGTCCATGGGATGTTGGTGTGCGGGAAGCCCAGCGCTCAATGGAGAGGTCTGTAATGAAGCTCTTGATAGCAATTAAAACCGGACAGGGGTTCTAATCCTTTCCCAACGTATCTAAAACAGAAAAGAAAAGTTAGGAAGTGTGGACACGATAAGAGGCAGTCAAAGAAAGAGTTAAAGTGTATGTCCAGACTTCCTAGTGGAGGAAAAAAAAAATGTTTTGGCTTGACATGCACTTTAAATTGTAACACCAACGTGACTCAGCATATCCATACTCTCTATAAATCTGAACGTCCACAATACACACAAACATACCACAAAAAAAAGGTTTCGTTTTCATTGAGACAAAAATGCATAAAAATGACAGGCGGCTTCCAAAAACACAAGCTTGAAAGTTTACAGCAGCCTGATTTATGACTTTTCCCACGGTAAAATAAATGAATAAATAAAAGTGCATTTAGCGGCTGGCGTTCCTATAACTTGGCCGGAGTTCTCATCATCCGAGGCTCAATGGAAACAATGAACAGTGCCGCCTCATTGACTTCCCGGTAAATCTCAGTTTCCACTCTCCGGAGCCAAGTCCAAGCAGCAGTCTATAGATATGGCGTACGGCTAACTTCAGGCAAACTTTGCTCATGGCAAGCGCTGCACTCCTGAATTAATCTGGACATTCGTTTTATTCACCAGCTACCTATAGTTAAGTGGTTTCACCTTTCTGCCTCTTGTCTGCTGACTGAGCATTAAAGTAGCAGCAACATGCCAAGTCATCAGCTCTGGTCACTCTACTTTTTACTTCTGCCCGCATTCTCCATCATATGCATGCAACAGAGTCCGATTCCATGCTTGTGCTGCCCCCTCCTTTCTCAGCCTGCTAATTTGAAGGAAATGACAGGAAGCTGATATCAAGATTCAGGTATTTAAAGCTGAACTCCGGGAAAAATGTATTTTTCCCATGCAGAGGAGCTGTGCCCACACTGCTCGTTTCGTCTAGGGGTGAGCAGAAAGCTTATACTCACCCGATCCTTGGATCCCCTAGAAAACGGCGCAGCCTCACAGGCCAACAGTGGACAATTCTTGGTCAACAGAACCTGCTCTGAGCGCGATGACATCAGGAACAGCCCACTATTCAAGACCGCTGGAGTGCGAATGTCCCGGGCCTGGTCTTGTGCTGGAGAGGATCAGAGTATTAAAGCGGGATTCCGCCGGGACTCCGCGTTTTTTTTTTAAAAGCCAGCAGCTACAAATACTGCAGCTGCTGACTTTTAAAATAGTGACACTTACCTGTCCAGCGCGCCCGCGATGTCGGCACCCGAAGCCGATCTCTAGATCGTCTCTCGAGTGCTGCCGCCGCCATCTTGGGTATGGGAATCAGGAAATGGAGCCTTTCGGCTTCATTTCCCGGTTCCCTACTGCGCATGCGCGAGTCGCGCTGTGCAATAAGGACGGTCCCCGCTGCCTCTGGGATCTGTGTGTTTCCCAGCAGGCAGCGGGGCACTAGCGGAAAGGGGCGGGCAATTGCGGAAAGGGGCGTAATCTACGCCCCTTTCCGCAGAGAGCTATCCCGGAATTGGGTGCAGATACCTGTACTGTACAGGTATCTGCACCCCCCTCCCCCCTGAAAGGTGCCAATTGTGGCGCCGGAGGGGGGGGAGGGTTCCGATGTGCGGAAGGTCCACTTTAGGGTGGACCTCCGCTTTAATGTCTGCGCTCTTCTCGCCTAGCAAAAAACAAGCTGTTTTCCAGTGCGAGGACAAAACAAATTGTATTTTTGTTATATCTGCTAAGAGTTCAGCTTTAAAGGGAACCCAGAAATACGGGAGCTGCCACTTCCAACTTTTTCAACTGGTTTTTACCTAAATGCTAGTTCTGTGATCAGAAGCCTAGGCCTTTGGTCACACGATCCCTGTTGAAAGGAAGGATCGGAAACCCTTGTTGAAATCAAATTAGACATTAGTACTGGGGTAGGGCTGCCACCAGTCCAGACAGTCTGGGTTTTGAATCATGTGTACAGATTTCAGGCGGACTGAAACCCGGACACATTATTCAGATGGGACTGTGGCCACCCCTAAGTAACCAAGATAGTCAACCACAAACCTGTTGCCTTCTGGGGGCTGCAGACAGCTGTCTGGGGGCAGAGTGATGATGTCAGCAAGAGCAATGTGGCCACACCCACCGTTCACTGCATTAATATTCTCCTTGGTGGCACCCAAAGGTGTCGCAGGCCGCTAAAGTGTTTGGGTTTGGCTTGAAGAAAAGGTCGCAACCCTATACTGGGGTGATAGACCAAAAGCAGGAAGAGTCTACCTCTTGGTTCCTAAAGTTTACACCTAGATTCTGGAGGTCACCTTCTGGCTATTTGATAGATTCATCTAACTCAGAAGATTTAATAATTCATTTAAATTATAACACAAGTTTTCTTTAATAAAAGCAACATTAGCCGCTTCTCAACATATAAAAATAAACAAAGCTCTTGAACTGTGAATTCTATCACTCGTTCATTCGTCTGAGGAACGTCAAACCAGCTCATCAAAACAGGATTAACGGTCGCATTCATTGAGCAGAGCATTGTGTAAGAGTGCCGCCGCCGGCCTTTACATAGGTATGCATGGCATGGGGGGCATTTTTCCGTCACAAGTTCTTGGTACTGGAAGGGTCTGCTCCGTTGCACAAGAGGGCCTTGGAGAGAATTAAATGTATCAAGTGTTTTCCTAGAAAAATGCAGTAAGACTGCCTGCCAGCTGGTCGGATGTCAGTGTCCAAGCCAGGCTGCCGCGATCGCTGCGGATGAGTCATGGTGAGTCATTCGTCAGCTATTTTCCCCTTTTCATGTACTGCCAGTCGCTACGTTAATATTCAACTCGAGAGTAAATTTAGCAAACCAGGAAAACAACCGTTTCCATGGCAGCTTGTACATAATATTTATGCTATAGGCAGTAATCAGCGGAAGGAATTCAGAGTAGTAAATGGTGAGAAAATACGGGCCTTTCGTTTATTGCCCCGGTCCATATAAATTTAGTTTCAGTTTGTGATAGCATTTCGAGAAGTGAGGCAAGATTGCGTAAGAGGCCCGGCTCCCACCGCTGGGTCTAGAGAAAGGGCCAAGCTGGTAGCATGAAAAATACCAAGTTGCGGGCAGGACGCCAATGATGCGGGCTTTACTAAACATAGACAGTTTTTATGACCTAGTAGGGTAGAGGTACTTCCATGTGCCTGGTATCAGCAGCACATCCCAGGCAAAGGTTGTATTTGTAGTCATTTTAAAGCTGAACTCATTTACCTATAGGTATTATAATAAGGCTTACCTATAGGTAGTGTAAATATCTCCTAAACTTGCAGCGTAAGAGATATTTACATTACATGTAATCAGTGACATCACGGGCGCATGCGCTCTGAAGGAACGGCCGCGGGTGCCACTCCTTCCGAGCTCTGAATGGCGGCTCCCAAGCACATGTACAGGAGTGACGTCATCGCGGTTTCGGCCACTCGCAGCACCGCAGCCCGCAAACCCGGAAGAGACTCCGGGGGAAATTTCAGCCGTCTCAATAATGTGCAGGCGCCGCTGGAAGGCTTTGTTTTAAGTTTGTAAGTATTTCATAATCAGCTAGTATGCAATGCATACTAGCCGATTATGCCTTTGTCTTACAGGTTTTTGATTTTATTTTTTATCTTTTCTTAAAGAGTTTACAATCTTTTTAAAGCAGAGGTCCGCCGATTTATTTATTTATTTTTTTAAAGTCAGCAGTTACAAATACCCGGAAGACAGCATAGGGGGAGTGGCATAGATACCTGCGGGTGGCTCGGGTATCTATGCCCGGAAGTGGGAGCAAAATACCTGTATTAGACAGGTATCTGCTCCCCCTTGAAAGGTGGCAAATGTGACACCGGTGGGGGAGAGGAACCAGAAAAGTGAAAGCTCCATTTTTGGGAGGAACTCTGCTTTAAAGGGGTTGTAAACCCTCAAGGTTTTTCACTTTAATGCATTCTATGCATTAAGGTGAAAAACCTCCTGTAATACAGCTGGCCCCCAGAGCCCCCTTTTTAGTTACCGGAACCCAATCTTTCCCGCAATGGGGGCGAGCACACCAGCTCCAACCATTGTATTGGGTCCTGATTGGATAGATTTGATAGTAGTGCAGCCATTGGCTCCCGCTGCTGTCAATAAAATCCAATGACACAGGAGACGGGGGGCGGGACTGGGTCTTGCTGTCTGTGTCAACAGACACAGCAGCAGGACACAGGAGCACCCCGGCACGAGTGCCCCAAGGGAGAGTGCTTCTCCAAAGGGGCACTCGAGAAGAGGAGGAGCGCCACTGAGGGACCCCAGAAGAGGAGGATCGGGGCCACTCTGCAAAACCAACTGCACAGAGGAGATAAGTAGAACATGTTTGTTTTTTGTTTTTTTAAAACCACAAAACTTTAGTTATACTTTATTAGCCACAGAAGATATAAATCCATTTTGTGTTCATAAAACCTTGCAAACTCAGATATTACCATACAAATATAGCAATGACATCATCACTGTGCTGTACTCAGCCTGTGCAGAGAGCAGAGCTGTAGGAGGGGCCTAGCAGGCTCCGTGCATTACAGGCTGACTGCAGGACACTGCAGGAGGGGGAGGAGACAAGACCAGTCCCCCTGCACAAGGAGAGAGAGCGGTGACCGGTCTTAATTGCAGGAAGCTCCTGTGCAGATTACACCCTGTACAGATCTGAGGAAATACACAAAGCACGCCAAGATTCAAGGGATGATGCACATGACTCTTGTATTTGGACAATATGGGGTTGTTTTACTAAAACTGGAGAGTGCAAAATCTGGTGCAGCTTTTAATGGTAGCCAATCAGCTTCCACTTTTTTTTTTGTCAAAGCTTAATTGAACAAGCTGAAGTTAGAAGCTGATTGGCTACCATTAAAGTGGTTGTAAACCCTTACACACCACTTTTATATACAGGTAAAGCTAAAATAAGGCTTACCTGTGGGTACCATGAATATCTCCTAAATGTGCATTTAGAAGATATTCCCTTTATTAGCATGTGTCATTGGCACAGGTGCACTGAAGAAATGGCTCGCTCGTGCCGTTTCTTCAGCTGCTTTGCTGTCATCGGCGGCCCTGCACGCATGTCCGGAAGTGACATCAGCGTGGCTCCGGCCAATCACAGCGCAAATTACTCCGGGAGAAATGTCGCCAGCCACAGCGGTGTGCCACTGCAGGGGCTTCGAACAAGTGTAAGCATTTCATAATGAGCTAGTATGCTATATGCATACTAGCTCATTAGGCCCTCGTCTTGCAGGGTTTTATTTTTTTTTCCTGTGAGTTTACAACCACTTTAAGAGCTGCACCAAATTTTGCACTCCAGTTTTAAAAAAAAACATCAATGGATCGACTTCAGAACCACCAGCTTTCTTATAGAGGGACCAAATCTGGGCCGGTCCCTGCTGAAAAGACAGAGATTCGCTCTAAGATCTAAGATCGGCTTTAGACATTTGGGGTTCTCACGTTTGTGTGTCCCATAACGCAGGCACTGTAACCATCTTGTTTTCAATTGTTTAGGAGTGTTGTGTTAAGGCAGCCTTCTCATTTTAAATGGGATGTCAACACACGCGAAAAACCAGACCTGCAGCATTTTTAGCAATGTAGTGCGTTGCAATGCATGGCATGTGTGTAGTGGTGAGCTGCCGTGCAAACGCGCTGACAGGTATATGCTGTATGTGTTAGGATAAGAAAGAAAAGCAAAAACTTCTCCTGCGCTCTGGTGTCAAGGTCCTCAATATGTGGTGCAACCAGCTTCACATGGTAGGGTCTATCGTCTTGTAGCCCTCCTCAGAATGATGGGTATTCAGAGACTAAAAGGAACAAAAAAGAAAAGGAGCGCACCGACCTAGTGCATTACCACTGATAGAGCTTTATTCAAATACAACACATAGCAAAATGAATACTCACAAACGAGTATTGATAAAAGGCATAATCAATACAGCAGGGTCCACTTCTCCGAACATCGACAAGCCTGGACCGGATGTCAAGTAGATCGAGCAATACCCCAACAAAATTCTGACGCGTTTCAGGAGAGAACCCCTTTCCTCAGACCCTAGAAGGGCCCGTCTAGGCTCTGAAGAAAGGGGTTCTCCCCTGAAACGCGTCGGCCATTTTGTTGGGGTATCGCTTGATCTACTTGACATCAGGTCCAGGCTTGTCGATGTTCGGAGAAGTGGATACTGCTGTATTGATTATGACTTTTATCAATACTCGTTTGTGAGTATTCATTTTGCTATGTGTTCTATTTGAATAAAGCTCTATCAGTGGTAATGCACTAGGTCGGTGCGCCCTCCTTTTCTTTTTTGTATGTGTTAGGATGCATTGAAAATGTATTTATTATGGGTATTTTATAAAGCACTCACAATTTACGCAGCGCTTTATATATATTGTAGATTCACATCAGTTCACTGCCCTCAAGGAGCTTACAATCTAAGGTCCCTAACTCACAATCACACATACACATACTAGGAGAGGATCCAACTATCCCTCCAGCATGCCTTTGCACTGTGGTAGGAAACGGGTACCCAGAGGAAATTGGAACTGATAATCTTAGTGCTGCGAGGCAGAAGTGTTAACCAGTAAGCCACTGTGCTGCCCCACAGATAAGAGATATGGTTCACCATCCTTTTAAATGACCCAAAACCTTTATAATAAGAAAATTGACAATCTCTACGCTTCCTATCATATTCAGGTACAGTCATGTTTTGAGCATGCAAACACTAAATCTAGATTTAAATGGTGCCTGGCGATAGAGGTGATATATTTGAACAAATGACACTTAACATGATGTGTTCATTCTTATGATATAAAACAGGGATCTCCAAACTGTGGCCCATGTGTCAAATTATTATTAATATACAGGATTTATACAGCACCAACAGTTTGTGCAGCACTTTAAAACACGAGGGCAGACAGTACACTTAGAATACAAATCAATACAGGAGGGATCAGATGGCCCTGCTCCTTAGAGCTTACAATCTAGTAGGAAGGGTAAAGTCAAACAAAAATAGTAATAACTGTGGGGGATGATCATATGGAGAAAATGAAAATACACTGTTAGGGGTGGGTAGGGTAGGCTTCTCTGAAGAGGAGGGTTTTCAGGGATCGTCTAAAAGCTAATAGAGTAGGAGATAATCGGATACATTGGGGTAAGGAGTTCCATAGGATTGGAGATGCTCTGGAAAAGTTCTGTAGGCCAGCATGTGAGGGGTGATAAGGGAGCTAGAGAGCAGGAGGCCTTGAGAAGAACGAAGAGATCGATTAGGTTGGTATTTTGAGACTAGGTTAGTGATGTAGCTGGGGGCAGAGTTGTGGATGGCTTTGTAAGTAGTCTGGCAGCAGCATTCATGATGTACTGAAGGGAGGATAGCCTATGTAGAGGTAAGCCAGTGAGAAGGGAGTTTCAGTAGTCAAAGCGAGAGATGACCAGGGAGCGAATTAAAAGCTTTGATGTGTCATTGGTTAGAAAGGGACGTAATTTGGAGATGTTGAGGAGGTTGAGGCGGCAAGATTTGGACAAATGCAGTCTGTTGCATGATTTTATGCCGCCCTCTGATGTAAAAGGGGACTGTGATGGGGACTTGGATATAAGAAGGGACTCCGATGTAAAAGGAGACTCTGATGGGTAAAACGATGCAAGGGGCGACTCTGATGGGGGACCCAATCTAAGTGTGGGCTCTGATGGGGATTTTGCTATATGGGAGGATTCTGAGTTTGGCAGGTTGTTTAAAAGGATTGCCAAATGATCTGAAATCAATCATTCCATTGTAAGGAAATCAATCTGTAAATGCCATAGATTTCAAACAACTGCTAATTTGTCTGATTAGCCCTCTTTCACTCCGCTGCGACTTGTCATGCAATTTGACAGTTCCAAATCGCTTGACTAGTCACACCCTATTGTCGGCAATTGAACAGTTCAAATCAGTGCGACTCTGAATTCACGGCTTGAAGTGAAGTAGCACGATATCAAAGTAGCATCAATGTGAACAAGGGCTGAATACTTGAAGAAATCTCCTAGAACCCCAAAATATTATTACAGGATGTGTTCAGCTAACGCTTACAAAAACTGGGATCAAACTGCAGTCATCTACAATCACAATGGTATCTAACCATTTCAGCAACCTGAATGAGAGGTAAGTTAAAAAAGCCTTTTCTGTCCAAAAAGAAAATTAGAGCTTTCCATTGAACATTTAGACAAAGACAAGGCCTTCTGGAACAATGCACTATAGACGAATCCTTTAAAGATAGTTATTTGGCCACAATAAAAAACATGTTTGCTGCAAACCAAACACAGTATTTCAGGTAATGAACCTCATAAGTGTGAAGCATGGTGGCGGACACAGTTTTGTTTGGGGCTGCTTTGTTGCTTACGGGGCCTGGACTTATACATTCTGCATCATACCAAAGTGTGCTTGATAAGAACATGAGGCCATCTGTTCAAGAGTCGAACAAAAAATGAGTCTTTAACCACTATCAGCCAATGCTATCAGCCAATGCATATATACGGCCGGGTGGGAGCCGTCTACTCCTGATAGGACGTTCAGGAACGTCATTCAGGAGTAGCGGGATCGCGCGCGCGCGCAGCGGCGCGATCCCGATGTGCTCGTGTCACCCGGACACGGCACATCTCAGATCGGCAGGAGGGCTCTGTGATTGGCCCTCCTGATCACATGACGGCCGTGTCCAATCACGGCCGTCATGTGATGTAAACAAACAGCCGGTTGCTAGGCAATCGGCTCTCCTCTCCTCACACGGAAGTCACCGCTGAGGAGAGGAGAGCAGAACGCTGCAGCCGGCTGATGATCAGTGAGTATGGGCTGCTTTTTACAGCTCTTTACTCACTGATCATCAGTGTAGTGTAAACACACAACACACCACACAGTACAAACACAGTCCCCACATATGTCCCCAAAACACACATGTCCCCAAAACATACATGTCCCCAAATAATAAAAACACATGTCCCTAATAATAAAAACATGTCCCCCACATATGTCCCACTAAAATCACATGTCCCAATGATTATCTGCACACATATGTACGTGATCACCTGCACACATATGTACATGATCATTTGCGTACATATGTCCGTGATCACACAAACCAATTATTATACACTTAACGGAATTTTTTTTACCAAAAACATGTAGCAGAATACATTTTGGCTTAAATTTATGACAAAATTTGATTTTATTGGATTTCTTTTCAAATAGAAAAAAGAAAATATTGTTTTTTTTCCAAATTTCCGCTATTTTTGCGCTTATATCGCAAAAAAAAAAAAAACGGAGTCGTGAATAAATAACACCAAAATAAAGCTCTATTTGTGCGAACAAAATGATAACAATTTCATTTGGGTACAGTGTAGCATGACCGCGCAATTGTCACTGAAAGCGCTAGAGTGCTGAAAGCTGAAAATTGGGCTGGGAAGGAAGGGGGTGAAAGTGCCCTGTATTGTAGTGGTTAAAGTGGTTTTGTACAGAAAATTGCAAGTTCGTCTTATTCAAATGGCTTGGGAACATAGATGCAGTTATGACCATTGAAATAAAATAATATGCAGTATTTACCTTTTATTTTTAATGTTTATGCCGACTTCTGGGCTCTCCTCCCGTGGGAGTAGGCGTGTTTATCGGCTTCGCAATGGTCCCTGGGAACTTTTTTAGCTATTTCCCAGGAATCCATGGGGGACACAGTCAAGCCGAAATTGCCATTTTGAAAGTGGGCAGGCAGCTCTATCAGCCATTACCACTATAGCACAGGAGACAAAAGGAAGGAAAACAAAGAGGACACTCAATGAGCATGTGCGAGATGGAGCAGTGGATGCTGGGAGCTCAGTGTCATCGCATCCAGGAAGTAAATGCCTGTGGGCTTCAAACGCCCACAGTGAAAATGGAAACCGCCGGACTGCTTTTTTAAAAGTTTTCCTTAGCAATGAAATCGTCACGCCGGGGGTTAAAAAGACGCCGATCGTGGCTGCAAAGACCCGGTAGGAATCGCCCACCAGTGACACAGGTAAAAAAAAAAAAAAAAAAAAAACAGCAGTGGAATCCCGCTTTAACTGCAATCATAATCCCAAGAATAATAGCAAATCCACCAAAGAATGACTAAGCCCTTGTACACGCGGTCGGAGATTCCGACAACCAAATCCTTTAGAGTAATTCCGACTGATTAATTCCGGAAGAGGTCCGGAAGTGATGTTGCATACACACGGTTGGACTAAGTTGTCTGAAAATCCGATTGTACATAACGTGATGACGTTATTTCGTTAGGACGGGACTACGTTCAGGCTGGTAGCCAATAGCTTTGGTCTAGGAATTTGATCTGCGCATGCGTGGCACTTTGTCCGTCGGAGTAGGCTACACATGATCGGAGTATGTCCGATCGGAGCATTTTGTCGGAAAATTTTACCGGCAAGTTGGAAAAGTTGGTCCGTCGGATATTCCGACGGAAACAGTCCGATGCAGACCACACACAGTCGGAATATCCGACAAGACGGTTCGATAGGAAACATTCCGTCGGAATCTCCGACCGTGTGTACAAGGGCTTAGAAAGAAGAAAGAGGGTGGATGCCCTAGATAAAGCCCTGATTTGATTCCCATTAACATTTTATAAGGATTGGGCTCAGATTTGGGACACAGTGGCCAAACGTGTGACCAATATTCTGGCAGTTGAAGCCAACTACTACAAACTACACTTGCCATGGTATTTGGTTTCTACAAGGTTTGCTTGTGCTATACTGGCCTACTCGCCGCTCTGTTTTCGAGGATGCAGCACCGATGTTTTTTTTCCAACACATTTGGTGGGACTGTTCAAAAGGTCAAATATTCCTGGCCCGGAGTCTACCAAACTGGTACACAGTTACTGGTACTTCATTTTGTAAAGATCCGTATGAATCCCTCCTTAACAAAAAAAAGTCTAAACCTCCTCCCAATTTAGACTGATCACCTATATTTTGACTGAAGCCAAAAGCGTTATAGTTAGGGCCTAGAAGTTCTCGTATTACCCTTTGCAGGACCCGTTTTACGAAAAAACTCATGGCCATAAAGACTGAAAGAGGTCCAAAAGATTTTGAAAACAGTGGACCAAGTTCTAGCTTCCTCATACCTTCTGTGAGGAACAAACCAAAAGGTCCCTGCCTCACCTTCTGTGAGGACTCCTTAACAAAAAAAAAAAGGACCCTGGGTGTTGTTTCAAAATGGGAATTTTTTCAACTGGCTTTGACCACATTGCCTCCTACTTCTCCCCTCCCTTTCCTATCTCACCCGCTCCTTCCCTGTAACTTTTCCTTGCCCACTTTCCCACCACACCCCTTTGTACTCACTCTAGCCTTCAATGAGGGCTTTTCAATTTGTTTTTGTTTTTCTTCAGTCAATGTGATGGGCCATCTATGGATCAGAACATCTTTGTGCCTGCACAAAGTCAGCAAGAACTGGAATTCTGGATATCACCAGTGTGCCTCTTTCGCGGCATGCCTCTCAGCCCAGGAGATGGGATAATTCTAAAAGTGGATGCCAGTCTCTGGGGCTGGGGAGCCCATTGTCTGAAGAGACAGATGCAAGGCCACTGGAGCCCGATGGAGTGCAGATACTCCAACTGTCTTGAGGGGCAAGCAGAGTTTTTGCATTGTCTCTATCTGTCCCAGGTTGGGGTTGGGACATTACGAATGTCCTATTGCAGGGGTAGGGAACCTTTGCTCTCCAGCTGTTTTGAAGGCAGAGGCATGATGGGATTTGTAGTTTCAAAACAGCTGGAGAGCCGAGGTTCCCTACCCGTCCTATTGCTTAGACGCTACATATGATTACAATTACTTTTGTTCCACTAGAATACTGTACCCATTATGGTTGTCGCCTTTACCTAACATTGCACCCTACTTGGGACTTTATAGTACTGTTTATTTTTTCTTACTGTTACAGACTGAAGAAAGCAATCAAGATGTATTGAAGGAAAAAAAATGTAAGATGATTTAAAAAAAGGACACCCCAAACATTTTGCAACTCTAGGAATTTAGCACTGAAAAGTTGCCAATGATAGAGACTGGCGGGCAGTTATAGAAAATGCCTACAAGAAGTCATTTCTACTACAGGAGACAATAACTTACTTATCTGATAATTTTTTTAAATAAATGATTGAAAAAAAAAAAAAAATCTTAGTTTCCTATTTTAAGTACATAACCCTTATCAGTAGGCAATGTTTGAATAAAGATCTACTTGTTTGCCTGTTTAAATGTATTGCAAAAATCAACAATGTCCATGGGGTGTGCTTAATTTTTCGCATAACTGTAGAATATATAACTTTGGAAAGAATGGGCCAACTCCACCCATAACTCATATTTCTGTGTGATTGATCACAAGCTGGCTTCTTATATCTCTCAGGAACTCCAGTAGTGAGATAACCCTGCCAGAATTCCCAGTATCAGCCATCACAAGGCCAAATTGATGGTCTCATGCCTCCCTGATGGGTGCTTCATAATATTGAATATACAAACAACATGGGAGTCCAGCTGCACAGGGATGACCACCTCATCATGGCCTTGTGGGAGGTGGAGGAGAAATAAAATGTTGTGGGAATTTGCGGCAGCTGGCTTGTCCCAGTGATGCAAGAACCAATAAAGTGGATTCAGCCCATAACTAAAATACCAGTTTTCTGTTGAAGTTACCCAAGTATTGTGATAGAAAAAGATGCTGGTTTTGTACTTCTATCTCTGTTGTGGGGAAAAAAAAAAAGTTTCCTTAAAAAGTGATAATAAACCCAGGAACCTGCATTCACTATATCGGGTCCCCCGCAGTATATGGAAATGCAATTATTTTAGTAAATATAAATTGCTAAATACCTTTTCTCATCAGCGGTATATAGCAGTCTTGTGACTTCTATCAATGTCTGGTTAAAGAAGGTAGGAGGAGTTTATATTCTCTGACTGTCCTATGAGGCTGCAGGACCCCTGACCCTCTGTCTGGACAGTGCTGATTTGCTCTGTGCTGATCACGTGCACCCTCCCAAAAAACAAAAAAACAAAAAAAAACTAGTACAGTGCAGAGGATTAACCCTTTGAATTTCTCAGCGATAACAAGAAGCATGCTTTATTGCATATATAGACTGATTTTACTGTTTTTGGTTTAGTAACACTTTAAATTCCAACTCCAGCAAATATCCTAGAGTTGGGCTTTAATAAAATGTTTGTTTTTCATCCTTTGTTACACCCTAGTGATTTGGATCTACCGCAGTCTCATAGCAGCAACTTCCTGTCTACATGCACTTCAGAAATGGCTGTATGGCATTTCTCAGGATGGGTTTACCGATGATGACAACGATGGACCATAACCGCGTAATGTGTGTTCAAACAGTAAAGCTGCATACATATGAGTCGAATATCGGCTGAATTCAGCTGTTGCAGTAGAAATCGGCAAACTTTTGGCCCGTTTGTACAGCTGTTTGTTCGGCAGAAGCCAATCTCACGATCGGCTTCTGTCGAATGAGCATGCTGAAAAACCAGCAGCCGATCAGTGCTTGCAGGCAATGGCATAGTTAGTACAGCAACCTCATCTGTTTTTTTTCGTTCAGCTAGTTGGTTGTACCAGGCTTTACGTGAAGTCTTCATCGATGACAGGGTGACAAGGCAGGGAACAATTAGGAGATGGGGACAAAGGAAGTGCCTGAATAAGGATCTTCATGACAGGATCGCCAAGTATGACTTTGCTACAAACTGCATAAATATAAAATTATTAATATATTTTAGCAATTAAGGTTTACATCTACTTTAACCACTTGCTGACTGCTGCACGCCGGGAGCGGTGATCACTGTTTTGTGACTTTAAGCCCACCCCCCCCCCCCAGTTAGAATCACTCCCTAGGACACACTTAACCCCTTCATCGCCCCCTAGTGGTTAACCCCTTCCCTGCCAGTGACATTTACACAGCAATCAATGCATTTTTATAGCACTGATCACTGTATTAATGGCAATGTTGCCAAAATAGTGTCAAAATTGTCCAATGTGTCCGCCATAATGTCGCAGTCCTGATAAAAATTGCAGATCTCCGCCATTACTAATACATTTTTTTTAAATAAAAATGCTATAAAACTATCCTCTATTTTGTAGACTTTTGCGTAAACCAATCAATATACGCTTATTGCGATTTTTTTACCAAAAATATGTCGAAGAAAACATATCGGCCTAAACTGAGAAAAAAAAAAAAAAAATTTAAATATATTTTTGGGGGATATTTATTATAGCAAAAAGTAAAAAATAACCGCAGAAGTGATCAAACCAAAAAAAGCTCTATTTGTGGGGAAAAAAGGATGTAAATTTTGTTTGGGTGCAACATTGCATGACCGTGCAATTGTCAGTTAAAGCGACGCAGTGCCGAATCACAAGAAATGCTCTGATCAGGAAGGGGGTAAAATCTCTTGGGGCTGAAGCGGTTAAAGTAGTTCTAAACCCTAGCTCAATGGAATTAAAGTGATATTAAATCCCTTTTCTTTTTTAATAACAAATCTTTTATACTTTACTCCTCTGTGCAGTGGTTTTGCACAGAGCAGCCCCGCTCCTCCTCTTCTAGGGTCCCTCGACAGCACTCCTGGCTCCTCCCCCTCGCTGGGTGCCCCCACACCAAGCAGCTTTCTCTGGGGGCTCTGTGTAACTATTCACGCACGGAGCCACGGCTTTGTGCCACCCCCTCCCGATTGGCTCCCTGACTGTGATTGACAGCAGCTGCCATAAGCCAATCTAGATGCGAGTGCCCAGAGACGCAAGGCTCTCCTGGCCATTGCTGGATCGAGAGGGGGCTCAGGTGAATATTGGGGGGGGGGGGGCTGATGCACACAGAAGGTTTTTTTTTTTATAATAACATAAAATGCATGAAGGTAAATAACCTTGTGCTTTTAAAACCACTTTAGGTCTGGATATCTATGGCCAAAATATAAAATCGTAAATTCATTTCCATATTGTTTTTCACCGATTTGTGAAAGATCCTGAAGTTTGTAAACTTACTATGTGACGCTCCCCACACATTTATTTCCTTGAACTTTGATTTATATCAGTATGTTTAATTTATTCTTTCTCTCTGGTTACAAAAAGGTCTTATCACTATGTAAATCCTGGCTTCAGGTTATGAATCAAAAATGAATACTTCATCAATACAAGCATCCGGTAGGCATTCATTCTCAGTTCATCATACTTCTATATAAAATGTAATTTGCATAATATAGGATTATCTTCCTATAAAATATATACGTCTCGTTGACATGCCATGAGTTTTTTATTCATGGCAATGTCTAAGCATAATCATTTACAATTGTTGTTTCTCATATAGTATATAATTACTTCATGCGACACTTCCAAAAAAAAATCCTGAGGAAGCTCTGCTGAGCGAAACATGTAGAGTAAGAAGTGGTTGTACATGTCAAAAGAAATAATACGCGATTCCTGTAAATGCTTGCTGCGATTTTAAGGAATTGTTTAAATAAAATGTATATTTTTCTAAATTGATTGATTATTCTATCTCCTGGTACCTTAAAAGTCCCACCTGCCCCTTCGTTCTTTTTTTTTCTGTTTAACATGGGGTGTGGTTCCAAATTCTGATCTCTGATTTCTGATCTCTGATTTCATAAACATTAAAATGGACTACTTTAAAGCTGAAATCCAGTGAGATGTAAAATACACAAGTACATGCAGCTCCATATCCATTAATTTATCATTAAAATGTTTTTTTCTAAATGTAGGCAGCACAAGTACCTGAATGTGACCCGATATCTACCTCTTGCAATCCCCTTTGCATTAAGACTGGAGGAGGGAATGGCAACACAAGGAGCCAACCAGTTGTGCTGCATTCAAAAGTGAAAGCTGATAGGAGGAGACAGCAGAGTGAAAGAAAGGTGAGCTCACCAGTTTGCTGCTTCTCCTTTCACTGTCCAGTCACAGACCGGTGGAGGGACAAGACCTGTAAGTATGAATGAACTGCAGGAGAGAAAAATCAGGCCTTATGCCTTGTTAATGGGGGCTGAGCTATGTGCCAGAACTGTGTAAATCTCAAGACTAGCTAGAGAGATATACAAATCCTATGCCTGGTAAAACACCTCCTGTATACAGTATGCATTTCATCTGTGTGTTTTCCTGTTTGCCTAGAGTTCAGCTTTAACATATTACATTTACATACTCTTTTAAATAGCAATTCTTTATGACTCATGTCTCTGTACCAGGCCTGTTCTAGGAGCAGAGAAAGTTCTGAGAAACGCGGAGCACTCATCAATCAAAGCAGCACGTTTTTTTTAATGAATAATTAACTGGCCTCCGGTCACGTCCACGATTACAAATCATATACACTCAGAGCTAAATGATGTGTTGAGAAATCCTGGACCGGGCTCTCAGACAATATAAAAACACTGCACCATGCCAGCTAATATTCTCAGCACCAAGCGTCTCTGGAACCCATGCTATCCTGCCTCTAGAACGGTGGTACACAACCACTGGACTGTGACCTAGTGCCGGGCTGCGATGGCCCCCCGATTAGGCCTTTAGCTAGCTGAAGATCCCCTAACCACCCACAATGCCCCCAGCTTCTACAATGCCAACCCTAGATCCCATATTGCCCCCCCCCCCCCAGTGAACCTCAACATTTCACAGTGCCCCCAGGCCCCTAACCTGTTAACCTTCCACAGTGTCCCCCAGACCCCCGCTGTGTCCGCTAGCTTGATGTAGAGCCTCAAGCCCCCCCTAGTGTCCCATGGTTCCCCCCAGTCCCAGCAGTGCTGTCATATCTTCTAGATTGCCCCTCCAAAACACCCAGCATCCTGGAGGGACCCCCATCCCCCTCCAGGAACCTTATCCCCCCACAGTTGCCCCCAGCTACCTCCAGAAACTCCAACCCTTACATGGCCACCAAGTTTGTTGTAGAGTCCCCTAAACCCCCTCCAGAAACTTCATCCCCACCACAGTTCCCCCCCAGTCTCAGCAATGCCTTCCAGTCTCCCACATTACCCCTCCAAAACCCCCAGCATCCAGGAGGGACACCCCCCCCTCCAGGGACCCTATTCCCCACAGCTGCCCCCCAGCTCCCTCCACAAACTCTAACCCTTACAGGGCCACCAAGTTTGTTGCAGAGTCCCCTAACCCTTCCAGAACCTTCACTAACCCCCCCCCCCCCCCACAGTGACACCCAGCCCATCCAGAGCCTTTCAGAATTTCAATGCATATTCCCCAATACTCTCTTGTGTGAGTATATAGTTTTGTTTGTGTTGCGGCACTGACTTTTTGGAAGAATTTTCCAGGCTCTGGTCTTAAAAAAGTTGAAGGCTGTGATTGGACAGACTTTTTTCAGAACCTACAACACTAATGCCCTGTACACACGGTCGGAATTTCCAACGGAAAAAATGTGCGATCACATTGCGTTGTCGGAAAATCGGATCCGCTCAATTTCCGTCGGAATTTTCAACACACAAAAATTTTCAGACAACAAAATCCGATCCTTTAAAACCCGATTGTGTGTAGACAATTCCGACGGACAAAGTGCCACGCATGCTCAGAATAAATTACGAGATGAAAGCCATTGGTTACTGCCCTCTTTATAGTCTCATTTTACGTGTTCTACGTCACCGCGTTCTGAACGATCAGATTTTCTGACAACTTTGTGCGACCCGTGTGTATGCAAGACAAGTTTGGGCAAAAATCAGTCGGAAAAAAATCTGACAGATTTTGTTGTCGGAATGTCCGAACGTGTGTACAGGGCATAACACAGCAGGATCCTTTAAAACAGACTCGATTTAGTCCTAGAGGGTGAAAAATGATCTTTGACACATTATAATAAAGATATCAGCTTAATGATGCTTTATTTACAGCAAACAGCCTTCTCCAAAGAGTGTCATTTGGTTCAAGATTACCATCCAAACAAACAAGGCACCTATTTCAAAGAAGGACAAAACAAGACCGGTGACTAACATGTCTATCTTTGGAGAGGTTTACAGGTTAGCTCACCTTTAGGTTGCATTCACACCTGATCGTTTCGTTTTCAGGCAGAAAGACGGGTTGTTGTTTTTTTTGCCGCGATTTTGCACAGGTCAAAGGGTCACCAATATAAAAAGCAGAAAAACGCCTGTAACCTGCCCAAAAAGAAGCTTGTGTATTTTTTTTGAGCTTCAGGCGACAGAACGCACAGCTGGAGCCATTTAAATGGATGGGGCCGCGTACACACGCGCGGACTGTTCGCCCAACTTTGTCCGTCCAACAGTTTCGGCAAACAGTCCGCTCAAAATTAGCATGGACGGACATGGCCACACACGACGAACGAACAGTTTGCTGAAACCGTGCGCGATGACGTGAACGGCACGTACGACGGGACGAAAAATACGACGTCCTATACACTGCATTATAGCTTTCGGCGTGAAAATCCTTTCTGAGCATGCGCGCAACTTTGTTTGACGAACAAGCCTACACATGAGCGGACTGTTCGCTGAAACAAGGTTTCAGCGGACAGTTTTTCGGAAATTCCGAAAAACCTTGTCCGTCCAACTGTCCGCTGAAACTGTCCGCTGAAAGCCCACACACGAGCGGACTGTCCGCCCAAACACTGTTCAGCGGACAAAGTTGGGCGAACAGTCCGCCCGTGTGTACGCGGCCTGGGATTTTGGAACTTTTGTGATGAGCGTTTTATGAGCTGAAAATGCTCAGGTGTGAATACAGCCATGACGAGAAAAAAATGCCTATGCAGGTAAAGCCCCATACACACTATCAGATTATCTGCTGAGTTTTTCCTTCATATTTACCAAAACCATATAATATGAGGACAAACCTTAGGAGTTTCAATGTGTATGCAATCAGACTGGCCCTTCTACTACATGGTTTTGGTAAATCTGAAGGAAAAACTCAGCAGATAATCTGATAGTGTGTATGGGGCTTAAGGGGTGCTTGTGCATAAAAACAAACTGCAGCTCTGACTAAAGATAAATAATGTTAATAAAGTTAAATACTCCCAGGAACTTTTCCAGGATGTTCCAAAGTGAGGCCTAGTTGGTCCTGCAAACCTCCACCATCACGGGAGTGATGGTGCTTTTATCTACAGACACCCCTTATTCTGCATAAGCAGTTTTTTGGTAAAGGTGAACTAACCCTTTAAAGCAGAACATTAGTCTACTTTAAAGAGGAAGTAAACCCTGATGAGTTTACTTCCTCTTTGATTCCCTGCAAAGGTAAAGCATAATGGGCTACTATGCATCGCTCCCGCACATGCGCACGGAAGACGACACTCGCAGCATATCGCTGCGATCTGCGGCTTACCCAGTGCGCCTGCGCGCCGCTGTCTACGGCGCATGCGCCGTAGACAGTGGTGCCTGTCTTCAGGTAAATATCTCCTAAACCATGTAGGTTTAGGAGATATTTCTTGGACCTACAGGTAAGCCTTAATCTAGGCTTACCTGTAGGTCAAAGTGGTTTGTAAGGGTTTACAACCACTTTAAAAAATTTGCATGAAAGAAGGGCTTTTTTTTTTTTTTAATTGTGTCTCGCTGATAGGGTCTATGTATAAAACATTTGCTGTGTGGATGTCTTAACAGGCACCATGAATGTTTGTGACATTATTTCCTCTGACCCTCAGCTCCACCTAGTGGTCATAATGCAGTATTTTTTTTTGATTGGGGTATTTCAGGAAAATATTGAAATATGGCCACTAGATGGAACTGATGATCATAGAAGATAATTATATTACAAACAATACGGCAAACATTCATGGTGCCTATGTAAAAAAATGTAGGCATCTGCACATTGAATGTTTTGTACGCAGACCCCTAGGTCTAATCTACAATAAAGTATTCTTACCCATTTGTAAAAAAAAAAAAAGAATCTTTAAAGTCGTAGTAGAGTAAAAAAAAAAATAATAATAATAATTTTCACCCTGCAAGGCAAAATCATAATGTGCTAGTATTTTAAAGCCCTCCAACGGTGCGCTGTCACCACTGCAGAGGCTTCCATCTTCACCCAGTCTTCTGTTGAGTACTCCGGCCTGCTAACTGGCAAAGCTGTGCTGACATCACTGCAGCACATTTGCACAGGAGTCTTGACCATGGCACCCAGCTCTGAAGGACCAGCAGGGGTATGACGTTCCTTCAGAGTACGTGTGTCGGTGACGTCGCAGGTTGCTGTTCGCTAGAATATCTCCTAAACTGTGCACATTTAGGAGATGTTCATTTTATCTACAAGTAAGCTTTATTATAAGCTTACCCGTAGGTAAAAATAATAAAACAAAGTTTACTACCACTTTAGGCTGCACATAAAAAATAAAAAAAAGCATTGCACATCTTTAAAGGACAGCTCTGTGCTTTAATATTATGCAATGCATGCTCTGCATACTTATAAAGAAGCAAGCATAGTGCCATTTAAATTAATTGGTAAAAGTGCCAGGAGGAGGTCCATATTGTTTCTTTGATCCATAAGGAGGTCCAATATGATCCTTTCATGCTCCCTATGCCATGTTAGGCAGGTTTTATACTGCTGCGTGTATGTTATAAATGGGAATCTTCGTTATAAATAGGGGACTCAGGCTGGAGATAGACGTAGTGTTTTTTTTCGTTCAACCAGAGGGCTGAACAAAAAGGGAAAAAAAAAAAGAAAACAGGATTACAACATCTACCTATGGAGGTGGATAGAGGAATTCTCCCTGTTGAGACATTAGGGGGTTATTTACGAAAGGCAAATCCACTTTGCACTGCAAGTGCACTTGAGGGCCAGTTCACACCAGACGCTGTTCCGTTCGGTTCCATGTGCTTTTTTTGTGCACTAAAAATGCATGCACAGTGTTTTCCAAGTATTCCAATGGCTCTAGTTCACACCATGCAGTCAGTTTCTGGTGCAGAAACTGACTGGAACTGACTGTATTGGTGCAGAAAAAACGGAACTGCGCGGAACTGCATCTGGTGTGAACTGGCCCTGAAAGTGCACTTGGAAGTGCAGTCGCTCTAAATCTAAGGGGTAGATCTGAAATGAGTGGAAGCTCTGCTGATTTTATCATCCAATCATGTGCAAGCTAAAATGCTGTTTATTTTCCTTGCACGTCCCCCTAGGATCTAGAGAGACATTACTTCCAAGTGCACTTGCAGTGCAAAGTGGATTTTCCTTTACTAAATAACCCCCATTGTATTCTGACAACAGGGACTGTCAGGGGTGCTGTCAGAATACACTGATCAGCGGCCGTAGCCCATTGGCTGTAGCTGCTGATCAGAATTTATTTTCAAACAAGCCCATTTGACAGAAGGTGGTCATTAGATCAACTTCTGTTGAGCAGGAGCAGCTAGACATGGATGAAAACCGGTCTGGTCCCTGCCGAGCCAGACAAATTTTGATCCATCTATGGTGAGCTTCACTGGTCCTTTTGACAAATGCATGGGTGCGCAACCTGTGGTCCTCCAGCCGTTGCGGAAGTTCCGTGAGGCATTGCATGGTTGACGCTTACAAGCATGACTCCCAAAGGCAGAGACATGATGGGACTTTTAGTTCCGGAACAGCTGGAGGACCACAGGTTGAGCACCCATGGTAGGACTATGGAGGAGATCCGTGCATGCAGCTTATGGAGAGGGCAGTGTTACCAATGGGTACTCCGTCAGCTTTGTCTGTCAACAAGACTGTAAGAGGAAAAGCGACTTAGCCGCAGAAACCAATCCAAATCCATCCGGGTTAGTAAAGTGAATTATGATTGATTTTTTATTGTTTCTGCAATCTGCTACTTGCAATCTTTATTAAAGAAGTGTGTACATATCTTTTTATGAGGCGCGAGCTGTAGAATATCAATCAAGAGATACTCATTGAAAAATGTTCTTCTGCGTCACCTGCTTTCGAGTACCGGTCTCCCATGATTAAAACTCTATACACAAGTGATACAGCTCATTCAATATCAGCAATAAAATGTCAAAAGGAAAAAAAATTGATTGGAAAATGCAGATATTTCATTCATTAAAAATTTAAAATCTGCCTGGCTGCCATACAATCATAATGGGAATGTTCACCCAGAAATATTAAATAGAACCAGTCCATTACTAAATGATTATACCATCACCAACTTGCTTATAAAACATTTATATCTGCTTCCTACCCATACACATAAGGGAGCAGTCTGAAGAAAAGAGTGAAACTGAGGCACACTCCAATTAGATCAGCAGGGGATATGTCCGCTGATCCCCTGCTCATCGGAGCGGGTGGATGACAGGTCCGTGTCTGCTCAGTTTATGCAGAGCAGACATGGACAGAGCCTGCTCTGCTTTATAGAATGCTGCAATCCTATCTTGTTAGCTAAAAAAAACAAAAAAAAAAAACCGGAAGGGGACCCATACTGCGAATCGCAGTGCAGTCGTTTGTAAATGGACAGCAGAGTCTGTTTACACCTGACTGCCCTTTAGATCTACCTAGATGGAAGAGAATGAATTTCCTTCAGTTTTTTTTTTTTTTAGCAGACCGGATCGGATTGGAGGTAGCCAGGTGTAAATGAACACAATTCCATTTACACCCATCGGTCCCATAGGGCTAAATGGCAGGTCCCATCAGGTCAGCCTGCTGATAGGCGGACCTGAACGGACCCTTCTTTTGAAATAGGCTAAGTCAAAGCTGTGCTTTTGCTATGTGCTGGAGCACAAATTCGTGGGATTTCAATTGGCCAGATTCACCAGAAGGCTGATGTCACCAGCACCTTCTGAAAGTGGACAGAAACTGAGATTTAAATAATGGGAATTTTGACTTGCCTATGATATCCATATGTTGGATTACAGTACAGAACCAAGGAACCATGGGATGCCCTGTAGCAATAAATTGAGGGTCAGGCAACACTATAGCAACCAGTGCCAAACAAGCCCCAAAGGAAATAAGGATCAATGGATCCAAAACGTTCCGATGACAGCTTGAGACACTTTGCGTCAGCAGAGGCCTGGAGATCTGCTGGTAAAACATTGAGAGGGTGTGATTGGACGACCAGGTGGCAAGTTTGCAGACCTATGCAACTGATGCTCGATTCTGAAAGGCTCAAGAGACCCCAACAGATTTGTAGAACCTTCTCCAGAGGAGAATAGCTCCATCACTGGAAGACACTAGAAAAAAAACTGGAGTTCCAGAGTGAATAGGGTTATATGAGGATGCACTGGAGGGTGTTTCCAGCAAAGCTATTGTCCAATCACCTGAAGGTAATGACATATATAACCACACCCCCTGTGTCCTGTATTTTACAATTACTTTTTTTGTTGTTGCTAATAAAAGCATATTTTTTTGCAGCATTTTACAAAGCAGACCCTAAAGACAAAAAGATGCATGCACATCCAAAAACACCACTAAATACATTTGTACAAAGACTTTTTTTTTGTAAACTTAGATCTCTTCTTCTACTTCCTGCTTTCCCTAAGCTTCCAAGGTGCCTCCTAAAAAGGTCACGTCACCAGTGCCTTCCAAGGATCTCGCCTGATCATGTGCATGCGCTACAGGAGATCCGTCCTTGCCTTTTATTCAGTAACAAGCTACTCCACATCTCCTATGGCATATGTGTGAAATCAATTCAAGACGTCATCGGTTGGCCAGCACACAATGAGGAAGTAGTAGTCAGTTGACTAGTTTTTTTTTTTTTTTTTAATTGTGGCATGGATTTCACATCTGAAGGAGTGACAGAAAACGCGAAAGAAATGGATAATGTTTTGTGTTTTTTATTTTTAATGTAAAGGTACGCTTTAGGTTAGGCACTTTTCTTGCTTTCTTTACATAAGCGTAATTTTTTTTTTTTAAAAACGTAAATTTCTCTTTAAAAAAACGAAAAACAGGACAGGAAAGATAGCGGAGGACCAAATTGTTGAGTGATGTTCAGTCATCAGGTGGAAGATAACTCAGCAATGATTTACTCACGCTGTCAGCAGAGGGAAAAGCCACTAGCGGCAAAGTTCCTTTTTTGATGCTGAATCATATATAATTCAGCACTAAACCTCTGTGTCATGTCACCTTTCTCTTAAGCTGTACATGAAACTAGATGTATAGTTACAGTCATGCAAATCATGACTCTTCCAAAATCTAAATCAGTCTGGGATATGAAGAACTTTTTGAAGTGGACATTATGCCAGAACACAACACAGAAGTTATCTTGACAAATTGCCATTTTATTCTACATCTGTTTTTTGCGAATTCCATTCTAAATTTTAAGACCAGAGCAAGACCTCCTGCTCTCTAGCTCTCTTGTCCCCTCCAGGACTTTTGCAGAGTCTCATCTTTCCTATGGAACTCCTTACCCCAATATGTCCAGCTATCTCCTACTATGTCTACTTCTTGGTGATCCCTGGAAACCCTTCTCTTCAGAGAAGCCCCCAACTAACAACCGTTCTCCATCAGCTCATCCCCCACAGTTATTTTATTTTCTATCATTTGACCCTGGCCTTTTAGATTGTAAGCTCTAACGAGCAAGGCCCTCCGATTCCTCCTGTATTGAATTGTATAGTAACTGTACTGCCTGCTCTCATGCTGTAAAGCACGGCACAATCTACGGGCGCCAAGAAAATCCTGTATAAGAACATTAATATTTGGGGTGCCGGGATGGCTGTTCTCTCTGCCATTCATCCTTACTCACTAGATCTGATTATTCAGCAAACCTTGTGACCGGCTTTCATGCAGGAAATTACCATGAAGTATGGTTTCACCTGACTAGGATCATGTGAGATTTCTACAGAGGTCTTATGGTCTAGAGCAAACAAGTTTCCTGTGTCACGGACGGGAGTCTGTATCCACAGGGAATAGGCTAATCTGGAATTCGGGGAACTAAACTAGGTTGTTAAGAGGTATGGGCCTCAGGGGAGACACCCGTAAGCATTGTTTCCCTGAGGGTCAACAAGAGGACATTGGAATCTAAGGGCATGGAGTGGCAGAAGACTGAGGAGACACAAAGTGACCACAGGGGCAGAGGGGTCAATGGGGGACGATACTGTGAAGACGCAATACTCCAAGGACTGGGATCATAGTAAACACAGGAATGCACAGGACACAGAGTAGTCCCAAGAAGGCACCAAGTAGAGAAACTGGAAGAGAACGAAGGTCAGAGAGGTCCATTGGAGTAAAGGACAGTCTCGGGAACACACAAGGAAACATAGGGTGCCTGGCAGCTGGCGTGATCATGTGTTGCTCGAAAACTGAGTAACACATGCGCTAGGGATTTAAGACAACACCTGATGTGGCAGGCCAATGGCTTTGAACAGAGAAAAACCACCAACGCTGGAATGGGGCAAACTGCATCTATAAGTGTTGATGGGGCTGAACTGCCATTAAAATTTAAAAGAAAAAAAAATACATCTTTTTGTAGTGATTTGACTGTTTCGTACTGCAAAAAAAACCCCCAAAAAACAATATATTATACAATATAAACTATACTTTTCTACATACTTCTATGTAATTATCCTTTGAGTTACCTCACAGTGTAGATCTGGCAGGAGCATGGGCATGTTAAGATAAGACTCTGGGGGAGGGGTAACAAAGTATAATTATACAAAAATGTATACAAATGCTTAGTTTAAACCTGATCTGGCTGAAAAGGAAAGAAAAATGCTGAAGTGCAAGAGGGACCATGTGGGGCCTTCCAAGTACCACACTGAATCCAAGCTGAAATAAGGGCCTTGACATATTTGAAGTTAAAGTTCAACCCCTGCCAAATTATTATTTTTTGTTTAAATTAGAATGGGGATGCTAGAATTTCTGTCAGGGGAATCCCCTCTGTGATATTAGGATAAGAAATGATAAGAATGGGGGGGATCAGGATAGAAAGACTGGGCTAGAGTTATGCTTTAAAGCCCAATTAAAGTCTTGCACCTTTTTTCTCCTTTTGGCCTGGTTACCCATGCATGTTATGATTTGTAATCAATTTTTGCTTGGAGATGCCTTCAAATACCCTTTTCTTTGTGAAAGGCCTCTCTGGCTGCAGTGCTCTAGGCCAGGGGTCTCCAAACTGCGGCCCAAGGGCCGGGTGTGGCCCTTTGCTAGCCTTTATCCGGCCCTTGGGGCACTATTGCTTCCAATGATATGAGGCACTATTCCTCCCAATGACACCAACAACGGGACACTATTTCTTCCACTAATACCAATAACCATCAACACTGAGGCCCGTGTTTATTCTTGATGCCTGGCCTCGGGGCATTTTCTACCCCCACTGGTCAGAAGCCAGCCCCCCTGAAGTCTGAAGGACAGTAAACTGGCCCTTTGCTTAAAAAGTTTGGAGACCCCTGCTCTAGGCTGACAGAGCTAAGCAACAAACACACACCTCATCAGAAGTGTTCTCAGACAGACTTCTAATGCAGAGGAAGAGAGGAGCTGTATCTGGTGATGTCTGCTGCTGAGTGTACTAGGGCTAACTCTGGTAAAATTGGACTGCACAGTCATATTAAAAGACAAGTATAGCTAAAGCTATTTTGGTTATATATATATATCCTATGGGTCACATGAGAGCGGTTTATTCTGAACTCCTGTGATCTGTTTTCAGCTGACAGCGGGCTTCAGCTTTAACGTCACAGAGGCGGTCCAGGTTCTAGAAAAAATCCCGGGAAGATTGTCGGGATCTGCCCAGAAGCCTGGAGAGACAGCTAGCTCAGCTGGGAGCTGGAGAGGCACAGAAGAGAGACGTTGACTGACAGTCCCCAGCTCTCTGCTCAGAGAACGCTGAGAACTGAGCAATCAGCGGTCTTTAATCGCTCAGTTCTCATTGCAGAGCCAGCGGGGGACAGGTGCAGCATTGAAAAAAAAAAAACGATCCGATGCTGCATCCACCTAGGTGAGTAGAAGTGTTTTGTTTTTGTAAGGCAAAAAGGCATAATGAGCTAGTGTGTACTGCATACTACCTCATTATGAAATACTTACCTTAGAACGAAGCATCAGCTGTTGCTGAGGGAGCTGACATTTCCCCTTGGCGTGTCTTCTGGGAGACTACTTTACGGCAAGGTCAAGCAGCGCCTGCCGGACTTTCAGCCGAACCTTCACAGCACATGTAGCCGCTGACATCAGCGGCTGCATGCAAAGTGAATATCTCCTAAACCATACAGGTTTAGGAAATATTCCTTTTACTTACAGGTAAGCCTAATGCCGCGTACACACGACCGGACTTTCCAGCAGAAAAGGTCCAACAGTCTTCCCAATGGACTTTCGATGGACTTCAGAACGGACTTGCCCACACACGAACTGACTAAAGTCCGTTAGTTTTGAACGTGATGACGTACGATGGGACTAGAAAAGGAAGTTCAATAGCCAGTAGCCAATAGCTGCCCTTACGTCCTATTTGGTCTGTCGGACCAGCATACAGACAAACAATTTTCCCGATAGGAATTGAGTCCGTCGGACAGATTTGAAACATGTTCTATTTCGAGGTCTGTCAGAATTTTTTCAAGAAAAACAGTCGGATTATCCCACATGATTGGACTATCCGACGGAATGATTCCGTCGGACCTATTCTGCCGGAAAGTCCGGTCGTGTGTACGCGGCATAATTATAGGCTTACCTGTAGGTAAAAATACAAAAAAAGGGTATACAACCGCTTTGGAGGTTGCTTTTACAAATATGTAAATTACAATTTAAAGTGGTTGTAAACTTTAGACCTTAAATATGAAAAAGGCATATCTCACTATAGTGAGAATCTGTATCAATTAGAAGCATCAGGTATAATTTCAATCTGCTGCTTCACTCCTCTGCTCCTCTATTGATCACTTCTGACAAGTTTTCATGACACCAAAAGAAAAAATGGTAACAGTGGAGAGACCTCCAGCAGATTGACAGTCTCAGTTCTGTTCCTGTGTGCAGAAAGGTATGTCCCTTCCACCCAATCAGCTCTCAGAGCTCTCCTCACTGAGCTCTGCAGAGTGTAACTTCAGCTCCCCTATCCCTTTTTCTGACAGTTCAGGCAACCTTTATCACTTCTGCACTTTGAATGGATGTAGAAAAGAGAAGACTGCATATAAACAGGTACAACTTATGTAGGAGGATTTGTTCCATCTCTGTGTATCACCTGAGGCCAGTCACTTCACTGGGTACTTGTAAGCTAAAGTCAGAAAAAACTCACTTCCACTCCAGCGATACAACATCTGCAAGTTCCCTGGCTCATGCTGGCATCTTCTCCCCAGGTTTTTATGGGTGTGGGATTGGTTCGGTTGATTAACCAGCAGGGATGTAACTTCTAAGCTACCTGCTATTTACAATGTTTTATTTTATCACTTTGGTTCTGCTTTAAAGAGGAAATAAACTGCAATGGGTTTTACTTCCTCTTTATTTCCCTGCAAAGGTAAAGCATAATGGGCTAGTAAGCATCGCATACTAGCCCATTTTGTGTCACCTGAAACCGAAGCCTGCACCGTCACCTCTGTCCTCACTAGCAGCGAGCGTCCATCTTCACCCCTCCTCCTTCCGGGGTCGTAAACTCCGGCTCTGCGACTGGCCAGAGTTGAGTGACGTCAATCCCACCCATGCCCTTCAGGAGCCGCCAGTCACGGCATGACCCCATTTACAAACGGCACGATCTGCCTTTTCTAAAGTGCGCCATAGACATCGGAGCACAGCTTTATTGTAGATTGTATATATTGTATTTATATTGTAAATATAAAATATGTAAATATATTGTAAATATCTCCTAAACCTCCACATTTCCAGCACCCAGAGTTAAGCCTTAATATAGACTTACCTGTAGGTAAAAGCGGTTGTACAGGGTGCACAACCACTTTAAGCCTTTTGTCCTATCATTCTCAAATACTATGCTGTTGTGTGCATGCTTTGCCGAAGATCCAAGGAACTTCACAGGGATCCATTTGAAGACAAGCACAGCTACTAGAATGTCGACAACACGGTTAGTACTTTGCTCTTTTTGAGAAATACATATAGCCTTACTTTGTTTAGATTGCACACACACGGGCAGTTTTAAACTGGTCCCAGGCAGGGTTCAGTCCCTTGGTCCAGGTCATATGTGGAGTGGGAGTGCTCCAAACCAAGTCCGGGAACACTGTGCTTCACTGGTGTGCAAACCATGCCAAGATGCCAAGGCACAGAACTCTCCATTGATGACTATGAACAGAAGCAGGGATCACTGTGGTCTGGTTAGCAGAAGTGATGAATTATGTGTGCCCAGGAACATATCCTTATTGTCTAGTTTGAGTTTGGACTAGTGGGGGAGTGGTGGGAGGAAATTGTACTCGGGCACAGTTCAGTCAAACAGCGCCTTGTGTGAGTACATCTAAGTCCTCCACAAAAACAAAGTCTTTATAGGACCATTTTAGAAAAAGATACAAACTTTGAAGTGTTACTAAACCCACAACAGTAAAATCAGTCTGCATATGCAGTAAAGCGTGCTTGTTGTACTCGCTGTGTAACCTAAAGGGTTAATCCTCTGCATTGTGTAAAAAGGCTGTTTGATCCTGTCTCCTCTGATCCTCCCCTTCTTTCACTGTCCCCAATCCATCTCCTGATAAGACAGAGCCGTTTGAGTCACTCTGCACATGCTCAGTTTGGTGCGTATTGTAATAGTTTTTTTTTTTTTCTCGGGAGGGTGAAAGTGATCAGCACAGGGCCAAGCAGCACTGTCCATACAGAGGGTCAGGGGTCATGCAGCCTCATAGGACAGTCAGGGGAGAATGAAAACTCCTTCTACAAGCTTTAAAGAGGAAGTAAAACTTCCTTTCCTGAATTTTACCTATAAGTAAGCCTAGAATAAGGCTTACCTACAGGTAATGTAAATATTTCCTAAACGTGCGCCATTTAGGAGATATTTACATTACATGCAGCCAGTGACATCACTGGCCACCGATGCTGTTCCTTTTGAGCCCTGTGCCGTGAATGGCGGCTCTCGGGAGTGATGTGGTTGTGGCTTCAGCCAGCCACAGAGCCGGAGCCCACGAACCCAGAAGCAAGGCGGGTGAAATGGAAGCGACTGCAGCGCTGACAAATGCAGCACTGGAGCAGCTTTGTTTTAGGGCACGTTTCACATAATGTGCTAGTATTCAATGCATACTAGCACATTCTGACTTTACCTTGCTGAAAAAAAAAAAAAAAGGCAGTGGTATACAACTGCTTTAACCAGACACTGATAGAAGTCACAAGACTGCTATATACTGCTGATGAGAAAAGGTTATTAGCAGTTTATATTTACTAAAATAATTGAATTTCCATGTTCAGTGTACTGTGGGAGAGCAGATATAGTGAATGCAGGCTCCTGGGTTTAATATCTGAATTAAAGTGGTTGTATACTCTTTTTTGTAACTTTTACCTACAGGAAAGCCTATAATAAGGCTTACCTGTAGGTAAAAAAAATATCTCCTAAACCTGTACGGCCGGAAAGAAATCTCCCGCGCGCATGCGCGGGAGTGACGATATCGCGGCTCCGGCCACTCACAGCGCTGGAGCCGCGATACCCGGAAGAAACGCTGAGGGAGCATGTCAGCTCCCTCGGCGTGGATCGTGGCAGATGTCGGGGCCTCGTTCTAAGGTAAGTATATCATAATGAGCTAGTATGCGGTGCATACTAGCTCATTATGCCTTTTGCTTTGCAGGTGTTAAAAAAATAAATAAAAAAATAGCGGGTTTACTACCGCTTTAAACTATTTGTTTGAGCACATTTGTCTGGTTCCTATCACAGATGCAGGCTAAAGCTGACCTTTACAGGGCACTGGGATCTGACTTTCATTGCTGCACTACATAATCACCACAATGAAAGAATTATCTCAAACTAAAATCTGACTTGCCAGTATTGAATTGGTCACATGACTTGGAATTGGTGTGCTGCAGAACCAGCTTGTCACAGCTAACCCCATGAACTCTACAGCCCATACCTTGCCTTAACAATAGACCTAACTGTAGAAAATCTGTTCTCATGCATTCATTAAAATTAATCCAACTAATTGCTTCCCATGCTACACATGGTAAGCCAACATTACCGGCTCTGCAGCAAGCTAGGCGCTGGAAAAATAATTACCTAAATGGTATTTTTATATCCATTACTGGTCCAGGCGATGTTGAAATCTACAAAACCACAAGCACAAATACAGCTGTCACCGGGCAAGTTATGTAACAAGGTATTATTAATGAGATTGGAGGAGAGCGGCGTACAAGGAGTCACTTATAAAGCAGCAAAAACAAAAGATTTTATCTCATTAAAATAGGCCGATATCAGACAGGCCTGGCAACTGGAGGACGGTTCCTGAAGCTTTTCAGCAGCACATTGGAAATGTGAGCTTCGTATGAGCTTCATGGTCATTGCACCCAGAAATAATTGAGCGCTCTCCTTTTACAGGATTAAGGTTAAGACGCTGCATGTTCAGTCTCTCGCTGAGATGATGGTTAGATTGTACCAAAAAGGAACACCCATTGCCATATGTAATTGTGGCATTTTACACTTATATCGGACGTGGTGCCAAAGTCATCTGCCTTGGACTCAACTACGGTCTATGTACTTGTGAGGATTAGATTCAACTGCTCCTTGTCTGAGCAAAGTAATGAGAAATGGAGAGTTGTCAAAAAGGGACTAAAGCAGACCTTTCATCATGAATTAGGCTGGATTCACACCTATGGCATTTTTTGTGCTTTTTGCAGATTTGCACTACAAAACGAGTTCCATAGGAAATCATGTTATATGGACTGTAGTGCAAATCTGCAAAATGCAAAAAGCACTAAAACTGCATAGATGTGAATCCAGCCTTAAAGAGTCTCCAATGTCCTGATTTACCTTCATTTTTTTTAAATATAAAATTACAGTGATTCTAAAGGTTGTAATTTAACTTTTTTTTTTTTTTTTTTTTTATAATTTTGCACAGAGCAGCCCTGGTCCTCTTCTTTTTGAGTCTCCTGTTGGCAGTCCTGGCCCCTCTGCCAAGTACCCCCAATAGCAAGCCTCAGGGGCACTAGGCCAGGCTCACTCCCGAACCATGCACCTGTGAATGGAATGCATTAGGGTAAAAGAAACCTCCTGCCATTAGAACCATTTTAACAATTTAAAACCCCTTTTACATTGCCTGAGCCTGGGCGTCAGCGGTAAAGCGGCGCTATTTTGCATTAAAGCCACCGCAAAGCACTGCTACAGCAGCGCTATGCCAGCGGTATAGCTGTGCTGCCCCACTGATTTCAATGGGCAGGAGCGGTGTATACACTGCTCCTTCACAGCTCCAAAGCAGCTAGCAGGACTTTTTTTAGCGCCCTGCCATCGCACCGATCCAGTGTGATAGCCCTCGGGGGCTTTCACATTGGAGAGGCAGCAGCAACGGCTGTTTCAGGGCGCTTTGCAGGTGCTATTTTTAGCGCTGTAGTGCCTGCAAAGCGCTGCAAAGTGTGAAAGGGGTCCAAGATAGAAAACCTTTCATTGGTAAAAAACCTTCAGCACTTTAAAAAGGTAGAAGACCATTCATCATAAAAAAAAAAAAAAAAAAGTATATATATATATATATATATATATATATATATATATATATATATATATATATATATATATATATATATATATATATATATATTTACACATACATATACACACACATACACACACACACACACACAGTATCTCACAAAAGTGAGTACACCCCTGAAGTTTTTGTAAATATTTTCTCCTATTTTTTCATGTGACAACACTGAAGAAATGACACTTTGTTACAATGTAAAGTAGTGAGTGTGCAGCTTGTATAACAGTGTAAATTTACTGTCCCCTCAAAATAACTCAACACACAGCCAATGTCTAAACCGCTGGCAACAAAAATGAGTGCACCCCTAAATGAAACTTGAGGACAAACTGGATCCTAGTGAGGAGTGAAATCACCATTTTACGGCCTTAGAAAGCCTGAAGGCGGTGATTGATTTTCGGGGGTCCTGTACGGAGCTAGACTGCCAAAAAGTCTCACACGTGGTATCCTCGTACTCAGGAGAAGCAGCAAAATGTATTTTTGGGTGTAATTCACATATGCCCACAGCATGTTTGAGCAATAGATCATTTAGTGACGACTTTGTATATACAATTTTTTTTTTCAATCCGTTGCGACAAAAAAGTAAAATATTCAATGGGCTCAACATGCCTCTCAGCAAGTTCCTTGGGGGTGTCTTTCCAAAATGGGGTCATTTGGGGGGGGGGGGGTTGTACTGCCCTGCCATTTTAGCACCTCAAGAAATGAGATAGGCAGTCAAACTAAAAGCTGTGTAAATTCCAGAAAATGTATGTTTGTAGAGGCTATAACTTTTGTGCAAACCGATAATTATGTTTTTTTTTTTTTTTTTACCCGAGACATGTGGCTTAGTGCAAGATTAGTGCAAGTAAACAATGCCTCGGGTTTGGTGGTCCGTGAAAAAAAATGACATAACGTGAAAAAATGACATAACATCAGTGGACAGTAGGATAAGCAATAGTGCCCCATCACTGATATTAGTGGGAGGAAATATGCCCCCGTCATTGATGTCTATGGGGAGAGTAATGCCCCATCATTGGTGTCAATGGGAGGACTCATGGCTCACCGTCAGTGTCAGCGAAAGGAATGGTGTCTCAGTGGGAGGAATAGTGCCTCAAAGGTAGCGGTAAAGGCAAGCAAAGGGCCACATCTGGCCCACGGGTCGCAGTTTAGAGACCACTGTGCTACACAATACATGCTTCACAGTACACAAGTATGAATAAGGCCTATGTGTTTTCCAAAAGGCAGCCAACATTTAGAGCAGTCATTAGCCAACAAATGCATCATTCATTTGGTAATTTGGTAAACTGTACATGCTCAATAAATTCTTGGAATTGTTCCATTCCTGGTGTCCTAATAACGAGAATTTTCCCCTCTTACATAATACAAACATTACATACACATGCAAGAGAATTACAAACACACCGTGTCCTGCAACTTTCACTAGAAGTGAGCCAAGTTTTTTTTTTTTTTTATTCAGCCGAAATTCAGCTGTTTCAAACATGCTGACCTTCACAGCAACCCGGGACCACAGCAACAAAAATGCATTATAGGGCCACCCAAATGTGATATGATGAACACAAAAAGTTGACAGGCATTCATGTTTTACTTAAAGTGGTTGTAAACCCTTACAAACCACTTTGACCTACAGGTAAGCCTAGATTAAGGCTAACCTGTAGGTCCAAGAAATATCTCCCAAACCTATACGGTTTAGGAGATATTTGCCCGAAGACGGGCACCGCTGTCTACCGCGCATGCGCCGTAGACAGCGGCGCGCAGGCGCACTGAGCGGGGCATCGTCGATGACGAAGATGCCGAGCAATGCTGCGCGTCTCGGCTCCCGTGCGCAGTGACGTCATCGCTGCTCCAGCGAATCACAGCGCCGGAGCAGCGAGACCCACGAAGACCCACCAAGAAGATGGACGCTCGGAACTACAGGGGACAGTGGTGACTTCGCTGGCTCCTGTGTCAGGTAAGTGACACATAATGGACTACTATGCAATACATAGTAGTCCATTATGCTTTGCCTTTGCAGGGAATGAAAGAGGAAGTAAACTCATCAGGGTTTACTTCCTCTTTAAATTTTATTTGTTTAAAGTGTTGCGTGACCACGCAAGTGTCAAATGAAGCAAAGCAGTGCCATAGCACAAAAAATGGCCTGGTCACGGAGGGGGGTAAATCTTCTGGAGGTCAAGTGGTTAAGAGGACAGATATATATATATATATATATATATATATATATATATTTTTTTTTAGGGAAATTAAAGATGAATTCCTTGATAAATTCTTTTGATCGGTACTCACCTCTCCACCGGCTTCCGGGTCTTCAGGGAGTTCCGTCAGAGATCTGGTGACGTCAAGGACATCGCTGTCACTGGACTCCTCCCCCTTCCCCAAGTGCCTCCGTCTGCTAACGAACGGAGGGGGGGGGGTAGTCCGGTGACGTTGATGTTCTGATTGAACGCAACGTGTATGGGGGAGGAGCTACGCATGGCGTCACCTGCCATTGACCTACGGAACTAACACAATTGCCAGCTTTACATGCTGTGTTTTTATCATCTTTATGTGAGTAGTTTGTGTTGGAACACAAAAATGAAATCTTATACTTAAGCGGTGAGCACTTAGATCTTTTCTTTCTACCCATGACCTGGCGTCCTTGCTGAGATCTAAGGAGACGCGAGAGAAGTTTATGGTCCATGTTAACTTGCATGACCACCTGTTTGCACAGGGGTCCATGCCATAAGGTGAGAGTGATTAGTTAGACCTAGGACTTAAATGACTTACGTCAGTGCTACAGTTTGAATTTAAAAAGTATTTGTGTGAACTGTGAAGTTAAGTCATGGATTGTGGAAACGAACTAGTGTCAGGTGATTGTATATAGTGTACACCACATTTACCACTGACTAATGCAGAGTTGCAATGCAAGGAGATCAGCTAAAAGTAGTTGGATCTGTATGTGCGTTATAATTAATCGAAATTAGTAGATGAAAAAAAATAAAATAAAATCAGTTAATCAAACACAAAAATTTTAATCGGTAACAGCCCTAATTTTTTTCATTTGGTATTTAGGTGTGAATCCCTATTCGTGTTTTAGGTGTTAGGGTGTGTGTGTATATATATATATATATACCAAAACAAAAAGGGTATATTTTAAAACCGGCCTATCATATACCTCTCTGCGCCAAACTAAGACCTTCACACACTCCCTCAATATATATATATATGTATATGCACCAATCTATATGGTGCACCCACATATATAAAAACAAAGATTTTACTATATGCAGATGCCTGCAATAATAATAATTATAAAACCACAGTAAACTAAATAATGACTGCTAAGTATATTAAAACCTAACAGTCCGGACAAAAATAGCAGCCGTTAAAAAATTAACATACAAATACATAAAAAAGTAATACAAACAATTCATCAAGATAAATCTGAGAATATCCGCATTAAAACAGCGCTCTGTAGAAAGTCCTTTACAGAAATAGCAATGTACGAGCAATCACTAAAAAGTTCTTAATGTGCAGATAAGGTGTCTATAGTGATCTAATCAGCATTGCACGGTGATCAAAGTGCTGTCGACCTTTCTTCCACCATAAACCGGGAGTGCGTCACCACATGCGATGCGTACCCCCTAGGGGGTTAAACTCACCAGACACTGCTGAAAACACAAGCCTTAAGGAGTAGTCACTTCCTTGAGTATGGTAATATATCACCTTAGCGTTGCAGTTCCAAACAGTCCTCCAAGTTTGTCATAAAAATAAAACAAAGTGTGCACATAGCATAATACTGTTTTATTTTTTAAAAGGTTCGCACAAAATAATAAAATCACCCATTTAAATATCTGCGTACATTGTTTAAAACATCATCAGCATTTCAAAATTGTGTACTTCACCGATTATTCAGATCCCCGAGCCATCCACAAGTGTTCCTCTGTGTACACTGTGCATCACTTCCTGGTCTGTGGTCAGCGGTGGAGCGCACACCTCACTTCCGGTAGCGTCGTGTAGGCCACGCCCTGACGCGTTTCGTCACTTCCGACTTCAACAGAGGGCGTTATCTGCACATTAAGAACTTTTTAGTGATTGCTCGTACATTGCTATTTCTGTAAAGGACTTTCTACAGAGCGCTGTTTTAATGCGGATATTCTCAGATTTATCTTGATGAATTGTTTGTATTACTTTTTTATATATATATATATATATTATTATTATATAGATATATATATATATATGTATTTTTTTTCTGAATAGCAACAGAGTCACTTAAAGTCATGCAGAGGCGTGTCACAACAGACAAGATGTTGCTGCCAACTGTGTAATAGAATGTGCAATCCACATTTCATCCTCTAATTACAGCTGAACAATCCTTGTTGCTGCTGCTGATGATTGGACAAGGTCTGAACAGTGCAATACCTGACATACACCGGGAAGCAGCCTTACAGGAGTGTAAGGCACATTGCATCCAGGATATGAGCTCACAGCTCCTGACACAATGCTGTCTTGTAACACACAACAGACCTGAATTGTGATGAGACATTGGAAGGAGACATGGCTTGTCCCATTGGCTCATTACATTGATATTTGGACATGTGAAAACAGGCATTACAAGGACAGCACATGGTTTCTGAGAAGAGATTGTACAAGTTGCTAGAAGAGAAATATATCCAAACTGACTGCTGTGGAAGAAACACATCTGAAAGGAAAGCCGGGCCCTGACTGATTAAAGCGGAGGGCCACCCTAAAATAAAAAATGACATTAAAATTCTACAAAAAATATATTAAAAAAAATGTGAAAACATTTTTTTTTTACTTACCAGAAACCCCTGTTGCTGGGCAGACTTCCTAATCTGCCTCTTCCTATTCCACGGCACGGTTCTGTTACTTCCTTCTCTTCGGCGAGCTGCCCCGTTGTATTCTGGGACATGTGTGTAACCCAGAAAACAACGGGGCCATTCACAAAGCGCTGCGCGACTCGCCCAATGCGCAGTAGGAAACGGGCAGTGAGACTGCAAGGCTTCATTGCCCTTTTCCCTTAGTTAGGATGGCGGCACCGGCACCCGATCCGATGGACGGATCAGCCTTGGGAGGCTGACATCGCAGGCTCCCTGGACAGGTAAGTGTCCTTATTAAAGGTCAGCAGCTACAGTGTTTGTAGTTGCGGACTTAAAAAAGAAAAAACTGGAACACTGCTTTAGGTCTAGGTTCACATCTATGCGGCTGCACTTGATGCGGTTTTCAGGCACGTTTTGCAGTGCGTTTAGCGGTTCTAAACCCTCGTTTTTTATGCATTTTGTGTTTTTTTCCACCCTCTTTAACCACTTGCCGAGCAGCCACCGTCATTATACTGCAGCAGGTGGGCTCATTCCCGCGAATCAATGTAGCTGTATGTCGGTCTGTTTTACAGCTATGGCAGGCGCGCTGCACGGCGGGGGAACGGATGTGTGTGGCCAGCTTCTGCGACATCCGCCGGCCACCCGCAATGGCTCCACAGAGAGCCAGAACGGGGATCTGTCAATGTAAACAAACAGATCCCCGTTCTGATTGGGCAGAGTGATCGTCTGTTCCTAGTGATTAGGAACAGCGATCGCTCTCTACTCCTAGTCAGTCCCCTCCCCCCCCCACAGTTTGAAACACCTCCCAGGGAACACATTTAACCCCTTGATCACCACTAGTGTTAACCCCTTCCCTGCCAGTGTCATTTATACAGTAATCAGTGCATTTTTATAGCACTGCTCGCTGTATAAATGTCACTGGTCTCAAAAAAGTGTCCGATCAGTCTGCCGCAATGTCGCAGTCCCACTAAAAAAATAATAATAATTATTATTATAATTAAAAAGGGAAAAATCTATCCCCTATTTTCTAGACACAACTCCTCCCCAAAAAAGTGTCTGATCATTCCGCCGCTATGTCGCAGTCCCACAAAAAAAAAAAAAAATTAAAAAAATAATAATAATTATTATTATAATAAAAATGGCAAAAATCTATCCCCTATTTTGTAGACACAATAACTTTTGCGAAAATCAATCAATATATGCTCTTGGAGATTTTTTTTTACCAAAAATATGTATTAGAATACATATTGACCTAAACTGACCTGAACATGGGGAGGGGGGGATGAGCGCCCACCCCAAAGTACCTTGCCCTCATGTTAATAGGGACAAGGGTCTCTTCCTGACAACTGTGGGCTGTGATTGTCGGGTCTGCAGGCGGGGGGCATATCGGAATCTGGATGCCTCCTTTAACAAGTGGGCCTCTAGATCCCACCCACCCCATGTGAATGAGTATCGGGTACTTCATGAAACGTAAAAAAGAGATGGTTTTTGACAAGTCCTTTATAACAAAAGAAGCCCCTGGCCGTCTACTCCCCAAGCTGTCTTCTACTGCGCCGGTAGTTACCCCCTAAAAACAAAAAAGGCCGCTGTTCTACTGAGGCTGTCTTCCTCTTGTGTTGTCCCCCGCTGTCTGGTACCTCTTATATACTCATGGGGTGTGGCCATCTGATGACGTCAACCGGAGAGCCACCCCTTGTGACGTTACGCGTCATCACAAGGGACGGGCTTTCCGGTGACATCACTGGATGGCCTCACCCCATGGTGTATTTAAGAGGTACCAGATTTAACCCCCCCCCCCCCCCCCATGACCAGTCAATTTTTTGCAATATGGCACCGTGTTACTTTAACTGACAATTGCGCGGTCATGCCACGCTGTACTCAAATACAATTTCTGTCTTTTTTCTCCACAAATAGAGCCTTCTTTTGGCAGTATTTGACCATCTCTGCGTTTTTTGTTTTTTTTTTTTGCTCCAAAAAACAAATTTTGAAAAAATAAATAAAATTTGAGGTGCACCGAATGGAACTTTTGGTGCCGAAACCGAAAATTTAGGATGAACTTGACCTAAACTGAAAATGACAGTATTAAAAAAATATATATTTTTATATATAATTATATTCGACTTTTTAATCAATATCATGAATTTAAATGAATATAAAATTATTGTCGGCCATTATTGGCACATGCATTTTCAACGCCATTATCAGAACCCCTTTCTTTATCGGCAAAATGCCAAAAAATCATCATTTGTGACGTTTATATCTGCCTAGGGTTCGGTTTTAATAAACTGAAGCAAAACTTAGCGAGTTGCCCATACCCTTAAAATAAATTTTTATTTCAATGAACGATTTTGGGCACTAGGACAATTGATGCATTCTGGTCCAGATTCTGCAAGGTAGTGTCACAGTACAAGCAACGTCCCCGTCAAAGTGCGATTATTATCTTGCTTGACATTTAAACCAAAATACAGCTTAGAGATATAAACTCCGCCAGCCCCGCAGCCACGTATTTTTAGTCTCTCTTAAACAAACAGGCTCCGTTAAACTTTGCCACCAAATATAGGCAATATCCCAGTGAGAACATTTCATCATCAGTGTGCTAACTTGTTTACTGCATTCGGATTCTTGGAATGAGAGGCAGGAGGGCATTTTAAAGGTCTGTGGCTCAATGTACATATAAAAAGCATAGAACAAAACAAAAGGAAAAAAAAAGAAAAAAAAACTTACAATGCAGATAACCTTCAGAAAAAAAGCCATACTCAGTTTTTATAATCTATGATTTGCATTTCAAAGAAGTGCAAACACTGTAAATAACTATAAATTCGTGCTGCAAAAAGACCTCACTGCGGACCTTGACCCCCATTTTCCCCAATTTAATCTTTACACACCCCCTGTAACTAAATTGCATAGTTTTTTTTTTTTGTTTACTAATTTAATATCTCTTTAGGGCTCATGCACACAGACATTCCCATATTTCTATTTAAAGTAGAGGTACGGGCAAAGCTTTTTTGTCCATACGTCTCCTATAGATCAATAGAAGTGCAGTTCCACTCTAAACTCCTGTGCCCCCTATTTCAGCCAACAGTGGGTAAAGCCAGGCTCAGGAAAGTTCCTGACCATATGGTCGGGATCCACCCAGATGCCTGAATCAGTACATGGCTCAGCCTCTCCATCATCCACTGAGATCCGGAGCAAGCCCCTCCTACCTGGCTCCACAGCCCAGTGCTCCAGTAAGTGCTGGAGGGGAGAGCAGAGAGCCACTGACTGATAGCCATGGCTATCTGCTCAGAGCAGAGGTGAGAACTGAGTGATCAGCAGCGTTTCATCGCTCAGTTCTCAGTGCAGAGCCGGCAGGGCACAGATGCAGCACTGCATCCACCTAGGTGTGTATAAATGTTTATTTTTCCTTAAATCCCGAACTTCTCTTTTAACCCCTTCAGATCTGCGCTATAGCCAAATGACGGCTACAGCGAGGAACTACTTTGCCAGGAGGCTGTCAATAGACGTTCCTCCCCTTTGCACGGTCCCCGCGCGCCCCCCCAGTGAGACTTGGGTGATCACAGATCGTGTAAGGGGCTGATCCTGACACCCCTTACCATGTGATCACCGGCTTCTGTGCTCTGTCCCGAAGAGGAAGATGCACAACCATCTCATTTGTGCCCACCAGTGCTGCTTGCCAGTGCCCACAGTGCATAACAGTGCCACGAATCAGTGCCCACCAGTGCATAACAGTTCCAGCAATCAGTGCCACCTATCAATGCCCATGAGTGCCACCCATCAATGCCCACCAGTGGTACCAATCAGTGACACCTATCAGTGCTGCCCATCAGTGTCACCTACCAGTGCTGGGCAGTGCCCATCACTGCCACCTATCAGTGCCACCTATTAGTGCATTTCAGTGCCACTTATCAATGCCCTTTAGTGCGGCAAATCAGCGCCACCTATCAGTGCCCACCAGTTCCGCTTCTCATGAGTGCCACCTTATCAGTGCCGCCTCATCAGTGTACATCAATGAAGGAGAAAAATTACCTGTTTGCTAAATTTAATAGCAAAATATAACATTTTCGGTCTTTTTAACAAAAAACAAAAGCCCAGAGGTGATCAAATACCACCAAAAGAAAGCTCTATTTGTGTGAAAAAGAGTTTTGTATGACTGCGCAATTGTCATTCAAAGAGTGACAGCGCTGAAATCTGAAAATTGGTCTGGACAGGAAGGGGGGGGGGGGGTTAAGTGCCCAGTAAGCAAGTGGTTAAAAACAGTGCAGCACTATTTCATAGGAATAATCGTACAACTTACACTTTTTTTTTTAACCTGATATGCAGTAACCAAAATCATAAATCATGGACTACATGTCCCATAGTACCTTGCTGCCTACAAGCGGAGATTCCTGTACTGACTCCACCTCCTATCAGCACCTGTAGTTCAGAAGGCAGGTTCTGTGAAATGTGTGACCCAGCAGTGACTACTTAAAGTACCTAGTGACTACGTGTCACAGAATTCCAGGAAGTAAATGTGTGGGGATCATAAAGTAAGTTTAGACTTTAAGTGTTCAGATTAACCGCTTCCGGACCACCCTTTGCATATATACTGAGGCAGTGTGGGCCACCTGCGCAAAATCTTGTACCTGTAAATGATTTCATGCTGATTGGCTCCTGCTGTGATTGGACACAGTGGGAGCCAATCAGTGGGTCCGGTGGCCACAGCGACCTGGCGATTGTTCTGTGGAGAGACGGAGAAGTGGTGTGCCTATGTAAAAAAGGCAAACCGCTGATCTGTCAGGGAGCAAAAGAGAGATCTTATAGCTGAAACACAACCTCTCTTTGTCTCCAGTGCATGCACCCCCCCCCCCCCCCCCCCCAGTTAGAAAGAACCTCCCAGGCACACACTTAACCCCTTGATCACCCCTGATGTTAACCCCTTCCCTGCCATTTATATATATATATATATATATATATATATATTTTTTTTTTAAGCACTGATCACAATATTGGTATCACTGGTCCCCAAAAAGTGTCACTTGGTGTCCAATTTGTCCGCCGCAATGTAGCAGTCCCACTAAAAATCGCTAATCTCTGCCATTACTTTTAAAAATAGAAATAAAAATAAAAATGCCATAAATATATCCCATAGTTTGTAGACGCTTTAACTTTTGCGCAAACCAATCAATATACTCTTGGGACTTTTTTTGTACCAAAAATATGTAGTAGAATAAATATTGGCCTAAATTGAAGAAGACATTTGATTTAAAAAAAAAAATTTATTGGGAATATTTTATAGCAGAAAGTAAAAAAATGTTTTTTTATTCAAAATTGTAAGTCTTTTTTTGTTTATAGCGCAAAAAAAAAAAAAAAAGGAGGTGATCAATTACCACCAAAAGAAAGCTCTATTTGTGGGGAAAAAAAGGATATAAATTTTATTTGGGTACAGTGTTGCACGACCGCCCAATTGTCAGTTAATACACGGTCATCATCGGCTGCATCTACAGCAATTCTCTCCTAAACGGTGTACTTTTAGGAGATATTTACAGTACTTATAGGTACGTTTTAATATATGCATGGAAGCTTACTCCCACTTAATAGGAGTCTGCTAAAAGTAATTAAAATACAGTGTGGAAATGAACATCTGATTTTAAAATTTGACCATAGATACGTTTTAAGAAAAACAATGACACATTCACATTAATTAAACAGATGAAATGATTTCCAACATTCCTAAAACTTTTTTCTATTAGAAAGTTCTTGTCCAGTTCAAGTTGCTGTACTGTAAGGCCCGGGACGCCATAATCAGTGATGTATCCAGTGAGCGAACAAAATTGCGACTTGCATCAGGTGACCATGTTGCTCTGACCGGTCTTGCACAACATAAGGAGGAATGTTTTGAAAATAAACATGATTGTGAAATGGAAAATGTACTGTAGCTGTGTAAATAATAATGATTAAAGGGGACCTGTCAAATGGTAAATAAACTGATTCTAGTGGAACTTGAAAATAAAAAAGGAAAACACTAAAACAAGTAAACCTGCAGTATATTCTGCACAGCTTTATTGTCTAGTGCAGCCTTTCAACCAGGGTGCCGTCAGGTTACTTCAGGGGTGCCTTGGCAAAACGCCTAACATTTTTTCATTTGGCCAAAAATTCTATACAAACCAGTGGGTGGATAAAGCCCGACTTTTAGTTACTCAAAGTTCATTGTCCACCATTACAACCTTCTATCCACCGTTGTCCCAACAACGTCATTGGTTGATAAGGAGAACATTGGGCGCCTGCACAGTATCCTTGCTTGCCCCTCTCCATCAGCACTGAAGTCACATTAGCTGAATGAAGGAAGGGAAACTGAGGCAGAAGAGAAACCTCAGAATACTAGTCAGTACCAGTGTGCAAAGGTATAATTTGCTTTGGAACAATAAATCACCTCTAGCATTGGGTGTCCTATAAATTTGGATGTTGGTGCGTTATGTAAAATTATTAGTGTAATTTTTTACATTTTAGAATGGGGGGCCTTGAGATTGTGGACTGAATTTGTAGGGGGGGAGTCGTGCTGTACCTAAACCCGCCCTCCTCCTCCTTTCTCTTGTCGGCCTTCCCTCTCGTATGACGCTTCTGAATGGATGAATGAATGAAATACTTGTATAGCGCACAATGCAAACTGAATCGCCTCTAGGCGCTGTGGCGAGCTTTGATCATCTGCTAAAAGAGGAAGGTCTTGAGTTTTTTCCTAAAAGCCAGGTGATTTTCTTCCAGGCGGATGTTGATTGGTAGAGCATTCCATAGCCGAGGCCCTTGGACAGCGAATCTCCGATCCCCCTTGGATTTATACCGGGCTTTGGGCACGAGGAGGAGGTTTTTGTTGGCTGATCGGAGACTGCGGTTTGGTGTGTAATGATTTATTTTCTCCATTAGGTATTGCGGAGCTTCTCTATGCACGCATTTGTGGGTGAGGCAAAGGGTCTTGAACGTGATCCGATTTTTTACGGTTAGCCAATGTAAGCTCCTCAGCGAAGGAGAGATGGATTCCCAGGTTTTTTTTCCTGTTATCAGCCTTGCTGCCGTGTTTTGGATCAGTTGTAATCGCGCAAGTTGATATTGTGGTAATCCTATGTAAAGCGAATTTGCGTAGTCCAGCTGCATGGACTGGTCTTTGGGGGGGGGGGGGGGACAGTTAAAAGAGGGGGCCCGTTCCTTGTGCCTATCCGGGGTGGGGGTTAATTTAATGTTAGGGTCTTTTTTTAGGGTGTTGGTACCAGCATACAGTAAAGTAGAGGGGTTAGGGGGGAGGTCTGGTGTCTGCCTCATGCAGGTCAGGGTGAGCGAGCAGGTGCACCAGAGCCAGCCATGGTGGGTCAGCAGGTGAGGCTCAGGACTGGCTTCATACAGCATGGGCAACAGTCATCTTGGGTTAGCTATACATGTTAATTATTCACACGTCTGTCATATATTTTCTTTTAGGACACTGATAGGAGTGTGTACATGTGTACACGTTCCGCCAATCTGTGTTCAATGCAGAAGTGCTCAGTAAGTGACATGCATCCAGGATTCTTACAGTCTGGGTTCAGAAGTGTTACTTATATTGTTACACAGGTTTTCCTTGGTGACGGTCGCTTAGGGGGTGCTTGGGGTTGGACCTTAGGCGAGATGGTATGGCATGGTAGGTTTGATTGGGGCTCCTGTCCTTTATAACAGTCAAGTCTCACACGGTTCAGGGCCACGCGAGGGGGGGGGGGGGGAGTGGGTTTCTGCGGCAGCATGTTCCACTGGCCAGGTCATCAGCGCAGGGCACGCTGCCACAGTCATGAGGTAGTTCAAGGTTATTGGCTTTGTTGTCATCAGCCCATGACTCGGACTCTCGAGTCAAGCTGGATGCTGCAGCTCTGGTTGACCTGTGCATGTGGGATGAGTTCTTCCAGCGTTGAAACGGGATTTCTATGTTTATCACTGCAGAGTCCATAGCCTTTCCTCAGGTTGTGACAGATGCAGCAGCCACTGTAGGTTATGCTGCCATTTTTGGCACCCACTGGCTTGCGGGGGCTTGGCCGGAGGAGATCTTTGCTTCCCAGGGTTTACAGAGTCTTCAGCTTTGTGGAGTAGGTTTTGGTCGGGGGAAACTGTTTTCTCAATTTGACAATCAAGCTGATGTGGAGATCATCAACAAAGGCAGATCTAGGTCATTAATCATCATGTCCTTCGTACGCAGGCTGATTTGGCTGTCCCTGCAGTTTCATTTTCACATGCATTGTAGGTTTATCAGTGGGGCAGAGAATATAACAGCAGATGCTCTATGGAGCCACGCTCCATAGACACACACAGCGGGGCTTAACTCGGTCCCCAACTTCCTTCTCACTGCATTTGATTGACAGCAACAGGAGCCAATGGCTCCTGCTGTTGCTTGAGTCCTGTGTCAAAAGAGAGAGAGGAGAAGAGCAGCCATGCACAGTGCTGGATCTTTTCTCCCCTATCTTCCCCTTCATGGGGGGGTATGGAGACAGAAAAACAGAAAATGGTTTCTACCTTAATGTAAAGAATGCATTAGGGTAAATAAAGTTTTTAGCTTTAGTATTACTTTAATCTCTTATGCAATGTTTATACTTTCGTTTGGGGGGCAGTTTTTCCACACATTCTAGGATTGCCACCACGTCTGCAAAACATGCGCCTTTCATGGCGCTCTTTGGGCAACTTCTGGTTGTCTGTCAGCTTGTGCAGCACAAACCATAAACAGATCTTCCACTTACCCAAATCTTTGCGGACGATGGTGTGCACCATGTCCTTGCAAATACCCAATTCCTCCGCCATCCATTGTAGGGTCAGTTGCCGATCTCGTGCCAGCATTTGTTGCACTCGCTCGATCATATCTGGGGTTCTGCTGGTCGACGGCTGACCATCTCCGTTTTCCCCAACTTGTAGCAGAACTTGATGTTCACTTGTTTCTCCATTGCACTTTGACCCTACCTCTCAAACAGACTACTTTGGACCGCCTGCAGAGGGTTTACCCTGACGGTCATGTGTAATCCATGCTTCTCAATGTGTCTCTGGATATCCATGTGAATGCGTGCGCACCTGGCCCATGGTGCTGTTGCGTTATCAGACCATTCACCAAACTTTTTAGACACACCTCATATTTTGTCAAACTCTGGACTAATCCCATTGGAGGTTCTGATGTTGAACTTTACAGATACAAGTTTCCTTCCAACCGGGTTAACAATATGACTTAGAAAAATAGGAAGTTGAAAGTAAAGGTTTTAATTAACCAATAAACGTATACTAAACCTGGAATGGTGGAGTTGAGAAGTTTGTGGTCTTATATAGTCATAACATCTGCTGCTTTTCTTGTGTTCATGCTACAAGAGGTGTTTGTATGCCCCAGAGGTTAGATCATGGCGTAGTTTCACAATAATAATTCAGCCTATAATACCTGGGCATGCTGTTTCCATTACTGACAATGAAAGAAGACATGTGGATTGTTTTATCTGCTCTCTGCAATAATTAACATCATCTGCAATTAGTCGTGACCAGCATCATATGAAACCAATATAGAAGCACATGTGCATGTTTAAGGTGGGCGGCAAAGGTCACTCTGGTGGCAGCTTGAAAGATAAATGTGAAGAGTTATTATTTAACATACTGATGCATAACTTATTCAGGACATAATCACATATGCACAATACGAAATAAATCCCACCTGCAGCATTCTCATGTTCTTAATGGCCTTGAATCTTTGCATGCAACAATGTGAGCTAGTGTGATCGCAGGTTCCAACAACCCCTTCCCTCTGTGCCAGCTGCAGCCTTGCCCACGCAGCTGAGCATGAAAGTTAACCTGCATATCAGAGAATCTTATGACAAGATGCAGCCCCCCTCAATAGTCTTGAAAGAAGCTATAAGAATAAGTTTTCATGACATAATCCATTAATCTCCGTTCCAAAGCCGAGTCTTCCCGCTGCTACCTTAGAGTGTTACTAAACCCACAACAGTAAAATCAGTCTGTATATGCAGTAAAGCATGCGTGTTATACTCACTGTGGAACCTAAGAGGTTATCCTACGCATTTTGTAAAAAGTCAGTTTGACCCTGTCTTCTCTGATCTTTCCCTTCTTCTAGTGTCCCCAAGCCACCTGCTGAGAGAACAGAGCCCTAGGAGGCACTCTGCACATGCTCAGGTTGCTGTATATTGCTAGAGATTTTTTTTTCTGGGACGGTGCCTGTATGATCGGCACAGGGCCAAATCAGCACATTCCAGGGGGTCAGGGGTCATGCAACCTCATAGGCCAGTCAGAGGAGAATGAAAACTCCTTTTAAAAGCTTTAAACAGTGCCTGGACGGACACTAATAGAAGTCACAAGACTGCTACACTATATTACCAAAATTATTGTGAGGTAGTGAGCCATTCAACAGTAAGTGGATTCAAACATGCTTGGGACAAACACAGATCTACCGTATTTATCGGCATATAACATGCGCTGGCGTATAACGCGCACCCCAAGTTTAGGAGGGAATTTTAAGGAAAAAAACTTTTAGGAGGGAAATTTAAGGAAAAAAAACTTACATTTAAATGCCCATCAATGCAGCCTTATCAGTGTCCATCTGAAGCCTTGTCAATGTCATTTGCAGCCTTGTCATGCAGCCTGTCCGTCATTGCAGCCTTGTCATGCAGCCTGTCCGTCATTGCAGCCTGTCCATCATTGCAGCCTTGTGATTCGTTGTCATCCTTTATTTTTAAAAATGGCGCCGCCGAGATGTCCTGTGTATCTCAGCGGCGCCCGTTAGTTCTCGGCCGCCTTCGGCCATACTGGGCGGCTTTGGGCCACCTTCGGCCTTTCCTCGTGGCTTTTGGCCGCTTCGGCCATTCTCCGTGGTTTCGGCCCCTGAGAAGGGCTGAAGGTGGCCGTAAGCCGCCGAGGAAAGAGCAGAAATTGCGGAGGATCGGCGTATAACACGCACCCACGATTTCCCCCTGATTTTAAGTGGAAAAAAGTGTGTGTTATACGCCGATAAATACGGTATATCAGGGGTCTCCAAACTTTCTAAACAAGGTGCCATTTTATTGTCCTTCAGACTTTAAGGGGGCCAGATTGTGGACAGCGGGAGTGGAAATTTTATTGGCATCAGTGGGAGTAAACATTGCCACATCTGGTATTAGGGAGAGGAATAGTGGCCAATTATGGGTATCATAGGGAAGAGTATTTGGTGTCAGGTGGTAGACCAATGCCTCATATTAGTGGGAGAATTAGTACCCCAAGGGCAGAAAAAAGTAAAGCAAAGGGCTGCATCCAACCACTGTGCTGCAATTCGGGGACCACTGATCTATACTCAGCCAATAAAAGGTAAAAATATTAGGGTTGCACCGATACTAGTATCGGTGCTGATACCAAGTATTTACACAAGTATTGGTACTCGTGCAAATGCACCGATACCTGAAACTGATACTTTCAGGCTCGGTTCTTTGAGCTGTCTCCCCAGTGTTAAAGAAATCCGGTAATTGGAGCGGTCAAAAAAAATAAAACAAAAAGAAACATTATTTCTTTTTGTATATTTCTGTTTCTTCATCTGCAGATCAAAGGGATGAACAAATGTTCCTCTGTTTAACCCCTTAGTAACCGTTAATTTACTCTAATCAGCCTTAATTAACTCCCTATTCTCCTCCATTTAATTATTATTTTCCTGCTTTTTTTTCTTTTGTTCACGTCTATTTTATAAACGATAAACAATTTAAACTTATTTTTGTTTGCTTTGTTATTGAATATTTTTACACATATATAAACATATATTTGCACATTTCACATTGAAAAAGCGCTAATTATTTCATTTGTAAAAAACTTTTCAATGCTTTGTACCATTGCTGACAGCTACAGTTAAAACAAAACAGGTATTGGTAATTGGTATCGGCGAGTAATAAAAAAAAAAAAAAAAAAAAAAAGTATCAGTACTTGTAATCATTGTAAAAATATGGTATTGGTGCATCCCTAATATATATATATATATATATATATATAAATAAATAAAAGGGAGGACAGACTCGATGGACTGCTTGGTCTATTTTTCTGTCGTCACTTTTCTGTGTTTCTATATTGGATTCCTGCCCTGGTTCCCCACTGCACTCAGTGGTTTTTCCCTATGACCCCTACATCAGTACAGTGTAGGGCTGCACGATTCTGGCTAAAATGATAATCAGGATTTTTTTTGCTTAGAAGATAGATCACGATTCTCTTGGCGTAACATCATCTTTTACATTAAAACAAAAAAATTGGGCTGACTTTACTGTTTCTTTTTATTCATTGAAGTGTATTTTTTCCCAAAAAATAGCGTTTGAAAGACTGCTGGGCAAATACAGTGCGACATAAAATATTGCTGCAACTGCCATTTTATTCCCACAGGGACTCTGCTAAAATATATATAATGTTTGGGGGTTCCAAGTAATTTTCTAGCAAAAAAGAATATTGATTTTAACTTAAGAAACAAGTGTCAGAAAAACATTTAGACTTTAAGTGGTTAAACTTCCTGCAATTACACCCCATTTAAAAACTTGGCAGACTGCCTGGATTTTTTTCTTTACACAGAAGTTTCCCTTTAATCTAAGAAAGAAGTGTTAGTTACAATGTTTCATTTTAAAAACTTGGCAGACTGCCTGGATGTTTTCTTTTGACAGCTGAGTGAGCAGATAAGTCTCTCCACTTGTTATATGAAAGAATCGGCAAACTCTGCAATAGAGATTGTAAAAGGGGTTGAATCGAGATCACGATTTTTTAACGATTAATTGTGCAGCACTAGTACAGTGTCTTGTAGTGTCATAGGGTTCAGTGGGAGTAACTACTGAGTGTAGTGGGGGGTCACAGGAGATTAACTCTCCTTAAGTATTGGATTTGGCAGTTTCTTCAGCCCTTGGTGCACTGCAGAAGGTTTTGGTGGCTTGGGCTGAAGGAGAAGGATGTATCAAGCTCATCATTGAAGGCCGCTTTATTTTAGATACTGGTTTTAGTAATATAGTTACTAACTGAAAACCAAGCTTCCAAAGCACAGAGGTTCCACTGTAAGATATCCCTGTACACACACATATATTATATCCATTGCACAGTATGACAAGGGCATAATGGAATACACACAGACATATGTGTGTGATTCCTTTCATGTCCTGTCCTTCATCACTCTTTGAAATAAACACATGGGTTTATGGCAGCAAAATATGTTGTGTTGTGCTTTCTCCTCTCAATTCTTCCATTCATCGATGGATCCTGTAGTCTTGCTGCCAAACACATAAGGTGTGGAGGAATAACGCAGTGCAGACAACCCGCCCTTCTATTCATCCCCCAGAAGTGGAAACAGATGTGATTGACGCTGTCCGCTGCAAATGTTATGTCACAATGAACTGCTGACGTCTCTGCTTTGTAAACTGAACCGCTAATACCGCTGTCAGCTGTCCATGGCCTCCCGTTTAGGAACCGTGTCAACAACAGAATATTCAAGAGGACCTGTCACTTACAAAAAGGCCACCACGCTTCTGTCACAATTAGCTGACAGCTTCAAAACACAGCTCTATAAATGGACCGAGGAAAGGAAGTCAGTAGGTGTCATGTCTCTTTTTGTAGATTTAGAAAGGAAACCGGGTGTTCTGAAGGAATGGTTGTGTTCTCCCAGAGGACCAGGGTAATGCCAAATCAGTACTGATGATCAGTACTATCTTCCAACATGGTAAAAAGTGAACCCGTGCTTTGTCACCAGTAGGGATGAGCTTCGCGTTCGAGTCGAACGTACGTTCGACTCGAACATTGGCTGTTCGTGCGTTCGGCGAATTCCGAACGTTTTGGCCGTTCGCGTCAAAATTCGAGTGACGCGCGCGCGGACCATAATGCACTGCGTTGGCGCAGTGCATTGCTGCCCGATGATTGGCCAAGCATGCACTGTGACCCCGCATGCTTGGCCAATCGCAGCGCCGGCAGCGAGGAGAGCCATGATTGGCCACAGGCATCCTGCCTGTGGCCAATCATAGCTCAGGCTGTGTAGTGCACGCCCCACACTATATAAGGCCGCCTTTGAGGCGGCCTCGTGTAGTGTGTTACTTAGCATCTGAAGCAGTGGGTGTTCTGTGTACCTTCAACACAGTACACACCAATCGTTTTTGGCTGATTTCCTATCTTGCTGCTGTGTAGTGGTTGTTGTCTGTGCCCTGACTGCAGTATACACCACTATATTCACCTCGCCTATATAGCTAGTGATCTAGCTTTAACCACTTAACAACTGCCCATTGCCAATTAACGGCTTCAGGGCGGTTGTTTAACTCTGCATCCGTGACCGCCGGGTCGCATCACGGATCACGGTAAACGGCCGCTCATAGCGGCCGTTTACCACGTGATTGCTCCGTCAAATGACGAAGTGATCACTTGGAAACAAACCGGCGTCATGTTATGACGCCGGTTCCTCCCTCCCCTCTCTGTACCGATCGGTACAGCGGAGGGGAAAGAGATCGGTGTCAGCAGCGATGTGGGCTGCATCTGCAGTGCCCACATCGCTGCTCACCGAATTTAACCCCTCAATTCCCTGCCAATACTCTGCAATACCAGTGCATACTCTGCAGTACCCTGCCATTACTCTGCAGTACCCCGCCATTACTCTGCAGTACCCCGCCATTACTCTGCAGTACCCCGCCATTACTCTGCAGTACCCCGCCATTACTCTGCAGTACCCCGCCATTACTCTGCAGTACCCCGCCATTACTCTGCAGTGCAGTACCCCGCCATTACTCTGCAGTACCCTGACATTACTCTGCAGTACCCTGCCATTACTCTGCAGTAACCCCCATTACTCTGCAGTAACCCCCATTACTCTGCAGTAACCCCCATTACTCTGCAGTAACCCCCATTACTCTGCAGTAACCCCCAATACTCTGCAGTACCCCCCAATACTCTGCAGTACCCCCCAATACTCTGCAGTACCCCCCAATACTCTGCAGTACCCCCCAATACTCTGCAGTACCCGCCATTACTCTGCAGTACCCGCCATTACTCTGCAGTACCCCCAATACTCTGCAGTACCCCCAATACTCTGCAGTACCCTGCCATTACTCTGCAGTACCCCCAATACTCTGCAGTACCCTGCTATTACTCTGTAGTACCCCGCCAATACCCCGCCAATACTCTGTAATACCCTGCCATAAATTGCCATACCCAGCCATACTCAGAGATACCCAGCCATACTCGGTGATACCCTGAAATACCCAGCCATAGACGCCCCCCACCCCTCACCGCCCTCCGGTGCTTCTACCAACTCGCCAGTACGATCAAAGCCAGAATCTTTTTTTTTATTTTTTATTTCAGGCTTCCCAGCCTAGAGGTGAGATGTGGGGTCATATTGACCCCCAGATTTCACTGTAAAGAGGACCTGTCACCCCATATTCCTATTACAAGGGATGTTTACATTTCTTGTAATAGGAATAAAAGTGATCAAAAATATATTTTTGGGGAAAAAAATGTCAAACTAAAATAAATAAAGTAAAATGAACAATAAAAAAATAAAATAAAAATTAAAGCGCCCATGTCCCCATGTGCTCGCATGTGCCACACATGTGAGGTATCGCCGAGAATGTTAGAGCGAGAGCAATAATTCTAGTCCTAGACCTCCTCTGCAACTCAAAACATGTAACCAGTAAAAAAAAAATTAAAGCGTCGCCTATGGGGATTTTTTAAGTAGCGACGTTTGGCGCCATTCCACGGGCATGTGCAATTTTAAAGAGTGACATGTTTGATATCTATTTACTCAGCATAACTTCATCTTTCACTTTATGCAAACATTGGGCTAACAAGTGGTTAATAATAGAGCTTGCAGTCAGTAGTGTTAGGAGATAGTGCGTGCTGTCTGCGTGCTCTGTACCCAGTACATACCGCTATAATATAGGGCAGGCCCCTACTTTCAAACATCCAACTTACAAACATCTCCTACTTGCAAACGCAAGGAGACAGCAGCAAGTGAGATGAAAAAAGATGGACGACAAAACAAATTATACAGGGGTGATAACCCTTCCCTATGTTTTCCAAAAAGCTTAAAGATAGTTTTTTTGACTGGAGCTACACTTTAAAAATGTACCGGTTGAAAATGACAAACAGATTCAACTTAACACAACAAACCTACACAGTCCCTGTCTTGTTTGCACCGCCTGTATACTGCTGTTCTGAGTATATAGGGCCTGGGGGCCACACGCATTTCCTTTTTTTAATATGGGTACGGGGTTCCCCTTAATATGCGTACAAGACCCAAATAGGCTGGTAATGGGCAGGGAGGGCTACCCATGCCATGTTTCTCAATGATTTTCAACCATATTGCAGGAACCAGATATAACATTAAAACCGCAAGCAGTTTTAAATGGTGTTATTTCCGTTTAATGTCATTTTGTGCAGGGACTGTTGTAAACACGGGAAACACGTGGCACTTCACAGGCATACTACAGACACCCCCCAGGCACCATATTTAAAGGAATATTTCACTTTTTTTTTTCACTTTAATCGTCATTATAATCAGTGCTCCCGCCAAAACGGCCGTTTTTAAAACTTTTTTTTTGCAGTGACCCATGTCCCCTGAGGCAGGAGGCAGGTCCCCAAACCCTTTTTAGGACACTATCTTGCATATTAGCCGTTAAAATTAGCACTTTCCAATTCGAACGTTCGAGTCCCATTGACTTCAATGGGGTTCTAACGTTCGTACCGAACGCGGGGGTCGTTCGCAAGTTCTGGTGCGAACCGAACCGGGGGGTGTTCGGCTCATCCCTAGTCACCAGGAGTGAATAGAAACAACATGGTGCATCTGTGTATGGCAAAGCATGTGGATCATCACCTGAACAGCCAATCGCTGAGCACCCAGAGTGGTCATGTGAAGGCAGAGGGAGTCCATAGTCCTGTGCAAGCTCCAACCAGAGCAACTTGGATTTTGACAGTGTGTTCCTCCTCTTTGGAGTCCATAGGTCAGGGATATGCAATTAGCGGACCTCCAGCTGTTGCAGAACTACAAGTCCCATCATGCCTCTGGGTGTCATGCTTGTGGCTGTCAGAGTCTTGCTATGCCTCATTGTAGTTCTGCAACAGCTGGAGGTCTGCTAATTGCATATCCCTGCCATAGGTGAATAGATCCGCAGGGGAGTGAAGGGAGGGCATGTATAAATAGTGATACAGGCATTAATCAAACCAGAAATTCACTTTAACCACTTGCTTTACTGGGCACTTAAAACCCCCTCCTATCCAGACCAATTTTCAGCTTTCAGCACTGTCGCACTTTGAATGACAATTACACGGTCATACAACACTGTACTCAAATGAAATGTTTATCTTTTTTTTACCACAAATAGAGCTTTCTTTTGGTGGTATTTGATCACCTCTGCGGTTTTTCTTTTTTGTTAAAAAAAATTGAAAAAAAAAGACAGAATTTTTAAAACTTTGTTAACATTTTTTTTACTATTTTGTTATAAAATTTTGTAAACAGGTAATTTTTCTCCTTCATTGATGTACATTGATGTGGCGGCAGTGATGGGCACCGTTAGGAGGCAGTGATGGACACTGATGGGTAGAACTGATGGGCACTGATTGCTTACACTGATAGGAAGCACTTCTAGGTGGCACTGATTGGCGGGCATTGATAGGTGGTACTGGTGGGCACTATGGCAGGTGGCACTGGCAGGGGGTACTAAATGGCACAGAGGAGGCAGATGTGTCTTCAGGACCGATGTCCCTTTAACATAAGCCGGCAATCGGCTTTTTTTTTCTCCTCGATCACTGAGCTTTTGTTTACATCATGTGATCAGCTGTCATTGGCTGGCAGCTGATCACATGGTAAGGGGCCAGGGAGAGTGCACAGGGGAGGACGTGCTATGACGGCCTCCCGGAAAATGAGGTACGCGCTGTAGCCGTCATTCGGCTATGGCCCGGACCGGACCTCAAGTGGTTAAAAAACATGTAAGCAACAATAGTTGGCCTCTTCTTCTGAAAACACTAATTGCCAGGTTGTCAGCCTGACTCTCTTGCAATCTTTGCACATGAATCAGACTGGGGGAAAGAGAAGCAGCACTATGAGTCCATCAATAATGCAGCACTGCTCATGTGGTAACAAAGGGCATGCTGATAGGAGGAAAGAGTAGAATGGGACAGAGATGAGCTTATCAACCTAAAGCTTCTCCATTCACTCTCCAGTCACAGCCTGGGGGAGGGACAAAACCTGTAATGCCGCGTACACACGATCGGAAATTCCGCCAGCAAAACTCAGATGTGACCTTTTTGTCGGAAAACGCGACCGTGTGTACGCTCCATCTGTCTTTTACTGGAGGAATTCCAGCCAGTAAAAGATTCAGAGCAGGTTCTCCATTTTTCGGTCGGGAAAAGTTCCTATCCGAAAATGCGTTCGTCTGTATGCAATTCGGACACGTAAAAAAAATCACGCATGCTCGGAAACAATTTGACGCATGCTCGGAAGCATTGAACTTAATTTTCTCGACTTGTCGTAGTGTTGACGTCACCGCGTTCTTCACAGTCGAAAGTTCCGAGAATTTTTATATGACGGTGTATATGCAAGGCAAGCTTGAGCGGAATTCCGTCGGAAAAACCATCCAAGTTTTTTCGGACAGAATTTCTGATCGTGTGTATGGGGCATTACAGTTAACTAACTGCACCAGAAAAAAATCTGGTCTTCTGCTCTGTCAGACAAGAATGTGTTGTGTGGCAGAGCTGTGTAAATCTCAAGACGGAATAGACAGTACTAAAAAAACTTTGCAGTTAAAGATGGTACCATATACACTATATTACCAAAAGTATTGGGATGCCTGCCTTTACATGAACTTTAATGGCATCCCAGTCTTAGTCCGTAGGGTTCAATATTGAGTTGGCACACCCTTTGCCGCTATAACCGCTTCAACTCTTCTGGGAAGGCTGTCCACAAGGTTTAGGAGTGTGTCTATGGGAATGTTTGACCAGTCTTCCAGAAGTGCATTTGTGAGGTCAGGCTCTGATGTTGGATGTGAAGGCCTGGCCTCGCAGTCTCCGCTCTAATTCATCCCAAAGGTGTTTTATGGAGTTGAGATAAGGACTCTTTGTTCCTCCACCCCAAACTCACTTATCCATGTCTTTATAGACCTTGCTTTGTTCACCGGTGTGCAGTCATGTTGGAACAGGAAGGGGCCATCCCAAATTGTTTCCACATAGTTGGGAGCCTGAAAACTGTTGGCTGCTTAAAATGTTCATCCCAGGAGCTGAGGAAGGGGCCTGCAGGAAAGCCGGATGCACATCATGATCCCCAGAGAAAAGCAGCCACCAGTTTTCATGTTCACATGGACTAGACTTAATTGACATGTAAGTACTTAGTGGGATGAGTTAATTTCTCCCCTCCTTTACATAGATAGGGGGTCATTTACCAAAAGGCAAATCCACTTTGCACTGCAAGTGCACTTGGACATGCAGTCGCTCTAAATCTAAGGGGTAGATCTGAAATGAATGGAAGCTCTGCTGATTTTATCCTCTAATCACATGCAAGCTAAAATACAGTTTTTTATTTTCCTTGCATGTCCCCCTTGGATCTACAGAGACATTACTTTCAAGTGCACTTGCAGTGCAAAGTGGATTTTTCTTTAGTAAATAACCCCCATAGTCTCTTTCGTGTTTGGGTGCAACATTGGATCATATAGTTTTACTTATGCTTTTTTCACACACATTGCTGCACTCATCCCTGATGTGGTTGGAAACCACGAAGTGTGAGTCTTCGGACAATAGGTCCACCTAGAGCCAAGCCAGGACTCTGGACATGGAAAGCGCCCATGGCTAGCTAACACTGTAGACTCTGGTTTAAAAAATCACCACGATACATGCATCCAGTCCAGCAGGATACAGCATGGCCTCCAAAGCTATGCTGAGGAAACACCGATCCAGATAGCTCCTATATTGAGACAAGCTCAAGTAGGGGGTGTACGGAGGAATCTTGACTGAAGTCACAGAGGAAAAAATCCACAAGGAGAAGAAAAGAGAAGAGAAGACTAGAAAAAACATAGGCATCCAACATCCTAGGGTTTATATGTAGCTGGCTTACAATTTTTCTGGTTTCCAGTGTCCAAACATCATGCAGATGGCACTATAACCCGACTGTATATAAATTCTCTCTCAGAATCACCAAAATGTATCTGAATTCTCGTGTCACTAAATGGCAGAAAGAGAAAATATTATTTTATTCAGAAGTGGATTGAAGTAGGCTGAATAAGTCCATGGCGTCTTGTGTGTCTTCGATATTTCAACAGCAAGATTTCCCTGTGATCAGGTAGAGACTTGGAGCGTTGGTCAAAGCTGAAGGATAGCAGGTGTCCCTGCCGGTATTCAGAGAGTGGGAGCCCGCATCATAAACACTAATCCAGAAGTGCATCCATATGGGGGGTAAGACGCCACTTAAAACCGACCCGATACTTCAAATGTAGATATAGCTGTGTGACCTCAGCCAGAACTGCTCCGGCCACGCCTGATACGTCAGAGGACACACACGGTCGTATCTATATTTGAACCATCAGGTCGGTTTTTTGAGCGGCGTCTTATTTGGCATATGTATACAGCAAAATTTCGTTGCCATAATCCCCAATTCTTTTCTTGTCCACCTAGGATATTTTGGTGTTCCCACACACCTCTGTTCCAGCTCCTTGTATTGTCTATAATATATAATAAAATGAGATCCACCAGTGAGCGTGGAACTCAGTTATAATAACCACAAGAGGTATGCAGACGTGAGAACTCAACACACAGAGATGACCAATACAGTCCCTGGCCAGGGTAAAGAGACCATCAAGTGATTCAGCTCTTAGATAGTCTAATTCCATAATCGAAGATAAAAAGGTGCAGAAAGTAAAATTATGAGTCGATTTTATAAATATATATCACACGCTGCTTAGAACCGAAGACTGAGATGAGGTTCTCAGTGAGACATCTTCCTACACGCAGCTGCCTTCCTGTCTAGCAACTCCAACGCTGAACGCCACAAGTCATCTTCAACCCATATTGGCTGATAACACCGAACAAGCACAGAACACGGACTGGGAGGATTTCTCTCCCGGAGCCTTCCACTCTTCCACTGTGTTCCTAGGTCACAGTTCATGCCACCCAGAGCCTATACTGGTTTTGGGTCATTAAAAGAATTGAAGCCAAAATGTCAGCATGACAGACAAGCGCCTAGCAGTTTCAGGATGAGGTCAGTAATGGAGCCCCTGTTCACATTAGGCCTGTTTCACATAGGCTTTAGCTTGTATAAGAGCAGTGTGAACAGCAAGCTTTGACAAAGCATTTGCAGAGCTTTCAGCAAGATTTCTTGAAGCTTTAGTACCATAAAGCTCTAATTTGTAAATGTTGAGCACAGATCCTAATACCTAATACTGTACCTAATCTGCTATACTACAGTTTCCGGGACAGACACTCCCAGTGGTCCCCACTTTCTAGTACCGCATGTTTGCCCGTTTATATGCATCATGCTTCCGCTCCTGAGGAAGTAGAGCGAATCCACGAAACACGCCAAACCTTTCTGGATTGCAGTGATATTTTCAACCTATCTTTTTTATCTTCTATTTTAGATTTCATTATGATGCTTTTTGCCATATCAATAACTACATGACATGGAGTGCAAATAGGCTCATAATATTATCTACTGTAGCATATTATGATGACATTTGTGTGTATACATGAACTGCAAAATGCCATATATATATATATATATATATATATATATATATATATATATATATATATATATATGTGTATGTATATATATATATATATATATATATATATATATATATATATATATATATATGTATATATATATGTATATATATATATATATATGAATTTATCTATGTGTGTAAAAATTGCAATGTGCCAAGTCATCTATTTTTGTACCTAATAAATACGCCATCAATTTTTGACAATTTTTACCAATCACATGTCATGTGCCTCATATAAAGTCCCAAATCCTCTCCTTTATTTCAGATATAGGGATGGAGGTGCGTGACTATACTGTCATGCGCTTCATTTGAAGTCCCAAAACCTTTTTAGCCAACACAGATCCTAATGGGATTGCTGATTACCACTTTAAATAAGCGGCTAGCAGGCTTCAGCATTTAAGTGGCTCCTGCTGCTGCCAAAAGCCAATTGGGAGTGTGAGTCCCCGGAGAGCCGAGGCTTTCATGCACATCGCTGGATCAAGGGGCATAGAATGCATGAAGATAAGAAACATTGTGCCTTTACAACCACTTTAACAAAGCAGTCCATGTATTTGAGTTTCCCTCCTAATATCGTTTTATTACCTGTCAATCCTGCCACAAGACCTGCGATTTTTACACTTCCCTTATTAGGGCAACAACACTGTGGATACAACTGCATTGTCAACCTGCGCACAAGGCGGTCTTGCATGGAAACGTAGTTTTAAGTGGACCTTTAGCCCTTCCAGACTGTTATGACTGATAAGATTCTCATAAAACCTCAGAACTCGTTTCCGATTCCCTCTTTAGCTCATCACAGAACCATTCACACCTCCAGCAAATGAGACTTTTATCACATACCAATATTTTTATTTTATTTTTTTGCATGGCAACACTAAACGAACCTAAGAAGAGCCTAACACTAATTATTCCTGAAAACTTTCCCTACTCTCTCCTCCTACCTATCCTGCATACCCTGTATAAAAAAAAGATCTGTGTACTTCTTTATAATGTGGTCCAGTCAGGTGATCCCGCACCTCCAACTCCCCTGTGACTGTGAGCAGCTGCTGCTGGGGAGAGAACAGAGCGCCTACAATGTCTGCTCCCGGAAATTCCCAGCCATCGACAGTTTGCACAGAGATGCCAGAGCTGCAGGATCACATGACCACTAAAGGTGCGTTCAGAGAGGCGCTTACGTGCATAATTTACGGGCGTACGCATGCGTGGAAATGTATTCCAATGGCCAGAATAAGAATAATATTCTTAATAATAATTGATGCTCCATATGCATGTAAACTTGCGTACAGTCGCAACACTAGAGGCACTTTTTCTACCAAGTTTTGATAGAAAAATCCAGCAAATTTGAGGCATAAATTCATACACCCATGTGCATGAGACCTAACTGAGCAAGCTGAAGATAGAAGTCGATTGGTTGCATGCATAGTTTGCTCCAGATTCTGCCCGCCCCGGTTTTGATCAATTCTCCCCACTATATTCTTTCCCGAAAGGCTCAAATTGCATAGACTGGCCAGCTTAGATAACAATTCTTACTGGAGTTTTTACTTAGGCCTCATTCACACCTGAGCGATGTGAACACGTCATGTTTTTTGTGACGCATTTTTGGAAGGGCGCTGTTCATTTTGAATGGGGCTCCAAAAACATGGCAAATAAGTTCATGTACCAAATTTTGGCACAGAGCCAGGCCTGCTTGACGTTGTGTGTCAAGCCGCAGCTTTTGCGTGTCTTGTTACACGGCAAAATCACACAGTTTGGGGTGCTATTAAGAAACAATGGCAACGCAAACAAGTTGCAAATTTTGTTGCAGTACTGGAATAGCCGGCAGAAGCACGCAATCATGCCCGCAATGCCGACATTCTCAGGTGTGAACGGGGCTTATGGTTCTAAAGGCTGAAGGTGTTTTTACCTTAATTCATTCTCTGAATTGAAATTCAAAGACATTTACGTGCAACTCCCAGCCCCTCTTCTTTATACTTACCTGAGCCCGATCTCTATCCAGCGCTGGGAACAAGAGCAGAAGCCCTCTCTGCTCTCTCCCTCCTCAGGGGCTCAGGGACAGCAGTGGAAACCATTAGCTCTGGCAACTGTCATTCAGTCACTGAGGTGGAAACAGGCATGCATGAGTGCCCCCAGAGCAAGCGGCTTGCTAAGGGGTGCACTTGGAGGGGAGAGGAGTCAAGAGCACCGGTCCGGGGATCCGAGAAGAGGAGGATCCAGGCTGCTCTGTGCAAAACCACTACACAGAGCAGGTAAGTATAACATGCTTGTTATAAAAAAGAAACATTTACAATCACTCCAAAGCTGCTATCCAGACACACCGTTAAATACAGGGATTCCCCGAGTTACGATCATCCTACTTACGAACGGCAGGCAGCGCCGGCGAGCACATCAGAGAACGACGCCGGAAAACAGCGGAAAAGCCATTCTGCACATGCACGTCCGGATAACGAACAAATTCGACTGCAGAACAAACAGGCAGTCTCTAACCTATTCATAACTCGGGGACTGCCTGTAGACAGATTGAAAACATTTATGAGACCTCTTTTAGTGCCTTACATTTACACAGCTCTGCAGCACAACACAGTTTAGCTATGAAGGGGACCTGAACTTTCTCTTCTGCATTTTAACTTTCACCCACAGGTTCCCCTTCCCACCCCCACCCTATGAATGGGCAGTGAAAAGAGAAGCAGCACTCATCTCTCTGTCTTCTTTTCCTACCATCAAGGCTCTTTGCACTGCAAGTCGTGTGCCGCTTCTCCCTTCATTTTCCCTGATTCTTTCTATGCAGAGAATTCTCTGCTGAAGCTGAAAGCTGTCAAAAAACAAAACAAAAACTAAAAAAAAAACAGTCTGCAAAGTATCAAAATTCCTCAGCCTCTGAACTAATTATAAGGCCTCATGCACACTGGACGTTTTTACAGCAGCTGTGTTTTTGGCTGTAGATGTTTTTTCTACAGTCATTAAACCCTCCGCCATGTTATCCTATGTGTCCATGCACACAGAGGCTGTTATCAGCAGTTTTGGGCAGTGGTGTTTTTAAGCAGTAAAAAAACCCCTAAAACTAGTGGGTTCTGAGAGAGACGTTTTTCAGCTGTAAAAACGCTCTAATGCTGATAAACGCTCAAAACCGTCGTTCACCAGTGTTTAACGTTTTTGATCTATTGAAAAAAAATGTTAAAAAAAAATTTCTTCAAAAAAAAAAAAAAAAAAACCCAAAAAATGCTAATAAACGCTAAAAATTTAAAAAAAAAACACAAAAAATGCTATTGTAAAAACATTGAAAAAAGCCAAAAAAAAAAAGTTGAAAAACTCACTGAAAAGCTGCTGGCGTTTTTAGAACGTTATTTTAACGACCAGTGTGCACGAGGCCTTAACATTGTAACGTTTTGTCCTTTAGATCAAAGGAATGAATGTCGGTCTTTTTCTGACATTTGTTGTTGTTTCAAGTCAAAATCATTTTTTTTTTTTTTGCTAGCAAATTACTAAGAAACCCCAAACCTTACATATTTCTTTTTAGTAGAGACCCTAGAGAATAAAATGGTGGTTGGTGCATTATTTTATGTCACACTGTATTTGCGCAGCAGTGTTTCAAATGCAATTTTTTGTGAAAATAAATAATACACTTTAATGAATTAAAAAAAAATTAAAAAAAAATAAACAGTAAAGTTAGCCCAATTTCTTTGTATACAGGCAGTCCCAGAGTTACACACATCCGACTTACAAAGGACTCCTACTTACAAACGGAGGGAGAAAACAGAAAATGAGAGGAAATCTACCTCTAGGAAGGAAAATTCACTAATGTAATGGCGCGTACACACGATCTGAATTCTGGCCAGAAAAAGACTGATGAGAGATTTTCATCAGAAAATGCGATCATGTGTATGCTCCATCGGAATGTAGCTGTCCGAATTTCCGCCAGCCAAAAATGGAGAGCATGTTCCAGATGGAAAAACTTTCTATCGGAAATTCCTATTGTGTGTATGCAATTCCGACACGCCAAAAATCACGCATGCCCAGATTCAACTACGAGACAAAGGCTATTGGCTACTGGCTATTGAACTTCCTTTTTCTAGTCCTGTGGTACGTGTTGTACTCCACCGCGTTCTAAACAATCGGAATTTGATGTGACCGTGTGTAGGCAAGACAGCTTGAGCGGAATTCCGTTGGGAAAACCATCAGAGCTTTTTCCGACGAGACTTCCGATCGCGTGTACGCGGCATAAGAGTTAACGGGGGAAAAGGGGGTCTCCACTGAAACATTATCATCAATCTTTTATTTCCACAACAACGCAAAATTTTCTAAATCCTATTGTCATTGGGACAAAGTGAGGTGAAATCTTCTGAACAGGGGCACAGACAGTAAAACAAAAGTTACAGGGGTGTTAACCCTTCCCTATGCTATCCAAAAAAAACTAAAAAGAGTTTTTTTGGCTGTTGCTACACTTAAAAAATGTACCTGTTCCGACTTACAAACAAATTCAGCTTAAGAACAAACCTACAGAACCTATATTTTTTGTAACGCGGGGACCGCCTGTACTGTGAAAGATGATGTAACGCCACGAGAATCGTGATCTTTATTCTAAGCAAAAAAAAAAATGTGTTTTTCATTTTGGCCAGAATTGTGCAGCTCCAATTTAAAAATTACATTTAATGATGTAAGAAATATTGCAGAACTGCAATTATTGAAGCCTGTTGAATCTGCCTGCAGTTCAGCCTGAATACCAGTAATTAAAAAATAAAAAAAAATAAAAATCTTTCCAGATCAGTACATATTTTCTATGCAAAAAATGGAAACTCGCAGCCACTTGCCACATTTTAAGCATCTTTGGACAAATTACTTCTTGCATCTGATTGGCTGCTCTGCGGGCAACATTTTCGCTCTGACTGGGCAGTGAACGGATGCTTTTCTTAGCATTAACTTGAAAGCTTCTAATGTCTGTAGTGATTGCCAATATCCCATCTACAAAAAAAATGCAACAGCACTTAGGAGGCTGACGGCACCGCGCTGAGCATGTACAGTTTTCACGGCCATTCAAGGACCCAACAAGCTTTTGGCTCTATACTGCCACCCAGTGGTAATATACCACACTTGGTTTTTACTATTGGCAATTTGCATTCATAAAAATGTGATTTAGGGCTTGCACACACCAGATGCTTTCTAAATGTATCATGAACACATGCAAAGTAAAATCAATGTTTTGCAATCACCCTAAGCAGGGCTGACAACTTGCAAGGTAAAAGGGGGATGCAAATGTGGCCCTTAATGTCTCCAAAAGGGCCACTTATAAAAATCATTACATAAACAAACCCCCAATCCCTGCACAGCAAATAAAATTTCAATCTCAAACCCTAACGCCTAAAACACAAATAGGGATTCACACCTAAATACCAAATGAAAAAAAAAATGTGTGTGATTTTTTTTTATCAATTAATTTAGATTAATTATAACGCACATACAGATCCAACTACTTTTAGCTGATCTCCTTGCATTGCAACTCTGCATTAGTCAGTGGTAAATGTGGTATACACTATATACAATCACCCGACACTAGTTTGTTTCCACAATCCATGACTTAACTTCACAGTTCACACAAATAAGTTTTAAATTCAAACTGTAGCACTGACGTAACTTTTTTTTCCCCACAGTAGCGTGACAATCCCGCCACCTCCGGTCCAACTAATCACTCACACCTTATGGCATGGACCCCTGTGCAAACAGGTGGTCATGCAAGCGGGTATCAAAAGGGTTAACAGGGACCATAAACTTCTCTCACGTCTCCTTAGATCTCAGCAAGGACGCCAGGTCATGGGTAGAAAGAAAAGATCAAAGTGCTCACCGCTTAAGTATAAGATTTAATTTTTGTGTTAAAACACAAACTACTCACATAAAGATGATAAAAACACAGCATGTAAAGCCGACAATCGTGTTAGTTCCGTAGGGCAGAAGCGGGTGATTTCATGCTTAGCTCCTCCCCCATACGCATTACGCTCAATCAGAACTTCAACGTCACTGGACCCCTCCCCCTTTCCCTTCGTTAGCAGACGGAGGTACTTGGGGAAGGAGAGGGGGAGGAGTCCAGTGACGTTGATGTCCGTGACGTCACCGGATCTCCGACGGAACTCTCTGAAGACACGGGAGCCGACGGAGAGGTGAGTACCGATCAAAAGAATTTTGATCGATCAAAAAAATTAATTGATTGAGGAATTAATCTTTAAATTTCCACAGCCCTAAAAAAAATAAAAAATTTAAGTGCAGTGGAGGGCTGTACTTTATTTATTGCTTTACTATTTTGTACATGTAATGCTACAGAAAACTGTCGCAGACTGAAGACTTTTTATAGGAAATGGTCAGAGATTGTCCTACTGGAGAGGTTGGAGACCGAATTCATGTTTTAGGAGAGCATGAAAGACTTGGGGCATGTTGTATGAAACCGCTGGGCTTTACTACAACGAAAGAACCCTTTATAAATCAATGCTCCCTCTACTGACTGCTGCCACCCAAGCACCACACTTCAAACACCAAAGGGGCACACAGACTGGGCATCAGGGATCCAAAGGCTAAGTTTAGATTTACGTCAAAGCCACTGAGCCTCTGAAAAGCGATCCCCATTTGACAAGTGGCGAGGAGGCGATGTGATGCCTTCTCACCGACTGCGTAACCCATAATTGCCACACCAACTCACTGCAAACGCTTGCCATGCACGTGGTTGCATTTTATGGGCAGTAAGGATATGTGTTGCGGTGCGCAAGTGTGCAATACACATGGGGGTGGTATTAAAGCAGACCTTCAGTATTTTTTTTTTCAACTTTCCATCTATTAAATCTCCTGCCCTTGTTGTTTTAACATTGGATAGTAAAACATTTTTTTTTCTGCCAGTAAATACCTTATACAGCCCCTTTCTGTTTCTTGTTTGGTAAAAAGACTAGGCTTATGACGCCATGCACAGCTCTCTCTCTAACTCTCACGAAAGTTTGCCAAGAAGGGGGGGGGGGGGGGTGAATCATAAGAGGACCAATGAGAGCTGCAGGGCTGCAGAGCTGGAGGTGTGCCTCTGTGTAAATACAGGAAGTGAAGTGAAGTCAGCATCGCCTACTAGCCCATTATATGACACTTAGCTGCCCCTGTCCCTGTGCAGGCTGCGTCCATCTTCGCCCCTCTGCCTTCTGGGGCCACGGACTCTGGCTCTGTGACTGGCAGGAGTTGTGCATCAGTCATGGCACACGCTGGGTGAAGAAATGGCACGGCGGTCAGTTTCTTCACAGTGCATGCACCGATGATGACATTGGCGCACTACAAGTGACATATCTCCTAAACGGCGCAAGTTTAGGGGACATTTCCACTACCCTTATAGGTAAGCCTTAACCACTAGAGATCCGCGCTATAGCCAAATGATGGCTACAGCGTGGACCTCCTTTGCTGGGACTACGTCTATTGACTTCGTCCCGTGCACGAACGGCCTGCGCGCCCCCTGAGGGGCGCGCGCGGCGCGCTCGGTGATCGGTGAGTCTGAGACTCGCCTGATCACGGATCAGAGCAAGGGGTTGATCCCGACCCCTTACCACGTGATCAGCTGTCAGCCAATGACAGCTGATCATGTGATACAACGGAGCCGGTAATCGGCTATTTTTCCTCCTCGCGCTGTCAGCCGATCACGGCCAGCTTACCAGTGCCCACTGCCAGTGCCACCTCAGAATAAATAAGTGCCCCCCGTCAGTGCCACCCATCAGTGCCCACAATCTGCCTCAACAACGGTGCTGCACCCCAGTGCCACATATCTGTGCCCATCAGTGCCGCCCATCAGTGCCACCTATCAGTGCCCCTTAGTGCCACCCATCCGTGCCATCTTATCTGTGCCCATCTTTGCCCATCAGTGCCGCCTTATCTGTGCCTATTAGTGCCACCTTAACTATGCCTATCAGTGCCCACCAGTGCAGCCTATCAGTGCCCACCAGTGCAGCCTATCAGTGCCCACCAGTGCAGCCTATCAGTGCCCACCAGTGCAGCCTATCAGTGCCCACCAGTGCAGCCTATCAGTGCCGCCTCATCAGCGCACTTCAATGAAGGAGAAAAATGACCCGTTTGCAAAATTGTATAACAAACTATTAAACATGATTTTTTTTTTTTGCATATTTTTTTGTTTGTTTAGCAAAAAATAAAACTCCCAGAAAAAAATGCTAAAAATTTAATTTGGGTACAGTGTTGTATGCCTGCGCAATTGTCATTCAAAGTGCATCAGCGCTGAAAGCTGAAAATTGGTCTGGGCAGGAGGGGGGTTTAAGTACCCAGTAAGCAAGTGGTTAATCTAGGCTTACCTATATGTTACACAAAAGGGTTTACAACCACTTTAAGAATCAATGGTATCAACACATCTGCAAGGAGGAAGCACGCTGTTGCGCTTTGCAGAAAAGCCAACAATTTTTCACACACGCCCATAATGCTCTGGTGTGAACAAAGCCTTAAACGCCTTCCCCCCAACTTAGAAAAACAAAACGATCACCAATCGTTTTGTGGTCAGTGGCACTTTAAACCCCCCCCCCCCCCCCCCTCCTTCACCTGTGAAATGACAATTCTCCTTTCTGCATTTTTGCAAACACTTAGCACCCCTCCTTCTCCCCATTTCCCTTCCTCCATTGCAAATGAGCTGGATGTTTGTAAACACTTGGGTCACAATGATCACGTTACAGAGCCACTCTGATGGGCTCTGTACAGTGGGTTGAGGCAAAGAAAGGTCTCCCTTCAGCCACACATCTGTGCCGTGCTGTCCCTTGGATAATTGTGTGAGTGGCAACCTCAGCCTGGATTCTGACCCGGCCATGCCCAATCTCGGCATTTCGCTCAGCCCCTCAGAGCTTAGTCATGGAGATCGTGTACTCTGTGCAATGGGACTGTATTGTGAGTTGTTCAGTGACTGCCCTATCATGCCCATTCACTGGGGCACTGGATGCAGTGTGTGTTTTTTGCAATGCTGTTGATAAATGGCACTCCATCCAGTACTAACACACAAAAGAAAAAAAAAAAAAAAAAAGTCTCCCAAAGCCGATTTCTTATTGGTTGCATAATGCGTCTGATTTGTGACCGACCGCTGTGGGTAACTGCAAATTATTTCACATTACCATTATTACATAAATCCTCCAAAAGAATTCAGGTCAAGGGAAAAGGCGGCGTGACGATCAGTCTTGGCAAGATGATCCAGGCCCGGAGGGGCAGAGACTGTTTGCTTTCTCAGCACTAGTATTAATAGAGTTATTCATGTTCAGGCTCTGACGCGAGTCTTTAGTGCAGTAAAGATCCTGACATTGATTATTTTCTTTCTATTCTGGTCCTATGTATACGGAAGCATTCTAGCATAACCAAATGCATTCCACCTCCGTGACAGCTTCCCAGAGATAGTACAGAGCGCAAACAGAGGAAGCTTCAAGAGGCTCACCAAGGTCTAATAACAACTTTGGGCACAAGAACAAGTAAACATTTGGGCACAAGAATATAGATACAGATATATATATATATATTTAAAGTACAATGTCAGGCAGAAGAAAAAAAAAAAACACGATAGGCTGTGTGCCTGCATCAGTAAACTGTTAAAAAAATACCATTCCTGCCTCCGCTATGTAACAAATACCTGGTGATCCTGCCAGAAATCCCAGTAATGGGTGCCCTTCCTATGGAGAGTGCCAGCATACTGACATGAAATAAAACGGATACCACTCAAATGTTCTAATCTGTTATTCCCACCAAACGGCCACAATGTTTACAGAGTGCTGGTTGGGTTGAATACTGACGCATCCAGGACTACAACAAAATGGCGGCCATTCACACACTGTCTGGGCATAAGCAGAACTTCTATTTGTAAGAAATGGTTTCAGCTTGGTCTCCCGGCTGGAGAAACCCCTCCAACACGTTTCGTCCACTAGGGGCTCAATTGTAGAGGTCTGGATTGTAGCCTTTAGATTAAGCCCCTAATGGGTGAAACGTGTTAGTGAGATTAAAGTGATTGAAAAGCTAAAAGAAAAAACAAAAAAAAAAAAAACCTCCCAAACATATCATACCTCCACTGTGCAGCTCGTTTTGCACAGAGTGGCCCAGAACATCCTCTTCTGGGGTCCCCTGGCGGCTCTCGCGGCTCCTCCCCACACCTGATAAACCCCTAGGAGAAGTGCCTCCCCAAGGGGGTTACCTTGCAGGTGCGTTCCCGTGTCCAGAATTCTGCGTTCATAGAGGCCGAACGCAGGGCTCGGCCCCACCCCCCCAATGATCACATCATTGGATTTGATTGACAGCAGTGGGAGCCAATGGCTACACTGCTATCAATCTATCCAATCAAGAGCCAAGGATGCTGGGCAGAGAGACAGCGCGTCCCCGTGGGTCAAGTTCGAGGGTTCAGATGGGGGGCTGGGGGGCCGATCACTGACAGGTGTTTTTTTCACCGTAATGCATAGGATGCACTAAGGTGAAAAAACAGAAAGGTTTACAACCCCTTTAACTCATGCATAGGAGGCCAAGCTGAAGCCATTTCTTACAAAGAGAAGTTCAGCACATGGGCTAATGTGGATGGGCGTCACTTTGCTGTACTTTAACATGGTCACCGAATTCCTCTAGAGCCGAAACTTTTCCAGCATCACACTCAACCCCCCTTTCACCACCAACCATAGCAGGATCATCCGTCTCTGCCCATACCTCACCTATTCTTTGTGGAGTGACAGCATGTCATAGCAGAAAGGAATCTGATTTAGTGCAGACTTCTGGTAAAATCAGTGAGCCAATCACACAATCAGGAAATTACACTTCTGGGGGGAGTTCTGTGCACCATCTGTGTGCAGAGCCCCTCCAGGCAGACATATTGCACTGCATCTTACAGAAAATGACAGTAAAAATTACAATTACTTGTGTCATACTAGCAATTGTAAAAGCATTTTTTTTTTCATATATACACTATTTGCAAAAAGAAACAACAAAGAAGAAAGCAGCCTTATCTGCCAAAAGGTGTGTACAATATATTTCCAAAAGTATCGGGATGCCTGCCCTTACATGCACATGAACTTTAATGGCATCCCAGTCTTAGTCCGTAGGGTTCAATATTGAGTTGGCCCCCCCTTTGCAGCTATATCAGCTTCACCTCTTCCAGGAAGGCCGTCCACAAGGTTTAGGAGTGTGTCTATGGGAATGTTTGACCATTCTTCCAGAAGAGCATTTGTGAGGTCAGGCACTGATGTTGGACGAGAAGGCCTGGCCCGCAGTCTCAGCTCTAATTCATCCCAAAGGTGTTCCATCGGGTTGAGGTCAGGGCTCTTGTGCAGGCCAGTCAAGTTCCTCCACCCCAAACTCACTCATCCATGTCTTTATGGACTTTGCTTTGTGCACTGGTACAAAACATTTGGTGGAGGGGGGATTATGGTGGGGGGTTGTTTTTCAGGGGTTGGGCTTGTGAAGGGAACTCTTAAGGCGTCAGCATACCAAGGTATTTGGACAATTTTATACCCCTAACTTTGTTTGGGGATGGCCCCTTCCTGTTCCAACACGACTGCACACCAGTGCACAAAGCAAGGTCCAAGACATGGATGAGCGAGTTTGGGGTGGAGGAACTTGACTGACCTCAACCCGACACAACACCTTTGGGATGAATTAAAGCAGAGACTGTGAGCAAGGCCTTCTCATCCAACATCAGTGCCTGATCTCACAAATGCACTTCTGGAAGAATGTTCTAACATTCCCATAGACACACTCCTAAACCTTGTGGACAGCCTTCCCAGAAGAGTTGAAGATGTTAAAGCTGCAAAGGGTGGGCCAACTCAATATTGAACCCTACGGACTAAGACTGAGGTCATTAAAGTTCATGTGCGTGTAAAGGCAGGCATCCCAAGTCCCAATACTTTTGGTAATATAATGTATTTATGTTCCTCTAGTCTTGAGATTTACACAGCTCTGTCACACAGCACAGCCAGGTGTGTAATACCAGTTTCAGAACTCCAGGTAAAAATAACATAAAAATGCATAACCTGTTAACCACTTAAGGACCAAGACTCTTTTTGAGATGTGTGGTTTACAAGTTAAAAACCCCCAAACATTATACAATTTTTTTCTAACACCCTAGAGAATAAAATGGCGGTCGTTGCAATACTTTCTGTCACACTGGATTTGCGCAACGGTCTTACAAGCACACCTTTTTGAAAAAAAAATTTAGCATTAAAAAAAAATAAGACAACAATAAAAAGTTAGCCCAATTTTTTTTTTTATATTGTGAAAGATAATGTTATGCCGGGTAAATTGATATCCAACATGTCACGCTTCAAAACTGCGCCCGCTTGTGGATTGGCGTCAAACTTTTACCCTTAAAAATCTTCATAGGCGATGTCTAAAAAATGCTACAGGTTGCATGTTTTGAATTACAGAGGAGGTCTAGGAATAGAATTATTGCTCTATCAATCGCGGCGATACCTCACATGTGTGGTTTGAACACAGTTTTCATATGCGGGAGCTACTCACATATGCGTTCGCTTCTGCACACGAGCTCGGCGGGACAGGGCGCATTGAATTTTTTTTTTCTCTTATTTATTTTACATTTTATTTAAAAAAAAAATAGTGTCTCTTTTATTCCTATTACAAGGAATGTAAATATCCCTAAAAATAAATTAATTTGTCATAAAAAAAAAAAAAAAAAAAAAGACAGTGACTCTGATCAGCGACTTATGGCGGGACTACGATATTGCAGAGGACATTCTGACACTTTTTGGGGACCAGTGACACTAACAACACTGGCTGGGAAGGGGTTAACATCAGGAGCGATCAAAGGGTTAAAGGCGTGCCTAGCCAGTGTGTATTGTAGGAGGTGCTTTTACTAGAGGAAAGGATACATTTTATTCACTGCTTTGCAGGGACAAAAATTCCTTCCCTTCCCTCCTGTCAGAATGGCGATCTGCCTTGTTTACATAGGCAGGTCGCAGTTCTGTCGCTCTGCCTAAAGATAGGCTGGTGCCGGAGAACATTGGATACCATGCACTTGGCCAATCGGCTTCCACTGTGTGTAGTCACAGGGGAAGCGAGCCTCAGGCAGTGTTCATGCGCACCCCCTACGCGAAAATGTCGTTTCATATAGATTTGATCCAGCGCACAGGTAACGACCTGTAGCAGTAAAACTGCTGTACGGTGGACCTTAAATGGTTAGGGAATGTACATGTGTGCTCGCTCGACACTCCAACTGGACAGTGAAAGAGAGGCAGCAGATTGATAAGGTCATCCCTCTGCTCCCTCATCCCCTCAGCATGTTGCTTGTCAAAACATTTGCATGCTGCACACCTGATAGACTCCCAGTCATGCCCCTTTATTTACCAATGTGACTGCCGCTGTATAGGGGACTGCAAAAGGGTGATATCAAGTCACATTTAGTTGCTTATACTAGTTGCATTTAAAAAATACAGTTTATGAGTAACTTATGACCAATGTGCTGTTGGTCCTGTATTTTATGTGATGATGACTTTATGAGTCTGGTAGCAGGAGCACCATAAAGCAGAACTAAACTCCGGCATACTTATCTTAGCTCCAACGCTCACAAAGTCCCTTGCCGGTGTTTTGCCGAGAAGTGTCCCCCCCATCGGATAGTGTCCGCCCCGTACTGCACAGGCGCAGCGCTTGCGCAGCATGGAGGACAAGGAGACGCCAAAAGTCTCCGAAGATGAACGGAGCCTGTACCTAGTACTAGTACCTTCTGTCCTGAGGCCAGGTTCAAGCCCCACCATCCAAGTGAACATAGAAGATGTAAAACAGATGTAAAAGAGCACTTAGTGACTGGCACCTCACGGGCTCGCTTCGCTCGCCACATTTCGGGCACGGCCTCGCTTCGCTCGCCACATTTCGGGCACGGCCTCGCTTCGCTTGCCACATTTCGGGCACGGCCTCGCTTCACTCGCCACATTTTGGGCACGGCCTCGCTACGCTCTGCAAATTTTTGTTCTAACTCTATGTCAACTTGGATGGTGGGGCTTGAACCTGGACACAGGGCAGAAGGTACTATTAAGTGCACAGGCAGCGTTCATCTTTCGGCGTCTCCATTGCCCTCCGCACTTGCGCAAGCGCAGTACAGGGCGGACACTATCCGACGGGGGACAGCATTCGACAAGACACTGGCATCTTCTCCCCAGCTTCGGCCATCTTGATTGGCTGGCACTGGATGACGTAACCCCTGTGCATGGGAAGGAGTTCAGTTACTCCAGCACACAAGCACAGTGCTGTTATATGTATACTGAGCTGCACATGTGCAGGAAGACTGCAAGCAGGTAGGTGTATTTTATTGCAGAAACTTTATTGCATGTCTCCTCTGCAATTAACAGCCTGCCTGCTTGCAGTTTTTTTAAGTATGACTTTAATTCTGCTTTAATGAGGTGGCTTTGGAGGACTGGTCGCATTATGATGACTTCATCTTGCATAATGCAGGGCAAATAGTCATTGTAAATGAGAACAGTGTGAATTTCTGGGAATAGGGGTAAGGTAAATATTTAACCTTATTCGTCCTTTTCCCTAGAATTTCGCCTAGAGTTCACACCATGAATCACATATGAATAACACAGGAATGCGCACCACATTTCTGTGCAATTCTCATGTGATTCACTGCCATTGTCACAGTCGGTCTCAGAGGCCAGTAGCTATAGCAGTGGAGCAGCACCCACCCACAAGCGGGACAGGTATACATTCAGGTCACCCTGGCTGATGACACGGGTTTACCTGAGGTGCGCGGCTAAGTATTAACCAGTATTCACCAGGATGGTGGAGATGGGTTTTGCTGCGTGTTAGTACTAGGTCAAGATCCTCATGCTCGCCCCACCAGGAGGCGAGCAAGTCAGGGTCCAGTAGTAGATATAGTAGGTAGGGTTCAAGCAGAAGAGTAGTCAGTAAACAAGCCAAAGGTCAGTAACAAATGGCTGCAGGTTGGGATTAGGAAGAAGCGTAGTTGAGGAACAAGCCAGAGGTCGGTAACTAATGGTAGCAAAGAAATGGGTGGAGGCAGGAGAGACAAAAGCGAGATATTGGCTGGATAGAGCACAATAATCTGGCAAACAGGAAGTGCAGAGGCATGGCTTAAATCAGGAAGTACATGGGAGGAGCAAAGAGTAAGAGGTTCAAGACAAACAAGATTCAAGGCAGGATCATTCAAGGAATTGTCCAGCACTCCAGGTGGCTCATCAGGAGTCATTGCCAGATACAGCAGAGGACCCAGATTCAAGTCCAGGCCCTGACAGCAGTGTAATTTAAGCCCATTCACTTTCAATAGGACCAAATCATACCACATCACACCAAAGTAGTGCAGGCACAAATTTTGGAAACGCGCTACAACCCGATCGCGTGGTAATTTTGTACCATACAATCCGATGCAGGCAAACACACTTCCTTTGTGACTTGCTTTAGGGATGTCAGTAACATTGCACTGACACCTGCTGCAGAATGCAAGTGCAATGCGTTCTGAACACGGTTCGGGAAACACGCATGGATCATGGATTTCTACTGTGAACCAGGGCTTAGTAAGCACTTAACCTTTGCAGTGTGGAGAGGGGGGGGGGGGTTGCAATAACGTACGAGGATTTTTTTCTAGGTAGTTCCTAGAGTTGGACCTCAATACTGCCAGTTGGTTGAATTCTTCTGATTGCTTCTGGGGACCGCGGAGTGTAAGAGTTATTAAAGTTGCTTGTCATTGGCTTTGAATAACCCCTATTTAAACTAGTCGTAGCTTCCTTCCTGGAGTTGTTTTGGCCCCCGGCAGAGCAGTGTACACGGTCTTTTCCATCGGGAGGGCCTCTCACGCACAAGCTTGGAGGATCTTTCACAAATGGAAGCTCCTGTGTACATTTCCAAGCCACAAAACCCAGCTACAGAGCGGCAGAGATCATAACAAAACCTTCATTCATCATCGTGCATTCACAGAGATGTAACTCTACACCGCCGTGCAACACATCCGTAAACACACGGATCTCGGCGATTACAAGCGTGAGCTCGGCTTACGCAATGTTTGAAAATCAATGATAACTATGACACTGGGGAGAGAGAGCAGCCATTGTGTGCTCTCCATCCGTATTCAGTGTCCCGTATTATTACCGCCGAGGAAGTAGAGCAGACTCTTCATTGTCTACATGGGGGACTGCACTCCTTTGTTTTTACAAGGAACCTAAGAAATAAAAGAAGATTCCACAGCAGCAGACAAGTGGATTCAATGCAGAATTAGTAAAAGAACACAAAGTGTACTAGTTTCCTTCAAGTGGATTAAATGCAGAATTACTAAAAAAAACAAAAAAAACTTACTTTAAGGCACAAAACGCCCGTCAAATTATATTGGAACACGCATTCATTTTCTTATAAACCTTAGTATCTGAAGCTTGCCTTTATAAACGGTCTCACATCAGCTGAATGTTGAAATCAGGCTCGCAGTGAGAAGGCATACTGTAAGCTCATAACAAAAGGAGAGGTGTGCTGACAGGAGGGAAAGAGCTAGAGATTGGCATTGCAAATGTGATGATCATCAATAGCAATCTTTTGGTGGTCATACACGCCTCGATAAATAATTGATCCCTTCCAATAGGAATAATTAATTTATAGTCCATTGATATGCCACACATGACAAAGGAGATCTCGATCAATTAAAATAGGATTGTAATTTATGGGTATAACTTATTGAACGCATTTCTGCTTTCACCATGTAATCTCAGAATCTGATCAAATTGTTATGTCTAAATTGATCGGAAGGGAAACTATTTCATTGTTTGCAGAAGTGACCGCTTTGATCAAATCACACATCGATCTGAATAATAATAAAAAAAAAAAATCAAAGTACGTATTGGCCACTGTTCAGGATCATTGACACCATGTCTATTGAGCAAGCTAGTTTGATGTGTATTGATCAATGCAAGCTCAACGTGATGGCAAATAGAAACCAATTGTTTCCTGTGTGTCCTGTTCACACCATGCAGTGGTGTACTATTGGAAGACTTTAAAGTGGGGATTTCAAAATAACAAACAATCATGCTTACCTAGGTAAGTGCAACATGGTCCAGCGCTGCATCTGCCCCCCACCACCTCTAATTCCGTGTACACACGACCGGACTTTTCGACAGCAAAGGTCCGATGGAACAAATCCGCCGGACAATTTGATCGTGTGTGGGCTTCATCGGACCTTTGCTGCCTAAAAATCAGATGAACTTTAGATTTAAAACATGTTTAACCACTTGCCTACTGGACACTTAAACCCCCCTCCTGCCCAGACCAATTTTCAACTTTCGGTGCTCTCACACTTTGAATGACAATTACTCAGTCATGCAGCACTGTACCCAAATGAATTTGTTGTCCTTTTTTCCCCACAAATAGAGCTTTCTTTTGGTGGTATTTGATCACCTCTGGGGTTTTTATTTTTTGCGCTATAAATGAAAAAAGACCGAAAATTTTGAAAAAAAAAACGCATATTGCTTTGTTTCTGTGACAGAATTATGCAAATTATTAATTTTTCTTCATAAATTTTGGCCACAATTTATACTGCTACATATCTTTGGTAAAAATAACCCAAATTAGTGGATATTATTTGGTCTTTGTGAAAGTTAGAGAGTCTACAAGCTGTGGTGCGAATCGCACAAAATTGATCACACCGGATGTACTGGTGGTCTGTCTCATTTCTTGCGACCCGAACAAGTCAGGAAAGTACACCCCCCCCCCCCCAATGACCCCTTTTTGGAAAGTAGACATTCCAAGGTATTTAGAAAGAGGCATGGTGAGTTTTTTGATGTTGTCATTTTTTCCCACAATTCTTTGCAAAATTAAGAGAACTGACAGGCCAGTCCGCAATCACAGTCTCAAAACACGAGGATCCTGGAAGTGACGTCACGGCAGGAGACCATAACCAGCAACCAGCGTGGACGCTGACGTCACTTCCAGGATCCTCGTGTTTTGAGACTGTGATTGCGGACTGGCCTGTCAGTTCTCTTGGAGCTCCCTGCTGTTTTTCCTGTTGGCATCCCCTGGACCTCCCTGCTACTGGACACACACAGCCTAAAGAACTGGTATATGCCAGTGACCACTGCATTCATGCCGGACCACCTACATGGATATTAATGATATGCTCTGCCAGTCTACATATCTTGTAAGTGTTTTTAACCCTTTTTGGGGAAATTAAACAGCTTTTAATTCTACACTTAGAGGCGCCTTTTCTTTGTTTTTCTGACATCTAACTTGTTGACTACCTATTACACTTTTGAAGGCCCTGGAGCACCAGGACAATGACACGTGACACTGATGACAGATGGCACTGATACGTGGCACCGATGACAGATGGCACTAATACGTGGCACCGATGACAGATGGCACTAATACGTGGCACCGATGACAGATGGCACTAATATGTGGCACCGATGACGCGTGACACTGATGACAGATGGCACTGATAAGTGGCACTGATGACACGTGACACTGACAGGTGGCACTGATGACAAATGGCACTAATATGTGGCACTGATGGCAGATGGCACTGGGGAGGATGGCACTTTTTTTTTTTTACTTTTTTTAACTTACGGCCGCTGCAGCCGTTGATCTCTCCCTTCTCACACGCTGTCTGTGTGAGGAGGGAGAGCAGCGCTGAGAGATGATCTCATATGTTTATCTTTTTGTGCAACTTGTGAAGTTCTAAAGGAAGCCTGTGCTAAAGAAGTATGAGGAATGCCACTTCTGAGACCACGCTTTCTGAAAATACGAGAGAGAGAGAGACTGTGCTGCATCTGCCCAGTCACAGGTTCAGGACAGATCGGCTCAGTAGATGTGGGTTGAACGATGCTGGCTATCAGACTGAGGATATCTTCAGGCGGAAAAGAAGTACTGTAGGTGAGACCTCTGGATTGAAAGTGAAAATTAAATTTTTTTTTCTTTTTTTAAATGGGCTATTAACTTTTAATCTTGTGCCCCCACCTCCACCCCAAGCTGATAAAGGATTAAAAACACCCCTTACCTTATTCCATGGTACTTCATGCTGGTTCCCATTGTAAAAACTGATTCTGATAAAGGCACTCTTCGACTGCTGTTCTTGGGCCCTTTCACCGACGTCATCATGTACAATGTAGGACCAGCACCCACCACTGGTCCCATCTTGTATGTGGTGATGTAGGGGTATCCCCTTACATTGTAGGGGGGGAAAAAAAAAAAGAAGAGGAATGCCTCTAGCTCCCACAGGACAGTAGAGCAAGTTAAGTTTTACTATGCTGGATCATCATCTCCATGACATAAAAAACATTAAAGCGTAAATTCACTTTTTCAAAACAAATATGAAAAGGTGAACATCCTACACCTTACCCGCCTCCCCTTACCTTTGTGGTTGAATAACTGTCAGTGCCTACACAGCCGATGCACGGGTCTGAGAATTTAAAATCCCTGCTGTGGTTTCCCTTCTTTCTGCCTTGGATGGATCACAGCGATTGTGATTGGTCAGCAACAGCATGTGACTGCTTTGACCAATCTGCCTATACAACAAAAGCCGGTATCCTCCCATTCAGAGACCTTGATCCAACATAAACGCTCATGGGAATCGTTCCCACCTAGTATGCAGCAACAGCCCTGAAAAAGGGGGGGGTCTATGCCCCTGAAATGTGTTGGCTTGATGTACATGTTGCCAAATTAGATATAAAACAAAAGATCCATGAACCAGATTTTAGAAGTCAAATTTCTCTGGACACCGGGTGCTCCTTCCTTTTTATCTAATTCCACATGCTGAAAGGACCTTACGGTCAAATGAAAAATGCAACGGCTCAATCCCTGAGAGGGCCCATCGCTACCATCCATCACTGGGCACTATCCACTGGAAGGCATTCCTTTCTTTTTGGCCACAAAAATACCCACTCAGGACCAGTGACCAATCAAGTCAGTCTAGTGCTCTCAAACACAATGCTTCGACCCATGGAGGTAAGCACAGTGGAGACGAGGGGAAGGGAGAATAGGAATGGATAAGGTATAGGATGTTAGTTCACCTTTTAATCTTTTTCTGAAAATGTAAGCTAACCCTTTAAATCCTTTGTCACTTGGGAGGAGGAAGCAATTTCAAGTATGTAACAACTGTCTGGAGCCGTGTAGGTGACAGGTGCACTTTAATTATTCTAGCATCTTCTGTTGTGCATGCTGTAAATCAGTATAGCCTTATTATTACTGTAGTGACTTTTATGGCGTTGACGATTTTTAGTAAAATTAGAAAGTCGTGCTAAGTGCAGTTGAACACACTAGGTGGTTTTTCCGCCCCCATCCTCTCCTGTTGGTGTGCTAACCTTTCACAGATCCTCTCCTTTTGTTGATAAAAGTGGCATGATAATGGCAGGTATTGTGCAGTCACGACAGAGCTGAACACACGAGAGGTATGGCTTTGAAAAATGCACGGTTTCTATTTTTGATGTGTTTTTTTTTTTTTCTTCTCTTAATTGCTGAACATCAATATGCTTCCTCCTTTGTATAATTCGTTCCTTTTTACATTTCCGTGGCTGTCAGAAAATAAACATCTCAGGAAGCTCCAACAACCTTGTCCCCAAGTCGTGGAGACAACAGAATCTGAGAGCCTCTAAATGGCAATGTGATCTTACAATAGTTCCAATGTCATCTCCGCCAAAACCCAAAGGATATTCTGAAAGAATTTATCTATACTAGGATGGGGGGTGGGATTCGATTGGATATCTTGTCGGGGATGGATTGCCTTTTTTTAAAGGGTTAGTTCACCTTTTCAAAAAAATAAAAATATGAAAAAGGTGAACCAACACTGTACACCAGTCTATCTCATCCTTTTCAACACAGAGGAACCCTTGAAATAACTTCTCAGTCTCAGGGAACCTTTGTTAATAATGACAATATCTACAACTCATGATACATTAGTGTGACGGTCAGTTGGAAGAATGCTTCTTATGTCGCGTACACACGATCGAATTGTCTGGCGTACTTAGTTCGACATACAATCCGGCGGACTTTCTACTGAACGGACTTGGCCACACACGGACACACAAAGTCTGACGTTCGCTTGCGCGATGACGTACAGCACGTACGACGGGACTAGAAAAAGGAAGTTCAATAGCCAGTAGCTTCCTTTTTCGTACTTGCTTCTGAGCATGCGTCATTCTTAGTCCGCCGTACTAGCATACTGACGAACGTATTGTCCGCTGAAACCCAAGTCCGACGGGAAGATTGGAGTGCAAAAATACTTTCTTAGTCCACCGGACTTCACGCTGGAAAAGTCCGCTGAAGCCCACACACGATCGAATTGTCCGCTGAAATGCGTTTCGGCGGACTAAGTACACCGGACCATCTGATCGTGTGTACACGGCATTACACTAACGGTCATTGGAAAGAATTACCCCCTTCTAGATACAGTTGTGCTCATAAGTTTACACACCCTGGCAGAATTTATGATTTCTTGGCCATTTTTCAGAGAATATGAATGATAAACACAAAAGCTTTTCTTTCACTCATGGATCGTGTTTGGCTGAAGCCATTTATTACCAATCAACTGTGTTTACCCTTTTTAAATCATAATGACAACAGAAACTACCTAAATAACCCTGATCAAAAGTTTACATACCCTGGTGATTTTGGCCTGCACACAATTTGACACAAAGGGGTTTGAATGGCTATTAAAGGTAACCATCCTCACCTGTCATCTGTTTGCTTGTAATTAGTGTGTGTGTATAAAAGGTCAATGAATTTCTGGACTCCTGACGGACCCTTGCATCTTTCTGGATTCTGAGTCATGGGGAAAGCAAAAGAATTGTCAAAGGATCTGCGGGAAAAGGTAGTTGAACTGTATAAAATAGGAAAGGGATATAAAGGGAATTGAGAATGCCAATTTGCAGTGTTCAAACTCTAATCAAGAAGTGGAAAATGAGGGGTTCTGTTGAAACCAGACCACGGTCGGGTAGACCAACTAAAATTTCAGCCACATCTGCCAAGAAAATTGTTTGAGATGCAAAGAAAATCCCACAAATAACTTCTGGTGAAATACAGGACTCTCTGAAAACATGTGGTGTGGCTGTTTCAAGATGCACAATAAGGAGGCACTTGAAGAAAGATGGGCTGCATGGTCGAGTCACCAGAAGAAAGCCATGACTATGCAAATGCCACAAACTATCACGCTTACAATACACCAAGCAGCACAGAGATGAGCCTCAAACCTTCTGGCACAAAGTCATTTAGAGCGATGAGACCAAAATTTAGCTTTTTGGCCACAACCATAAACGCTACATTTGGAGAGGAGTCAACAAGGCCTATGAAGAAAGGTCCACCATTCCTACTGTGAAACATGGAGTTGGATCGCTGATGTTTTGGGGATGTGTGAGCTAAAGGCACAGGAAATTTGGTCAAAACTGATGGCAAGATGAATGCAGTATGTTATCAAAAAATACTGGAGAAACATTTGCAATTATAAGCCACGAAGCTGCGCATGGAACGTACTTGGACAATCCAACATGACAATGATCCAAAACACAAGGCCAAGTCGTCCCGTCATTGGCTACAGCAGAATAAAGTGAAGGTTCTGGAGTGGCCATCTCAGTCTCCTGACCTCAATATCATTGAGCCACTCTGGGGAGATCTCAAACGTGCTGTTCATGCAAGACAGCCCAAGAATTTACAGGAACTGGAGGCCTTTTACCAAGAGGAATGGGCAGCTTTACCATCTGAGAAGATAAAGAGCCTCATCCACAAATACCACAAAAGACTTCAAGCTGTCATTGATGTTAAAGGGGGCAATACATGGTATTAAGAAATGGGGTATGTAAACTTTTGATCAGGGTCATTTGGGTAGTTTCTGTTGTCATTATGAGCTACAAAGAGTAAACACAGCTGATTTATAACAAATGGCTTCAGTCAAGCACTAACCATGAGTGAAAAAGTTTGTGCTATCATTCATATTCTCTGAAAAATGGCAAAGAAATCATAAATTCTGAAAAAAAACTTATGAGCACAACTGTAACTAAAAAGAATGCTGTCAGTGGGAACTTATCTGAGAGGCACAAATTGCTCAAGGAACCTCTGGAGGAACCCTGCTGTACACCTTCCCCACCTTACTTACCTCTCTGGCGGATTAGCAGTCAGTGACCATCCACCTGGTGCAGTGGTTCGGGGAATTGAAAATCCCAGCTCTTCTCCCCCTTCTTTCTGCAGTGCTCCTGGGACGGATCAGAGCGATCCGCTGTGCTGGTGATGACCAATCAAAATTACTCTGATCCATCTATCCCAGAAGCTCTGCAGAAATAAGAGGGAGAAGTGTGAGTATTTGGATGCCCGGACCGCTACACTGGCTGTGTGGGCACTGACAGCTAATCACCAATGGAGCCAAGTACAATAGAGAGCAGGGGGTTAGTGGTGGAGGCTGTAGATTGTTTAAATAAAAAATGTATCTTAAGTTGAAAATCATCATTTACCATGCTTGAGTTCTAAGGTGGACCCTGGTATCATAGACAATCTTGAGAAATCCATTTTGCTATAGCAAGTCAAACTTGCAACAAATTTATTCAGATTTCAACTCTTTTTCCGGGTATATTTATTGCAAAAAGTAGAAAATGCTATGTCCTCTCTTGGCCCAGCCACCAGTCTTGTAACTTTCCCACTGTAGTTCTGTTTCAGCAAGCAGGGATGTAATTACATCTGTGCTCCCTGAAGTGGGTAGACCCAGGAGTCTCAGACTCTCCAGGTCTGAACTGGCCACTGTTAATGCCTCCTCCAATCACAGGCCTGCTACACCCATGGCTGTCGCGGCTTCCATTTTTGTGAACATTGCAGGAAATGTAGTGCGGTTTCCTTGCATGAATGTATTGCTCAGACATCAGAAAGCTCTCCTCCTGGGGCCTGGAAGTACAGCAAGGTTTTGAAGGACATGATGACATCTATGGGGCAGAAAATTGGCTATTACATGAAAAGTGAGTAATTTTCATTAACACTTTCTCAGCAATCTAGTAGAGCCTGGGGAGAAAGACAGCAGGGTCCTGAAGTTCTACTTTAAAGACAAAGTTTAAAGTGGTTCTAAAGGCAGAAGGTTTTTTATCTTACTGCATTAAGATAAAAATAAAAAAAAGTCTGTGTGCAGCAGCCCCCCTAATATTTACCTGAGCCCCATCTTGATCCAGTGATGTTCCACAAGAAATTCGGCGGTCCGGGACTCTCCCTCCTCACTGGCTGAGACAGCAGCGGGTACCATTGGCTCCCACTGCTGTTAATCAAAGTCAGTGAGCCAAAGAGGAGAGAGAGGGGCAGGGGCCGAGCCTCAGCTCCATATCTGAATGGACCCACAGAGCAGCAGCTCAGCTTGAGCGCCCCCAGAGCAAGCTGCTTGCTAGGGGGCAGGAGTGCCGGCGAGGGACCCGAGAAGAGGAGGATCTGGTTTGCTCTACTACTGCACAGAGCAGTTAAATATAACATGTTTGTTTTTTAAACAAAAAAACAAGACTTTAATATCACTTTAATAACCAACACAAAAAAAAGTGCACTAGAAATGTGCACCTAGAAATCATTTAGTAGGTAATGTGGAGGATGCTACTCGTACTGCTCTACTTCCAGCTCTCACAGCCACGAACAGACTGCTCCTCCCAATGTGCTGGTGTCATTTGTAAAGCTGCCCTATGAATTACCGCAGGACATCGCCAGGGGCCCCAACGCATTGCAATCGTGTAAATGGTCCCTTAGTCAACTAAATGTGATCTACTTCAGTTAATACTCAATATTTACCCTTCCAGCTAGCATGAGGGAGTCCGCTACTTCACCATTTTTCAGTTTTGTTGAAAAAAACTGGGTGGAAAACTCTTGGCCGAACAGCGCCCGTTTTCAACCAGATGCAGGAACTGTTCCAGTTTTTTGACAGCTACAGGTGCCAGTGCCAGAATACAACAGCTGGCACCGCAGATTCCTCCATCCATGTTATTTAGCGTGGTTTGAAGGATCAAGTGATTGCTTCCATTCAGTCAGTGTGGCTGAATGAGACAAATCTTAACATGGCACTGCCTGCATGGAGTTTGCATGTTCTCCCTGTGTGGGTTTCCTCAGGGTACTCCGGTTTCCTCCCACACTCCAAGCACCAGCTGGTTAGTTAATTGGCATCTGTCTAAATTGGCCCTAGTATGTGTATGTATTAATGTGAGTTAGGGACCCTCAGAATGTAGGCTTCCTTGAGGTCAGGAACGGATGTGACTGTATAAAATTTATATAAAGAGCTGCATAAATGAATAGCACTATAGAAGTACCTGTAATAAATAAATGTATAGCTGGCTTTAGAAAAGAAACCCTCCTCCATCCAGGTTTTAGATCTGCAGGAAAGGGCTAGTGCAAAGCTTGTGTTGGGCTTTCTTATATTAGATGCACTAAAAACTCTGTATTGTAGGTAGATTTGTAAATAAAGAATTTTATAAAAATACATAATAATTAATAAAAATAGATTATAAAAACTTTGTTTTGAACATAACTAAATAAAAATTACCAATAACCCTGATGGTTTTCCTGTTTCTTTGCACACAAAGCTTTCACTTCAATTAGATACAGAGACTGCAGAGTAAGGCTCGCCTAGCAAATGCACTATAATCTATATAATTAGACTGCACAAAAATTGGTTATGCTTTCTTCAGTGTGATCCTGTGTAATAAACAATGCTGGCATGCCAGATATTTTCCAGCAATAATACATCATGACAGAGCAGAGAAATCAAAGGTCTAGGTGTTGCAATAACTTGTAAACTGTAACTCCCGTGCAAGTGGTTTTTCACACGAAAGCAGAGATACGGCCCATTAAAGGGGTTATAGAAACAAAAGTCACAGTCTGAAACTTTTCCAGAAAAAGAGAAACAAATCAGTTTACACAGTAAAAATACACATACAATGCATCTATCTGGTTTTTTTTGCATTGTTGGAAAGAAAAAAAAATTTTTTTTTTTTTTAAATGTTTGTTTACGAGGGGAAAAAAAAAAAAATCAAAAGTTCAGATTAAAGAGGAAGTAAACCCTAATGGGTTTACTTCCTCTTTCATTCCCTGCAAAGGTAAAGCATAATGGACTACTATGCATCGCATCGCATCGCATAGTAGTCCATTATGTGTCACTTACCTGACACAGGAGCCAGCGAAGTCACCGCTGTCCCCTGTAGTTCTGAGCGTCCATCTTCTTGGTGGGGCTCGCTGCTCCGGCGCTGTGATTCGCCGGAACAGCGATGACGTCACTCCCACGCATGCGCACGGGAGCCGACACTCGCTGCATATCGCCGCGATCTGCGGCTTACCCAGTGTGCCTGCGCGCCGCCGTCTATGGCGCATGCGTCGTAGACAGCGGTGGCTGTCTTCAGGTAAATATCTCCTAAATCGTATAGGTTTAGGAGATATTTCTTGGACCTACAGGTAGTAAGCCTTAATCTAGGCTTACCTGTAGGTCAAAGTGGTTTGTAAGGGTTTACAACCACTTTAATTTTTCTTTTCTAGCTTCATTGGTTCAGTGTAAAGGCTTTGAACTTTCCTGTTTACATATTCTTAACAAGCAGTAAATGAGCTTTAAGAGTCGCTGGGTAAACCTCTGTAGCTGCAGGTACTGCAGAGCAATTCATCTTCAAATGTCCCAGCAGAAGCAGTGAAATCCTCTGACGAAACCAGTTCTTGCTGGTTCTTTCCTGTAGCATCACGTCAACAGTCTCCCCTGCAGTGACATGAGATTGGAGGGTGGAACCAATGGGCGGTGTGGGGGACCAAAGAGATTAGACACCCTACAAGTGTCAGTTTCCTTTTAGTCCCCATTTACACGGGAGCATACAGTTTTCAGGCAGAAAATCGTGCGATCTTTCCAGGATTTTGCAGCAGTTTTTACCGCGTTTTGCTGCGATTTTGTGCAGGGCAAAAGGTCGCCAATGTAAAAATTCCAAAAACTCCCAAATCTGCCCAATTCGAGCGACCAAAAAAAAAGGGGTCCAGAGCTTGTTTGAGCTTCAGGCGACTTGGAGTGGAGATGTGAACCATCTCGACAGAGAATGGATTTTTTCCCCTCCAGCATTTTGTAGCTTCAGGCTTCAAGCTACAAAAGGCTCAGGTGTGAATGGGGCCTTAGAGTTTGAAGGACAATTCTAGTGATAGGTGTGGTGTTTGCTGGCGCAGGCACCAGAAAAAGCATTTACTGCCTTCTTTTACTCTTTACAGCGGAATTAACATTACAAGACAAGACCAGTTGTGTTCACAATATGCAACTCGGGGCTATATTTTGACCAATAGTTGCTCCATGCAGCCTTTTCAGCAAAATAAAAATCCTTTGGTTAAGAGGCGGAGCTGAAAACGATTGCGATATGCACCTGAGAGAAGTTACCTTCCATAACAATCATTAAAAACAATTTTTACTGCAGAATGACTGGTTATTAAATGTTGACCTCGGAGAGCGAAACTTCAAGAATTCTAAATCTGGTTTGTGTCAAAAGGCTCATGGAGATGTACAGATTCTAGTGAATGGAAAATAGTACAGCTAAGGAGCACCAAGTAAGGCTCTGGGCACTGGGCCAGCATTTGATGCTCGGAAAGTGGGACACTCAGAAGAAAGATGACCTGGCATGCAGGCATATGGAGGTGTCTGCTATATAACAATAATAATAATAATAATATAATGTCCAAAAAAATAAAAGCATATGATAAACCAGGGGTGTCCAACCCATTGGAGCCCAAGAGAGTTCAGCATGCGGCCCAAGCATGTCTGTAGGGACGTCGTGCAAGCATAAAAGCCACACTGGTTGACAAGGACACAGTAGGCGACACATGCACGGATGGAGAGACACTGGGGATGCCGTGTATGCACAGCAGATAACAATGAGCATCCAGGCACAGGTACCTGTAGAGAGGTGCCGGGGGCTGCCGAGTTTGTATTAGCACCAGCAGCAGCAAAGGCAAGGACTCCCGATAGCACCAGGCAAGTAAATGCCACATGACTGTATCTAGGGTTGTGCTGGGTGCTACCCCCCAAAGCCCCCTGCCCCACAACCTCCCCACATGGCTTCCGCACAGCTGTGCAAAAGAAAATAGAATCCCCCCCCCCCCCCAAAAAAAAAAAAAAAAGTTGTGGATGAAGCAAGATTGTTCAAGGAAAATTATTACTCAGGTACATTATCTATATCAGTGATCGTTCATTTGCGATCTGCCTGATTTTTTCTGCTCATCAGCTTTCCTTGTTGTTGTTATTGTACTTTATGTGTCTCCCAAGACAATTCCTCTTCTTCAAATGTGGCTCAGAAAAGTCAAAAGTTTGGACACCCCAGTGATAAACATAATACCTATGGGTAAGAAATAAGTCCTGCATGCTGCAATTTAGACGTGTCCACTTTTCTAGTCATATCAACTGAATGGAGCCCTTCAAAAACATAATGTCCCCGGTAATGTATTGGCGACTCATGTTAACATGTTTTGGAAAATATAAGTCTTAGCACAATGTATACAAAAGCAGAAATTACCATAAATGGGCATAGTGTAAGAAAACCCACCCAATGTCAAATCTGAAGTGAAGGTCCACTGTTAGAGAACAGTGGAAAAAACCTTCATTCCACTGTTTATATCTCGGCATAGCCTAAAATATAAGTTTACGCAAGGAGATCTACAAATATAGTGGTTTACCTTCTCATTGCTCCAGTTATCATCTGAAAATCCTCAATGTTTAACTAGTTTACATTTTCTAGCTGATGCATACAAAAAGTCACCTGCAGCATCTTCAAACTTGGAAAGAAAGCAAAAGGCAACTTTCACACTGGGGTGGTGCGGGCGCCGGCGGTAAAGTGGCGCTATATTTAGCGCTGCTTTACTGTCGTTTTAGCAGTGCTATTCGGACGCTAGCGGGGTGGCTTTAACCCCCGTCAGTGGCCAAAATAGGGTTAAAACCGGCGCTGCAGCGGCGCTTTGCTGGTGGGTTTGCAGTGCTGCCCCATTGTTTTCAATGGGAAGGGGCACTTTAGGAGTGGCGAATACACTGCTCCTATACCGCTGTAAAGATGCGGCTTGCAGGACTTTTTTTTTTACTGTCCTGCAAGCGCAGCGCCCCAGTGTGAAAGCCCTCAGGGATTTCACATTGGAGTGAATTGAGCGGCTCTTTCAGGGCGCTTTGCAGGCGCTATTTTTAGCACTATAGAGCCAGTAAAGCACCTCAGTGTGAAAGTAGGATAAGGTAAAACAAATCACTATACTCCTTTAGGTCAGTGTTTCTCAACTTCTGTCCTTAAGTACCACAAGTGGGTCTATAAACAATATCAAAGAAAAAGGGTGCAAATGCCTAGTGCAGTATCACCAGCCCTTTATTAAAGAGTACATACTCACAAAAGCAAATGTTGCAACAGCGTTGTACATAAACCAAGAAACTGAAGGGTCTTAAACGTGATGCAATCTTCTGGTGTAAAGCATGTCATAATACTAGTTGATGCGTTTCGGGGACATAACCCCTTTTTCAGAGCAGGAAGAAGGGGGCATGTCACCTGAAATGCATCAGCTAGTATTATGACATACTTTGAACCAGAAGAGTTGCATTGTGTGTAAGACCCTTCAGTTCCTTGGTTTATGTGCAAAGCTTATGCACATTTGTACTCTTTTTAGACTTCAATAAAGTGCTGTTGATAATGCACTAGGTGTTTGTACCTTTTTTGCTTGATTTTGTTTATAGAGTTGCACAATTTATCGATCTTGGGAGGGCTGCATTAAACCAACAATCCAGTCCAGGTTGAGCATTGACAGTTTACATTTGTGGCAGTTGGTATGGTCTCTTTGGAACCCTTTAGTGCTACAATGTCATGATATTATCCTATTGTGAGAAGACCATCAATGAGTCCATGTTTTTAGAATTCAAATCTCTCAGGACTGTGATCATTAATAAATCCCGCTCTATATAAAAGAAATAAGGGAAGTCTAGAATATGTGGAGTTCCTTGCTAGTGGGTGGTGAAATAAGGTTCTAGATGTGCATGTGCACAACCACCAATATCCTGGAGAATGGGAAAGGAGTGAATAAAAAGGGATGCTTGGAATTCTCTCCCCCCAATACAACGGAATTTCACACGCCCTGTTGTAACTGCTGTAGCTTCAGGATTTTATTTTGTGAACTTGCTCAGCTTCTTGTCAGTACCATTTTGAACTAAAAGGTTTGGCCTCTGAAAAGCCAATCGCTGTTAATTGCCATCACAAAGGTGCACATATTCCCGATTCTGATTCTACTGGCTGTTGGCTACAAAATGTAGACAACCATGAAGCTTCACAGACAATGTACTAGTATGACATATTCATTAGTTGCTAATTCTTAGAATTTTGCAACAGCTGGAGAGTCCCAAAATAATGACCCTGACTCATAGGTAGAAAGACCCAGGAAACCCAAATAAATGGAGGATTCCAAAGGGTGCCTCAAGAACAGGCAAAAAAAAAAAAAAGTGACAAAATTGAGGGTTCCTTACTTTGCTTCCTCAGATCTTTCAGCTGCTCTTTGAACTGAACAAATTTATCACTCTGCCTCAGTTCGTCGTCGGTGTTCTTGCTCTGCAAGGTAGAATACCTCTCCTGGACAAGTTCTTTTAAATTCGGGATCTCCTCCGGTGTCCTCCGCTTTAACTGCATATAGGAAAAAAGGAAACATAAAATGAACTGGATTCTAACAAAATACATATATACGAGTAAAATGGCAAAAACACTCATAATGCTGATCTATTAATGTATATTCATCATAAATGAATCTGTAACCAAATTCAGCGAACTACTGATAATGAGGAGCTCACCTATGTCCAACCCCATCAGAACATTGGCATCAACAACTGAGCCAAGCATGCTTTGGTCACATTTCTGTTGGCCTAAGGGTCTTCAACTTAAAATATATCCAACCACATAAAAGCATCAGTCAATTCATATCTGAAATTGTATTTATAAGAGGACTTCAGTAGGCAAAAGCACCCACTGGCTTTGTATATCTCTGGAGGCTGCCGTGACAATACATAAGCACCCGAGTCTCCAACAGATTATTACATGCTCCGGCAGACTGCTATTTTTCTCTAGGGTTCCTTCCTATCTTAACCACTGAAGTAGACACCAAGGTGTATGTTTCTATACAGATGGAGGAAAGGTTGTTCTGAACTTCATTTGTATAGTGAAAAGTTGCAATTTTCCAGTATCTATGGCATGGAGTCCTAATAGGGTAATTGTCAGACTCTACTTTTGCTGTCATATACATTTTTTTTATCTACAGGTTTAAAGAAAAATCTATCAGTTTTTTGGGTTTTTTTTTTACTGGTTTGTCTCATATGGTACATATAGTACCTTTTCCCATGTTGCAAGCTGCTTCTTAACTCTAGCTATGAGGTCTAACTTGCACGAATAACCCCCGTCTGCTTTGGCTGACCTGACAACAGCTAGGAAAGAGATGGCTGCTTCATAAGGTTGGCTTGTCTTGGCCCTGAGCACTTTCCCAAGACAAGCAGCAGCAAGAGGAATACAGAAGGAGGGGAGAAAAGTCAGCCTTTGCATTCCTCTTTGCTGCCGCTTGTCTTGGGAAATTGTTCAGATATGAGACAACCGTCATTGTGAAGCAGCTGTTTTTCCTAGCCGTTGTCAGATCTATCCTGGGAGAGCAGGAGGGCAGATCAATTAACCAGATTGCCCTTACACAATAAATCCAAGCCCTGATTAATTGTGATTTGTGTACGACCCCTGAAGCGTGTTGGCTCCCAATTCATAACAGTACTTTTATTGAGATAAACAAAAAATTGTATCTGGATCAATCCCTTTGGCTTGGTGCTCTCATCCTCTCTCTCCATACAAGTTGATTCTTCCAGGGACTCCACTGAAACCCCATTGGGCAGTAGAAAGGTACCACACTATCGCGATCATCTAATTCATTCAGAACCTCCACCTGGTTTGGCAATCAGTGTTTCACTGCCCAAATTATATATATTTTTTAAAGCAGACAACCCTGTTAGACAGCATAGTCAGTTTCTGATTTGCCTTTTTTCTCAACCGTTTACAGCTTGGTCAAGGACCAGCCTGTTACTGGACAGTAAATGAGCAGTCAAACACGGATGAGGTCAGCCTTGTGCTATCCCCTTCGTTCAGCCAGATTGTTATGTACTGAGTAATGTAACCCGATTGGTTTACAGTGTTGTCTCTAAATTTCCCGGTTTAAATTCTTCTCTCCATGGAACTACAGAGGCCAATACAAAGATAGATTGTGATTCTGGGAACGCAAGAGTGCTTTGCCAACAAAGTTTCTAAAATAAATATGGGGTCATTTAAAGCATACCTATGGTCAAAATTTAAAGTCACTATATTGTCTCATTGTATTGGAGTTGTTTCCAGCACTTACTATTCTGAATGATCTTTAAAATTTACTTTGTGAAGATCCCCATACATTTACTTCCCTGAATGCTGTGACCCGTAGTCACTAGGCCTTGTGGGTAGGCACTGCTGTGTCACACCTTTCACAGAGCCTACCTTCTAAACTACAGAGGTATTGATAGGAGGAGTTTCAGGAGGTGGGGCAGTACAGGAGGGGTACCATGGGATAGGTAGTCCTTAGAAATTGAGAAGCTGCAAAGCATGCAGGTAATCCAGAAAGCTGTGGAAAGAGACGGCCAGCAGACAGACAGAATTCATGACATGAAAGGGGATTTTTCAGGTAAGGTTATATTGGACTGTCATAAATAAATATTGTTTGTACCGCTATTAAAATACTGTTGTAAAATGTTGATGTTATAAAATGAAACTGTATGCTGTCACCATAAGACTCCCTTATCTCTCCAGTATCTATCAAAATTGATGGGATTAAATGGATATGAATAATACATATTGATTAGCACAGCTGTCCATTCTCTTCTGCACTTCAGGGAATTATAACAAAAAGGCTGCTTAAAATCATGGAGGAGTCAGGTTTTCCTATTACATCCTCACCTAGAACTATATGCCTTTTCAAAACGCCGTCAAGAACAGAACTGTTACATCGATGATTACATGGGATTACGCTTATTCAACAGCATTAATGGTACATTTCAAAAGCAGACAAAGCTTTCCAGGACACAATGTGTCAAGCTGACATCTATGGCTTTCCTCAAATGGAAGCACATGGTGTTTGAACAGTCAGGGATGGGGAACACAGCTGCCAGTCTATGACTGCATACAATAAGCTCCTGGCACAGGTCCACTGACAACAACCAGAATGCAGTCAGTGCGCACTGACACTTAATAATGGTTTATTGTTAACATTTCATTTCTAAACCCGTATTCCTTTTAAAAACTCCTAAAAGAGTAGGCACTGCAAGCTGGCTTTTAGAACTTGTGAAAGCCAGCAAAATGTATTCCGCTTCACTCTTTCATATAAGTTACCTTGTCACTGTGGGGCCGATTTACTAAAACTGGAGAAGGCAACATATTTTGCAGCTCTGCATAGAAAGTAATCAGCTTCCAGTTTTTTGGTCAAAGCTTAAAGGATAAGTTCACCTTTAATAACATGTCACATGTTACACACATATTCAGCATGTAACATGGAATGGAGAGGACCCCGCAACTCCCCTGCTCCAGCGAGGTTCTTGCCACTCCCCGAAAGCCCCGCTAGCTGTCGCAGTTTAAAAAAAAAAAAAAATGTGGCGAGTGGGACTTTGCCTGCCCAGCCGCATCGCTCATTGACAGGACTATGTGCATGGAAAACTACAAGGTCCGGCAGCCTTTGCGGCTGTTGGCTTATAGTTTTCAATGAACTGCCATGGCTCTGTGGGGCACTGTGGAACGCCGGAGAAATTCATTCATGCTTCCTGTCAGATTGTGTCTGCTTACCCGTACGGGATGCATTGGCAAGCTAAAGACATGCATGGCATGTGCATTTATTGTTGTTTTCCAAAAAGTGAAGTTATCCTTTAATTGAACAAGCTGAAGCTGATTGTTACCATGCACAGCTGCACCAGATTTTGCACTCTCCAGTTTTAGTAAATCTACCCCTGTGGCCTGATTTTCCTTGACTTCATGGATAAGGACTGACAACTGCCACTACCTCGATCACCAGTAAAAGCACTTTCATTGGACTGCAATGGAGCTTATCCATGAAGTCATGAATATCAGGTATTAACTGCAAGGTATTAGAACCAACAAAATCCCTATGGATTACTGGACAATTCATAAAGGGTTTGTTTGCCTTTTCAGAACAAATGAAAAGGTGAACAGCCTCCCTACATCCTTTCCGACCCCCCCAATCCCAGAAGCCCTACAGAAACAAGGGGGAGAAGAGCAGGGATTTCAAATATCCGGACTGCTACATCGGCTGTGTGAGCACAGACAGCCCATCACCCATGTAGGCTAGTACAGCAGGGTGAGTGGGGAGGAGGATGTGGGGTGTAAGTTCGGCTTTTATTTTTTTCCTGGAAAGGTGAACTTGCTCTATAACAAGAATATGTTGAATGTGGGGAAAGCAATCTCAACAGCCAATGGCATGTCAAAGAATTGCATTCAGGCAGGGCTTTTTTTTTTCAGATAGGTGCAGGAATGCAACCACAACTAACCCAACCCCCCCCCCGCCCCCCCCCCCCCCCACACACACACACACACCCTTCAAAATGCATTAAATAGTGGGTATGTTCAGTTTCCCTAAGAGCGGGAGGGTCTTAAAGGGGCAATAAATACCAGTTATAGAGTATAGTGTTGGGGAGTGCACTACATACACAGTGCAGAGTTAAGGGGTGCGCTACAGAGTTCAGTGTTCAGGGGTGCGCTACATACAGAATGCAAAGTTCAGGAAACGCGCTGCATGTAGAGCTCATAGATGCACTACATACAGAGTTCAAAGGTGCACTACACACACAGAGTTCAGCCTTCTTCCACAGCTTCTTACCTCTGCATCCCCCATGTAAGTCTCATTTTCATCCCTCTTCAGCTCTGACCTCTGCATGCACCCCCCCACCCCCTCCCAAAAAAAAAAAAATACTTAAAAGCTCCACCCTTTTCCACATCTAAATTTTGCAGTATAAGCACCCAGCAGGCTCTAGTATCTCCCCAAACACTGTAGGTGGTTCAGCCTCTCTTGTTGGCAGGGAGATGATCCAGTGGGGTTGTCGGCATTCGTACTGCACCATACCAGGTTTGTTTTCTTATTCAACCATAAATTAAGGAATACTGGTATGCTAAAAAAAATATATATTATATATATATATATATATATATATATATATATATATATATATATATATATATATATTTCTTAGTCAAGAGCTTGGCTCACGCCCTCGTAAGCCTCTTTACTGTGAGACCACTCATCACAGTGAGGAGTTTAAATATCTCTGGTCAAAATGTAAAATCATATATTCGTTTCCACATTGTAATCCATTTCTAGCCTACTTCTTTTACTCTGAACAGCCTTGAAGTTTGTAAACTTACTTTGTGAAGATCCTTACACATTTACTTGCTTGATATCTGTGAGACGGTCACTATGCCCTGTGAGTAGGCACTGCTGTGCCATACATTTCATAGAGCCTGCCTTCAGAACTACAGAGGTGCTATGGGGAGGAGTTACTAGAAGCGGAGGCCGTACAGAAGTCACTGCTTGCAGGTAGCAAGGTATCATTGGATATTTAGTCCATGTAGGAGATTGTGACATCATCTGTCTGCTTCTCTGCCTCAGCCAATCAGAGAAAGTTTTCTATTCATTCATAGAGTACAGAACTCAGCCATACCATTTTGTTCCAGCAGTGGGACAAGAAGTTCTCGTCTTGCTGCCAGAACACATTCAGCTACATACAGAGTACAGCAGACTACATACAGTTTATACAGCGCTCCCAGCCACCGCAACTGTTATTGATTACATTGGTATTGTAAATAGTTGGTTTGGACCAGCTTGTTTCAAACAAACCAATTAAAGCTAAATGAGACCCGGAGATCGGCTTTCCTCAACACCAATCAATGGATGTCACCTACAGTGCCTTGAAAAAGTATTGACCCCACTTGTGTTGCAAGGAAAAACAAAAATGTATTTTATTGGGATTTTATGTGATAGACCAACACAAAGTGGCACGTAATTGTAAAGTTGAAGGAAAATGATAAAAGTCAATACTTTGTAAAAAAAAAAAAAAAAAAACACCTTTCGCTGCAATTACAGCTGCAAGTCTTTTTAGGTATGTCCAGGGTCATTGTCCTGCTGGAGGGTGAACCTCCGCCCCAGTCTCAAGTCTTTTGCAGACTCCAACAGGTTTTCTTTTAAGATTGCCCTGTATTTGGCTCCATCCATCTTCCCATCAACCTTGACCAGCTTCCCTGTCCCTGCTGAAGAAGAGCATCCCCACAACATGATGCTGCCACCACCATGTTTCAAGGTGGGGATGATGTGTTCAGGGTGAAGTGCAGTGTCAGTTTTCTGCCACACATAGCGGTTTGGTTTTATGCCGAAAAGTTAAATTTTGGTTTTATCTGACCAGAGCACCTTCTTCCACATGTTTGCTGTGTCCCCCACATGGCTTCTCAAACTGCAAACAGGACTTCTTATGGCTTTCTTTCAACAATGTCTTTCTTCTTGCCACTATTCCATAAAGGCCAGATTTGTGGAGAGCACGGCTAATGGTTGTCCTGTGGACAGACTCTCCCACCTGAGTTGTGGATCTCTGCAGCTCCTCCAGAGTTCCCATGGACCTCTTGGCTGCTTCTCTGATTAACACTCTCCTTGCCTGGCCTGTCAGTTTAGGTGGACAGCCATGTCTTGGTAGGTTTGCAGATATGCCATATTCTTTCCATTTTTGGATGATGGTTCGAACAGAGCTCCGTGAGATGTTCAAAGCTTAGGATTTTATTTTATAACCTAACCCTGCTTTAAACTTCTCCACAACTTTATCCCTGACCTGTCTGGTGTGTTTCTTGGCCTTTGTGATGCTGTTTGTTCTCTAAAAAACCTCTGAGGACTTCACAGAACATCTGCATTTATACTGAGATAAAAATCACACACAGGTGGACTTCATTTACCAATTAGGTGACTTCTGAAGGCAATTGGTTCCACCAGATTTTAGTTAAGGTTATCAGAGTAAAGGGGGCTGAATACAAATTCACGCCACACTTTTCAAATATTTATTTGTAAAAAAAAAAAAAAAAAATTGAAAACCATTTATGAATTCCCTTCCACTTCACAATTATGTGCCACGGCGTTGGTCTATCACATAAAATCCCAATTTGCGTTTTTGGTTGTAACATGACAAAATGCGGAAAATCTCAAGGGGTATGGATACTTTAAGGCACTGTACATATAGATTATATATATATATATATATATATATATATATATATATATATATATATATATATATATATATATATATATATATATATATATATAAACACTTTCATCCCTGGTACTAGGATCTTCACTGTGCAGCCATACTTGCAGCCAAACAGTCTTTACACACAGTCCCACCCACCACCAGATCCCAGGTGCTGCTCCTCCTATTCATTCCTATGTCTGGATTCGTACTCATAGCAAGTCCACCTATACAGAAAGAATTGGGCTCAAGCTACAGGAATGAATGGAGTAAGCATAATAAATGGAGTAGAGCTGCTGGCTGCCAAGACCAGTTTTGCAAAGGCTCTTTGGCATAGGTCAAGGGACACACAGCAAAGATTTTAGGGGCTGATGGCAGGTGACGTTATCTTTTAAGTAAAATATTCAGATCTGCGGTATATGTAAATGTATCACTTCCTTAAACTTTTATGGCATCTCAAAGTTTACTAGGCAGAAGTAACCCTTGGGGTTCACGCAGCACTGCTTGAGAAATGATGGTTTACGGTAGAAACTTCTACAAATACAGAGCTTATCAGAATGCCTGTCAAAGAACGGATGAGGAAGATTAGTATCAGTCTTAGCTCAGTGAGGAAGTACCACCATTTATATATCATATTTTACAGGTTATGCAAAAATCTGTTTTATGTAACAGGATGCACATATCTTTTTTGGTTTTGAATTACAAAACACCCACAAAAAAATCTCTATATTGCAAAATGTAAATTTTATTTGTGTCTTTCTCCTGGAAGTTCTGCTTTCCACAAAGTAAAATACATAAATTTTATCGTACAAAAATTAAAAAAGAAACCAAAGGTTCCATTATATCAAAACACACAAAAAAATAGAGTATCACATGATTATAAACAAAATAATCAATCCACTAGAGGGGACCCACAAAGTCCCCAATCCATGATTGCTGCGCTGACGCGTTTCAACTTTTTTGGTCTTCTTCAGGGAGTTGATGAAATGCTTTCTACGAAAAAAAACTATACGATGACCAGAGTACAAAAATAGTACATAAAACAAAAGCATAACAAAAGATAACTTCGCTTGCCGTCAGCCCCAAAGATCTTTTGTGTGTGTCCCTTGCCCTATGCCAAAGTGCCTTTGCAAAAATAGTCCTGGCACAAGGCAGTTCCTACTGGGCTTTCCTTCTGCTCTCTTCATTCATTTCTGTAGCTTGAGCCCAATTCCTCTGAATAGGGAGGGCTGCTATGAGTATGGACCCAGACGTAGGAACGAATAGGAAGAACGGCACATGGGATCTGGTTGTGTGTGGGACTTTTTTTATGCAAAGGCTGTTTGGCTGCAAGTATGGCCACACAGTGAAGTTCCTAATACCAGGGATAATCATGTCATACTCTATTTTATGTGTCTGATGTAATGGAACCTTTGGTTTCTTTTTTAAGCTTTGTACAATAAAATTGATGTGTTTTAGGTTACAATTTTTTTGTGGTGCCTTAAAAATCCCATCCATCATTTAGATTTTCGTATTCAATTTCATTTGTTGATGTGGCACCTTAACAACTAAGTTGCATGGGCTGACATTTATGGTAGGATTCAGAACTTCTACCTAAACTGGCTGTACATTATATGAAAATGTATTTAAATAAAGGAAGGCAACACAAAGTTCTTTATGGGCAAAGTAACAGAGACTCTTTAAAGCCAGCCCCCACCACACATAAACATCCTTCCCCGTGATATACCATGCCATTGCATACCTTCCCACAATTTTTTTTTTTTTTTTTTTTTATTCTTTTTATTATAAGAATATAAATTGGAATACAAAACAAAGCCTATTGGGCATACCCAGGCTTAGGTTAAAACAAACACAATAAAAGAAAAACAACAAAAGGCAAGGTGGTAACCAAGGCTTAGGGAATTGGAAGCGAGGTATCTGGGGTGTGCAAAGTAAAAGGGTCGGGTGGTATATTCTCTGTATACAGATCCACATCTAAGCAGTAAACAGAAGCAAAACAGAGTATCCTATGAAGGGTTTGCAGAGGAACTGACAGCATCTCCGGACTTGGTCCAAATATCCCATACTTTGGAGAATTTTTTTGGACATCCCCTAGATTCATTTGTAAATTTATACAATGGGACCACTTTATTGACTATATTCTTCCAATAATCTAAGGTGGGGGGGCCGGGTAGATTTCCATTTAAAGCGGGAGTCCGCCGTTTTTTTTTTTTAAACCAGCAGCTACAACTACTGCAGCTGCTGACTTTTAAAATAATGACACTTACCCGCCCAGCGCACCCGCGATGTCGGCACCCGAAGCCGATCTCTCGATCGTCTCTCGGGTGCTGCTGCCGCAGCCATCTTGGGTATGGGAATCAGGAAGTGGAGCCTTTCGGCTTCATTTCCGGGTTCCCTACTGCGCATGCGCGAGTCGCGCTGCGCAATAAGGATGGTCCCCGCTGTCTCTGGGATCCGTGTGTTTCCCAGCAGGCAGCGGGGGACCTTCGGAAAGGGGCGTAGATTCTGCGGAAAGGGGCGTACCTTCTGCAGAATCTACGCCGGAAGTGGGTGCAGATACCTGTACTGTACAGGTACCTGCACCCCCCTCCCCCCTGAAAGGTGCCAATTGTGGCGCCGGAAGGGGGGAGGATTCCAATGAGCGGAAGGTCCACTTTAGGGTGGACCTCCGCTTTAAGGAGTATAGTCTTACGTGCGTATAACAATAAGAGGCCTCATAGATCTAGAGGTAGCTAGTAGGTGAACTAAAATGCAAACATCAATTGATAGAGGTATTGCAATTGTGGTGACAGTGCAAATACATCGAGAAACCGCTGTCCAAAATAATTTTATGCCTGGACATTCCCAAAACACATGCAGGAAAGTGGCTGGGTCAGCTGTACAGCGCCAACATTGTGAGGAGTGTGAGGGATAAATCTTCTGTAATCATTGAGGTGTGGGATATACTCTATGGAGAATCTTAAATTGGATTAATCTGCCTCTGGCTGATACCAAGCTTTGCATAGAGTAGTCCCAAACATCCTCCCAGTCTTCGGAATCTAACTCTGGGACTTCCTCCCACCATTGCGACAATAGTTTGCAGAGGCCAACATGAACGGAAGGTTAAAGAGACTTACTTATTGAAGATAGTGTCTTACCAAGACTATTACTCTCCCAAAGTTTTGAGATGGGAATGAGGGGCAGCTGCTAGCAAAAGAATGTAGGCATAGGACACCCCCCCCCCCCCCCCCCGCAATGCCCCCTAAAGGAGAATTGTACAAAACAAAAAAAGAATAGTTAAACCCACGTGTGCTTTTTTTAACCACTACTATTCCTTTATACTGGCCTTTAATAACTTGCTGACCACCCCACGCCGATATACGTTGGCAAAGTGGCACGGGTGCGCAAAACCACTTTCCCGTGTGTCACTCCGCCATCAGCGGCTAGCGGGCGTGCCTACAGGTCCTGCAAAAGCAATGTCCCCCGGTGGCCCACGATCATGAAACGGAGAGACAGAATGGGGAGATCATTTTGTAAACAAGGCATTACCCTGTTCTGCCTAGCAACATGACAGGGATCTACTGCTCCCGGTGATCGGGAGCAGCGATCTCTGTCGTGTTCTAGTGAGCCCATCCCCCTACAGTTAGAACACACTGAGGGAACACACTTAACCCCTTGAGTGCAGCCTAGTGTTTAACCCCTTCCCTGCCAGTGACATTTGCATGGTAATCAGTGCATTTTTATAGCACTAATCGCTGTATAAATGCCAATGGTCCCAAAATATTGCCAAAAGTGTGATCTGTCCGCCGCAATGTCACAGTCACAATAAAAATCGCAGATCACCACCATTACTAATAAACAAAAAAAATTACCAAAAATGTATAAAAATGTTTTACCAAAAATATGTAGAAGAATACATATTAGCCTAAACTGAGGAAGAAATTCGTTTTTTTATATATATTTTTGGGATATTTATTATAGCAAAAATTGCTTTTTTTTTTTCTCCAAAATTGTCGCTCTTTTTTTGTTTGTAACGCAAACAATTAAAACCACAGAGGTGATCAAATACCACCAAAAGAAAGCTCGACCGCGCAATTATCAGTTAAAGCGCTGCAGTGCCGTATCACAAAAAAGGGCTTGGTCAGGAAGGGGCTAAATTCTCCCGGGGCTGAAGTGGTTAAAATTTGCAAATACAGCAATTTAGAAATCGGATGAAAGGTTTAGCACCAGGAAACACTTTTTGAAAGATACAAAGTGCATTTTATATACACCTATATAGATCAGACCAAAATGAGAGACAAAAAAGTTAAAATTTTGTTTTAAAGTGTGGTTGACTACTCTGATTTGAGAACTTAGCCCTGCTCCTACCACCAACCCATTCAGTAGGTGCCCTTTAATGGCTTCTTCCTAAAAAGAAAAAGTGAAGTAAGCGTTAAAACAAGCCCTCATTCAACTCTCTAGCTGCAGGCTCTCTGGAGCAATTCATCCTCAAGGATCACAACAGAAGCAATCAACTGGCTGCTTTCTCAGTAGCTCAGCTTACCTAGCTATTCCCTCCCAAAAATGACCCAGCAGCACAGCCCAACTTGCTTCTCCTCCCCCCTCCCAGAGGAGTCTTAGCTCCTTCTGCTTTTCTGTCCTGGCAGTAGCTCCGCTCACCCTGCTCCTACCTCCCTGCAGTAGCTCCGCTCACCCTGCTCCTACCTCCCTGCAGTAGCTCCGCTCACCCTGCTCCTACCCCCCTGCAGTAGCTCCGCTCACCCTGCTCCTACCTCCCTGCAGTAGCTCCGCTCACCCTGCTCCTACCTCCCTGCAGTAGCTCCGCTCACCCTGCTCCTACCTCCCTGCAGTAGCTCCGCTCCCCCTGCTCCTACCTCCCTGCAGTAGCTCCGCTCACCCTGCTCCTACCTCCCTGCAGTAGCTCCGCTCACCCTGCTCCTACCTCCCTGCAGTAGCTCCGCTCACCCTGCTCCTACCTCCCAGCAGTACCTTTGCTCACCCTGCGATGTGTAAACACTTGAAGTTACTGGGTTAATTTTAAGATAACACAAAGGACATGGTGCAGAAAAATAGGCAGAGCCCGGACTACAGAGGTATACAGAGGAGGGCAACAGAGCTAACAAAAGTAATAGCTGGCTTTACTTTTAAAAACTAAAAATGGCTGTTTAGTTTAACAGCTCATTACCTTTTGCATTGCCATTTGCTGTACAAGGTACAAATGACTCAATCTGGCTTCTGACACAGAGCAGATTGAAAGCCTAGGAAAAAGCACATCATCCCCCTCGTGCAAAGTGGGCTTCCTTTTATCTAACAGAGGAAGGAAGACGTAGTCAGCCCAATTAATAAACACACAAAAGTCACCGGGAATCAAATGGGTGCAGCCAGAGGCGCCAGGCAGTCACACACAAGACCTGCCCCTGACAAACAGGAACGTGAACTCACATAGGACTATCCTGCCAGTTTTGCCTATAGTGAGAGTATACATAGCATGCATGTATACAGTATATTGATTCTTAAAAGATGTATGGCCAAAGCTTTTTTGGCCATAGTTTTCTTGTGGGTCACAGGAGTGCACTTGCTTGTATTCTCCAGTGACCCAGAATCAGCCATCTGTCAGCTGACATGAGTGCAGCATCAGGCTCTGGAAGGATTCTAACCATATTGTCGGGATCCACCCAGCTGCCCGATTGACACCTGGCTCCAGCTCTCAGTGCTCGGCTGAGATCCACAGCTAGCTGCACCCGGCCCTTCTCCAGCCCGGGACTTCAGTGAGTTCAGGAGGGCAATGCAGAGGGTGGCTACTGACAGCCACTGGTCTCAGCTCTGAGAAGACCGAGAACGGAGTAATCAGTGATCACATCACAGTGCTGCTGAAACAGAGGTATGCGTTATACTCACTGTATGTATACAGTGAGTATAACAAGCATACTTTACTTCATATAAAAATCTGATTTTACTGTTGCAAGTTTAAAGTGGTTCTGCACCTAAAAAAAAAAAAATTAAAAGCCAGCAGCTACTAATATTGCAGCTGCTGACTTTTAATAAAATCACACTGACCTGTCCCAGGGTCCAGCGATGTCGGCGGCAGATGACGAGCGATCGCTCGTCTCGCTGCTGCCACCGCCGCCATCCTCTGTCAGGGAATCGGGGAGTGAAGCATGACGGCTTCACTGCCCGGTTCCCTACTGCGCATGCGCGACTCTTCAGATCCCCCGCTGTGTCCTGGGAACTGTGTGTTTCCCAGAACACAACGGGGGGGGGGGGGGGGGTGGTTGACGTCTGCGGGGGACTGCGGCGGTCTGCCCGGAAGTGGGTTCAGATACCTGGATTATCCAGGTAACTGCACCCCCCCCCCCCTTAAAGGTGCCGATTGTGGCACCGGAGGGGGGGGGAGGGATCAGATTAGCGGAACTTCCCCTTTAGGTTGAAGAACTGCTTTAACAACACTTTAAGACCACTTTCACACGAGGCCGTTTTCAGGCATTTTAGCACTAGAAATATTGCCTGTAAAGTGCCTGAAAACCACCTCCCATTAATTTTAGTGTGACTTTTCACACTGGGGCAGTGCTCTTGCGGGACGTTATGAAAAGTCCTGCAAACAGCATCTTTGCACTGTATACAGAACTCCCAAACCGCCTTGTCCATTGAAATGAATGGCCGGCACTTCCAAAACGCCTGTCAAGCGATTCGGATGCAGCAATGCATGGGCACTTTTAACCCCCCCTTCGGCCACTAGCAGGGGTTAAAAGCGCCCAGCTAGCGGCCAAAACGCATTGCTTAAAGTGGTTGTAAACCCTTGCAGACCACTTTTACCTACAGGTAAGCCTAGATTAAGGCTTACCTGTAGGTGCAAGAAATATCTCCTAAACCTACACAGTTTAGGAGATATTTGCAAAAGACAGGCACATGCGCCGTAGACAACGGTGCGCAGGCGCACTGAGCATGCCGCTGCGAACGGCGATCATGCTCATGCGCGGGAGTGACGTGATCACGGCTCCAGCCAGTCACAATGCCAGAGCCGCGATACCCGGAAGCCACTCCGGGATAAATGGCGGCGTCGGAGGACAACAAGGGTCACTTCGGGGCTTCCATCTCAGGTAAGTTATTCATAATGAGCTAGTATGCTATGCATACTAGCTCATAATGCCTTTGCCTTGCAGGGTCTATTTTTATTTATTTATTTTTTTGCTTTGGCTTTACTTCCTCTTTAAACAGCAATAACGCTCAGGCGACCCCAGCGTGAAAGGGGTCTAAAAGGATGTGGTCCCGACGGCTTGGTGCCAAGATACCACAGCATACCTTCAGAGGTCTAGTGAAGTTCATGTCTCTATGGGTTATGATTGGTGATCATAATACTATGGTTGATCAGTGTACAATACAAACCCTTTGGCAGGTATAACAGCTGCCATATACAGTATGTATTTCATCCGAGTGATTATCTGTTTGCCTGCAGGTCAGCTTTAAAGGGAGCAGTGATACCTCTTTGGATAAACCCATTCTCAGGTTAGATGTACAGAAAAGAGCATAAAGAAAAATGATTGTGAAATAACGAAGAGCGGGTTTTGCCTGAACAGGTAGAGCTTGATAAAAGCATGGAAAGCAACGCATTTGATTTCCAAGAAAACACAGAACTCCGATTACAGGTAAAGCTCCTAAACAATATAATAAAGGTAGCAATGAATATATTGTAACAGAACACCCCGAAGAGACATTTCGCGTTCCCGGGAAAGAAGCGAGAGATGTACAGTGCAGAAAGATGAATCATACATTAGTACACAACGCTGCACATAAATCTCTCTCCTATTACACATTTCACAGGATCTGGAAGAGCTCACACAATAACACAAAATGAGACTATTCAAGACAGGGTTTAAATATAGAAAAGTACAAATAATGCCAATTACAGCCTTTGCTTGCTTCTCCATAATTAAAAGCTGAACTCGGATGGCAGATATAAAAGACTAAAATCAATGCAGATTTGTAATCATTACTTCACCATTAAATTATTTTTTTCTAAATTCAAGCAACGAAGTATCTAAACTAAAGATAGTATCTAGAGATGCACCAATATTTCGGCAGCCGAAACATATTAATGATGTTTTCAGCATTTTGGCAATAGAAAAAAAAAAAAAAAAAGGTGCCGAAAACAAATGCAATTTTACCGTGGTTATAGCGTGCTTTCCATAGGTCATGTGACTCAAAAACCATATCGAAAACATAACACGGGTGCGTTATTGATGCATTCTTACTGCATTTTCAATGCATTTCAACAGGGAGTTGTGTTTTTTTTAACAGACCAAAAATGCAGCAAGCAGGCTTTTTAACACAACAGAAGCGCAACGAACCCGTCTGCACACAGACATCGAATTTAAAGGGATTTTGTTTCTTGAGCTTTTCTTGCGCTAAAAGGTGCTGATGATGGCCATTAATAAATTCATATTCATTTAAATTCATGATAATAATTAAAGTCGAATATAACACAATTAAGGTATCTTTACCTCTCTATATAATGGCTGGGTTCTAGTGTGCATAAAAAAAAAAAAAAAAAAAAAGGGGGGGGGGGTAAGGTGCACTATGGGGACAGGAAATACTACTGAGAGTTTAAATGAACCGACAGAACCTATATATATATATATAAAGAAATAAATAGAAAATGTATAAAAATATGGAAAAAAGGAGGCAGCCACTACCAGATATAACCAGCCTGACAGGTTGGAGGAAAATGCAAAATACTGAAGTGGTAGCTACGGCGCTCTCCTACTATTAGTTGCACACGTATGACATATGGAAACCAATATTGAAGATAAATAAGTGACTAAGTAGTTTTCTAAAGTGTGAGTGCCACCCAAAATGCTAAATTATTGCTTTACAGATTGCATGTGAAATAATCAGCATAAAAAATACAATAATAAAAATATAAAAATATATATACTCGCTAAAAAATTGCAATATTAGAAAAATCATATATGCATTCTGAAATCCACACCTTAGTGCTATAGAAAGTGCTGTGTGCTTATTTAGTGCAAAAACGTGCTAATAAAGTTTCTATATGATCCTAGTGCATTAAATTCCATTAAAGGACCATCCAAGGGTGTGAAATGGCAAGAACAAAAACCATAAAAAACACAAAAAACACAAAAAAAGTCCAATAAAAAATCCCAAAAAAGTCCCAAAAGGAAAAAATGACATCAGAAGATTCCTCAATAATCCAATCAAAGTGACATTGTGCTCAGTGTATCCTGAATTGCAACCGGTGGGTTTTCCGTGCATAGGACAAACTTCGGCACTCACCAGCTCCCCTGCCCCTGCAGGGGTTAAATCGACTCCACAGTGTGAGCCCCTGTGTCGCTGTGTGGATATTTAACCCCTGCAGGGGCAGGGGAGCTGGTGAGTGCGGAAGTTTGTCCTATGCACGGAAAACGCACCGGTTGCAATTCAGGATACACTAAACACTGAGCACAATGTCACTTTGATTAGATTATTGAGGAATCTTCTGATGTCATTTTTTCCTTTTGGGACTTTTTTTGGATTTTTTTATTGGACTTTTTTTGTGTGTTGTTTGTGTTTTTTATGGTTTTTGTTCTTGCGATTTCACACCCTTGAATGGTCCTTTAATGGATTTTAATGCGTTAGGGATCATATAGAAACTTTATTAGCACGTTTTTGCACTAAATAAGCACACAGCACTTTCTATAGCACTAAGGTGTGGATTTCAGAATGCATATATGATTTTTCTAATATTGTAATTTTTTAGCGAGTATATATTTTTATATTTTTATTATTGTATTTTTTATGCTGATTATTTCACATGCAATCTCTAAAGCAATAATTTAGCATTTTGGGTGGCACTCACACTTTAGAAAACTATTTAGTCACTTATTTATCTTCAATATTGGTTTCCATATGTCATACGTGTGCAACTAATAGTAGGAGAGTGCCGTAGCTACCACTTCAGTATTTTGCATTTTCTAGTGTGCATTCGTTCCACCTTCCATCATAACAGGTTCCTTTTAAAGGAAGTCAGTTGATGAGCTGCTAATACAATCCAGAAAAAAATACAAAGTTGCTCAAAATCTACTCGAACCCTGGATCTGAGGGTTACATAATGTTATCAAGATTCAGAAAGTGTCTGAGTATGTGTGCAACCTCGTATTACAAGAACCTGGGGTGAGCAACTTTCCTTAGAACTAGGGTACTAGTAGTAGTTTATCACATTCAATTGGACTTGTCCTGTAACAATTCACTGCTCCTCCAACTGGCTTCCAAAGTTCAAATGGGTGTTGGGAACATCCAGGAATTATAGGCACTTTTAGTTTTAATGAAAGCCCAATGTCTGTTCTTTGTCTTTAGACTTTTTTTGATCCCAGCCAAATGTAGAGTTATAAAAACTCCCAGTGGGAGTTGAGAGTCAAAAAGTAGATACTGATCTGTGCGGGCTTTCTGCGTGTAGGCAGGTGTAGTCTGCTTTCTCCACTGATGGTGGCGCTCAACCGCAACGACATTGAAGAGGGAGAGGAAGTCAAGAGGAACTTTGTTCCTCTATGGATTCCTAAGACACAAGGGCAGCGATCTGATTGGATGCTGGCACCCCATGTCACTCTGGCGGCTATTTTGGGCCAGGTCCAGTCTATCTAAGACCTTGGCTTGGCCCACATTTCCCGTGTGGCTAGAGTAGGGGCAGGTTACCCATCTGGCAGGGAAACTGCTTAGTGTAAGAGAGGTTCCAGAGGAGTAGGGAAAGTGTAGGGACAAGCCATCCTATCTGGAAGCCTCCTCAATGAGGTATGGACCGGCCAGGTCGCATTCCACCGCTTGAGACAGACACTGATGGCTCACCTGAAGCCTACTTCTGCTGACAAATTGCGGTTTCATGCTGTGAGTGCTCCCAGATAGGGTTGCCTTCCCACTGGGCCTGTTCTGTATTGCCAGACTTCAGTTAAAATATAATTCTGTTTCTCTGCACTAGGACCCTGAATGTTTTTCTGCCACCGCACCACGCTGTACCCACCCACATGCGAAAGACACTTAGATGACATTACAGGACAAGACCCTTTAGATTGTAAATTCCAGGAGTAGGACCCTCCTATTCCTTCTGTATTAAACTAGATTATAATTGTACTGTCCTCCTTGATATTGTAAAGCACTGTGCAAACTGTTGGTGCTATATAAATCCTGTGCAATAACAAAGCCTAGTTGAAGGTCAGAGAATACTAACAGCTACACTATGACACTGACTACAGAGAGTGGTGGTCAGAACCTCAGAACCCATGACCGGCATTTTGGATACAAATTGAAGTTCAGGGTCTTTAAAATAATAGGGACTGAAATTATTAAAAGTGAGCAAGTGATTTAGCCAGGTGCACAAGATAAACAAAAATTAGAGTTACATAACAGGTATACATCTCTTCCCATAAGAGAAGTCTAAAGTATATCAAAGCCAAAACTTTTTTTTTAGCGTGACGAGTGGTTAGAACCTTTGTTGAATTTTTATTTCTATGTGAGCTCATTGATGAGCTTCACCCTATTTCTCCTCATGACCATTGTCACCAGGACTGAAAGCCATGCTATGGTGTGCATGGTCCTGGTAGGTAACCTCTACTTTTTGTCACTAGGACTGAAAGCCATGTTACGGTGTGTATGGTCCTGGTAGGTAACCTCTGCTTATTGTCAGCAGGACTGAAAGCCATGCTATGGTGTGCATGGTCCAGGTAGGTAACCTCTACTTTTTGTCACTAGGACTGAAAGCCATGTTATGGTGTGTATGGTCCTGGTAGGTAACCTCTGCTTATTGTCACCAGGACTGAAAGCCATGTTATGGTGTGCATGGTCTCTGTAGGTAATCTCTGATTTTAGCCACCAGGATTGAAAGCCATGTTATGGTGTGCATGGTCCCGGTAGGTAACCTTTGCTTATTGTCACCAGGACTTAAAGCCATGTTATGGTGTGAATGGTCCTGGTAGGTAACATCTGCTTATTTTCAACAGGACTGAAAGCCATGCTATGGTGTGCATGGTCCTGGTAGGTAACCTCTACTTATTGTCACTAGGACTGAAAGCCATGTTATGATGTGCATGGTCTCTGTAGGTAATCTCCACTTATAGTCAGTAGGATTGAAAGCCATGTTATGATGTGCAGGGTCCCTGTAGGTAACATCTGCTTACTGTTACCTGGACTGAAATCCATATTATGGTGTGCATGGTCGCCAAATGTACTTTTTTCCCATCTTATGCTTAGTTTGAATTGGCAGGCTTCGGACAGGTGTGCAAAAATGCCATTTCTCTGTAGATTTTGCAGACATCGTGAACACATCAATGGTAGCAAATGAGTGGTTTGCATGCAATAGTATGTATATTATGGTTTTACAAAGTTATGCAACCTATTTAACTGGAAGAGTGGACACGCAAGCACCACCCCCGCCCCACCACTTGTTTCCATGGAATCTATTTCCTTTCAAATTATTCTAAGTACTGGAGAAAGGAAGCTTTCCGTGGAAGAAAGTCTCTTCCGAAACTCCTGTATGGATTTGTTGAGGTTTAAATAAAGTTGCAAGTCTTCCCAGGCATCCAGAAATAAATTCTGTCTTGCTGCGTTGATGTCCCGAGTGACCTGTGTGTTCACCCCACTGCGCTGTGACGATAACACCAGAAAGGTCTCCTCAGATGATCACCCTGAAGAGGAAGCAAATGTTTCCTGCTTCCCTGCCAGAGCTGCTCTGAGAAAGTTTTCCTGTGCTGACTTTAAACAAAACTTTCTTGACCTCGTTCTCGAAGTGAAACCGGACTGCCACAAGCACTTGATAACTAACAATACCCTCAGCCCTCACAGCCATCAAGGTCTCCAACAAGCAGGATTGTTAAGAATTCTCAGTGCAAAGGAACAGCGGCTACATCTCCATTAACACCTCCACACTATAGATGTAATGGTCCTGTAAGGGTATTGTGGAAAAACAGATAAAGAATTAATGTTGGAGAGGTCTCCATACATATTAGTCATCATTTCACTTTGTGATCCTCTTACGGCCTTTGGAGGAATAAATAGAGTAAAGATCAAAAAGTTAATAGCTATAGGCATCATTTTGAAGCAGAACATACCCTACTACTTCTCCACGGTGTGTTCTCCCTCTATAACCCAGATCTGGTTAGGAAGGGAACTAGAATAACACACAGAGAGAATGGAATAGGAATTGTAACAGAAAGTGGAAGTAAAGCCTTTTTTGCATTTGTAACTACAGGTAAACCTATAAAAAGGCTTACCTGTAGCTAAAATTAATATCTCATAAATCTGCACGGTTTAGAAGAGATTCACCCTGCATGCAGCTGGCGACTACTGACGCACCCTCTCTGAAGAGACGGCATAGCCAGTCAGAGCTCTGTGCCGTGGTCCATGAGTCCCGCACGCATGTGACATCATTGCGGTGTGGCCAATCAGAAGGCTGGATGATGTGGACCCGAAAAGGAAGACTGCAAGTGCCTGCATACTAGCTTAGTTTTGAGGTAAGTCTCACATAATGTGCTAGTATGTGCAATACCTACTAGTACATTATGCCTTTGCCTTGCAGGTGAGAAATAAAAAATAAATAAAATAAAATAGAAAAAAATTGCAGCAGTTTACAACCGCTTTAAGCTTACTACATTCACTACTGTGGTCTGCTCTCCCCTCACCCCCTCTTTATACTTACCTGAGCCTGATCTCAATCCAGCAGTGTGCACGAGAGCTCTCTTTCGGCTCTCTCTCTCGCTCTCTCCTCATTGGCTCATAGACATAGGCTCCTGCAGCTTTCAATCACAGCCAGTAAAAGGGAGCGGGGGACGGGCCAAGCTGTGCTCTGTGTGTCAATGGACATCCAGAATGGGGCTCGGGAGCACGCACGCACGAGTGCCCCCATAGTAAACAGCTTGGTATGGGGGCACCTAGCAGGGGGGAGGAGCCAGGGACACTGGCGGGAGACCCAAGAACAGGAGGATCTGGGCTGCTCTGTGCAAAACCAACGCATAGAGTAGGTAAGTACTGTGTAACATTTTATTTATTTTTTTATTACGTTTGGCCCTCGGATTGATTAGGGTAATAGAATTGATCTCTACTATCCTCATGTAACATGTTCCCAGTTTCATGTTTTCTGCAGCATATCCCCAGCCTAATATGTATCTGGTCCACACTCTCTGAGCATCATTTCCACTATTAGTTCTGCAGGCTCTGACTGTCCTCTCAAGAATTACATTTACTGAACATTATGTGCAGCCCTTTGCTGATGTCAGGGGGTGCATTTGAGGCCCCCGTAAGCTCATAAGTTGACATCTACTGATCGACTTCTTGGACTGAAATGCCGACTCAGACATAGCACACTCATGTAAAATTCTGGCATCTAAGCAGCACTTGGCTTTGCTTAAGAATGTTTGACACAGATTGTCCTCTTGCTGCAGTTTCTCACTTTATAGTAGGTCTTGCTGCAAAGTCACAATATTGCTGTCCAGAGGAGAGAAGACTTATGCCCTGTACACACGAGCAGTTTTTCCGTCAGAATAAACCCTGAAGGTTTCTCTGATGGAATTCTGCTCAGGCTGTCTTGCATACACGTGGCCACACCGAAGTCCGACCGTCAAGAACGCGGTGACGTACAACACATGAGATGGGACTAGAAAAAGGAAGTTCAATAGCCAGTAGCCAATAGCTTCTGTCTCATACTTGCTTCAGAGCATGCGTTGTTTTTGGTACGTCAGAACAGCATAGAGACGAGTGGTTTTCCCGATAGGAATTGGTTCAGTCTGAAAAATTTAGAACATGTTCTCTTTCTACGTTCGTCAGAAATTTCGATGTAAAGAGTCCGATGAGGCATACACACGATCGGAATATACAATGAAAAGCTCCCGTCTGACTTTTTTCTGTCAGAAATTCTGCTCGTGTGTACACAGCATAAGGCTCTTTCCACATGGAGCGGACTCCGCCAGGGTCCGGGGATCCGCGCTGAGCAGGCCGATGGCTTGCCTGTGTTCACTCCACTTATGCAGAGTGGACACAGCCTGCTCTTTTTTATGGGCAGTCAGATGTAAACGGACCGCCTGTCTGTTTACACTTGATGATCAGAGGTTTCCAAACTTGCTAAACAAAGGGTCAGTTTATGGTTCTTCAGATTTTGGGGGGGGGGGGGGGGGACACAGAGTGTGGCCAGTGGGAGTAGAAAATACCCTGGCATTAGTGGGGGTAAACAATGCTCGATCTTTAGTATTAGTGGGAGGAATACTGTGCCCTCATCGGTGTCAGTGGGAGAGATCGTGCCCCATCAGCATCAGTGGGAGGAATAGTACTCCATTATAAAAGAACATAAAATACTAATGCTATGGACTAAAATTCTTATTAATAATCCTCTGCAGCTGCTGTACACTATATCACTCACTAATAATTGTTTCACTATTACAGCGCTTAAAGTGCTACTAATTCAGAATATTCCATATACTGTGATTCATATATAGATGATGCATAACTTATAGTGCCAAAAATATGATTTCAAAATAATAAAAAGACCAGATATTCTGAAAAAATATATATAACTAAGTCCCAGTATTATTGTGATCCAAAAATGTATTTGTAGTAAAAAGAGCCGGAAAAACTGTAATTCTTGAAGTTTATTGGTACATCAGAGTGACAATAAAACCATAAAACTGACGCATTTCGGCAATAGCCTTAGTTGTAGCTACAACTAAGGCTATTGGTGAAACGCGTCAGTCTTATTGTTACTCTGATGTACCAATAAACGACACTTCAAGGATTATAGTTCTTCTTAGCCCTTGTACACACGGTCGGAGATTCCGACGGAATGTGTCCTATCGGACCGTTTTGTCGGATAATCCGACAGTGTGTGGTCTTCATCGGACTGTTTCCGTCGGAGTATCCGACGGACCAAGTTTTCCAACTTGTCTGTAAAATTTTCTGACAAAATGCTCCGATCGGACATACTCCGATCATGTGTAGCCTACTCCGACGGACAAAGTGCCACGCATGCTCAGATCAAATTCCTAGACCAAAGCTAATGGCTACTTGCCTGAACGTAGTCCCGTCGTAACAAAATAATGTCATCAGGTTATGTACAATCAGATTTTCCGACAACTTTGTCCGACCGTGTGTATGCAACAGTTTCGGCCAAAATCCGTCGGACAAAATCCAATGGATTTGGTTGTCAGAATGTCCGACCGTGTGTACAAGGGCTTATTACTGTTGCACTGCAGTGTGTTGGGACACATCGAGTCTTGGCACCTGTGAGCGGACCTGGTGTATGGATTGAGTCGTCGCTGCAGAAAGCGCTGTTACCTTTCTTCCAAGAATGTATTTTCTGTAAAATGTTTGCTGTTACAAATTAATAAAAAGTGCTGAAGTGCTCCAAATAGATATGCCGTGCAGTGTGCCACACTCCCCTATTCCACTTCCACTCACCAGAAATATTGGACACTCGGCTTTTCAGTCTGGGGTCAGACAGGCTTGCATCTGGTGGTGGGGGCGCCACAGAACAGTAGGTATCCTTAAAGAGGAGGGCCGGTTTAAAAAAAAAAAAAAATTAAAAGTCAGCAGCTGCAAACACTGTAGCTGCTGACTTAATAAACACACTTACCTGTCCAGGGCGCCCGCGATGATGGCCGCCCGAGGCTGACCCGTCCCTTGGCTCTCGGGTCCCAGCGCCGCCATTTCAACTAAGGGAAACAAGCAGTGGAGCCTTGCGGCTTCACTGCCCGTTTCCTACTGCGCATGCGCGAGTCGCGCAGCGCTTTGTGAATGGGGCGCGCTGTGTTCTGGGACACACAGCACGACCCATTACCCAGAAGACGCCGCACAGAGGAGAGAAGAAAGAAGATCTCCGCGGAGGAGGAAGACGCAGATTAGGATGATGTGCCTAGCAACAGGCATTTCTGGTAAGTTAAAAAAAAAAATTCATTTTTTTTTTAATGATTTTTTTTTATTTTTTTATTTTTTTTAATGTATTTGTTTTTTTCAGGGTGGCCCTCCACTTTAATAAAGGTCTCCAGGTTGCTGCTAGTACAGCAGCTCGAACTCCACTAGGATCAATAAAAAGCGAGGGCGTACATGGTAAAATACTGTTTAAAAGGTTTATTAGTGCAAATTAAAATTCACTTACAAAATGCCAGGAGCAAACAGGCGTTAAAATATTAGTATAGCGCTCTTCCGGGTAAAAAAAATGACCTTTTCTTTTAAGGGGGGGAGCGAATACCTGTAAATCGACAGGTTTCGTGTTCCCACTTCCAAGAGCCAAAGCTGTGGCTGATGAGGACATCGCTTGGCTCCCTCCTCCTCCCTCCTATGCTGCCAGTAGAAGAGAGGAGACGAGCGCATGCGCAGAAGGGTTTCCGGTGTGAAGCTGTATGTATACACACACTATTTTATATATATATATATATATATATATATATATATATATATATATATATATATATATATATACACACACATACACACACACACACACACACACACTATATCTATATAGATTACCTTTGTAATCTAACTTCTGTGTTGTAACAATGAAATATGCAGCGTCTGAGCTATGTGGCATCTATGCAGACAATGGAGTGTAGGAGGAAACTCCCAGGGGCGGGCACGCGCCTCTCCAGCGGCCCTGGATGGCTCCCACTTGTGGGAGGTACCGGGTCCGTCTAGTAATGAGTCACTTAATGGTTCCCATGGTGACTCGAAGCTGATGCGCGCCGCCACGATTTGGCGCATGCGCATTAGGAGCGGCGGACCCGGCGACGTCATAGCTCGGCGCCTGCGCCGAGTCTCTGACGCCGCCGGGTTGGAGGTTAAAGGTGCGCCATCATGGCGTCCCTTCGTAGCGGCAGAACGGACGACTGACGGTCTCTGTGCCAGAACCGTCGTTCAAATAAAAGGCTCGGTACGAAGAGGGATCCCGCCCATTGGTAATTAGCTTTTTCCGATATACCCCTTTATTCTGGCCACCTCTTTAGAGCCAGATTCAAAATATATTTATCTGGCTAATCTATATACATTCCCATCAGGATAAAGATTGCTGACACCAACACAGTATCTGTGGTGAGCTAGGCGAACGACAGGATCCCCCACCGTACTTACCAGCATAGCACCTATTGCAAACCAGATGAAGGACAAGATTTTCCTTTGCATCTAACTATCCTTACTTCGTCCCCATCTCTGCCAATCCGATGCATCTTCATCTATGTTGCATTGTTTGAAAACGTTCGGATGTACTGGTATGTGGACTCTGTGTTCGTACTGGGACACAAATGTTATGTTCTGTACCCATAATTAACATCTTGGTAAAATATTTTCTATTTCTAATTATTGTCTTGTAGCTGATTTTTACAACCTCCCGTGTCCGCCCCAAAGGGTGGTCAAAGCCTGGTTGGCGGGGACTGCCCTAACTCCAAATGTTCTGCGATCTGATGTTTCCATGGTGGTGAGCTGCCTATTCTCTAACTCTTTTTGTAAAACAATACACCAAATACTTTAAGTTATGTTAATTTTGTTAATATCGTTAAAAGTTGTTTATGATAATTTTATGACGTGGTATGTTCGATTTCAGACAAACAAGGTCTCCTGAAGAAGCGACAGAAAAGTCGCGAAACTAGTAGAAAACAAAGACCAAATTGGACACTAAATATCGTCGTAACACATTTTTGTCTATGTTATAACCTTATTATGTATTCATTGAAACTTTATGTCCATATGTTTTTTTTTTCTTTAAAAAATCTTTTATATTTATATTTAATAATAAACATTTATATTTTTATATAATCTGGTATCAAGACAGTCCGTCACTTTATTGGGCGATATTAAGGTAAATCAGGGTTATGGTGTTCCATGTATGGATCCTTTTTTTTCCCATAATTCCCTTTTTCTGTAGCTAATATATAAGGATGAGGATACCATATACCCTTTCTGTAATTTAGACACAACAATATAATTATATAGATATATACATTTACATACAGGTGGTTCCCTAGCTACAAACCGACTCCTACTTACAAGCGGAGGGAGACAACAGGAAGTGAGAGAAAATCTACCCCCAGGAAGGGAAATTCACTCCTGTAACCGTTATGAGAAAAAGGTGTCTCCACTGAAGCTTTATCACCAATCCTTGTTTCCACAACAACCCAAAATTTTCAAAATCCAATTGTCATTGGGACAGAAAGCGAGGAGAAATCTTCTGAACAGGGGCACAGACAGCAAAGCAAACCTTACAGGGGTGATAACCCTTCCCTATGCCATCCAAAATGCTTAAAAACCGTTTTTTTTAAGCTGGAGCTACACTATCTACCTGTTCTGACTTACAAACAGATTCAACTTAAGAACAAACCTACAGACTCCATCTTGTTTGAAACCCGGGGACGGCCCCAATGTATATTTGACATGTCTGGAACTTGTTAAGGCAGAATTGTAAACGTAAGGAAAGTTTGATTTTAAGTTGTGCTACATACTGTATTGAAATAAATGGTATTGATTGCAGTAGGGATAGTATGAAACAGTACCCTAGTCTCTGGAAATAAATCATATAATGACTATATAAAGTGACAGCTGCATAATCTATGGACATAACAGAATAAATAGGAGACTTCATATACAACATCTGGCAATAATCTTCATGCAACGCAGCATGGTTCACAGGGAGGTCATGCTGCCCTGTCTACCTTGCCCGTCCCGAGTTAGAGACATATGCGATGCCTTGCCCATCCTGAGGCCTTGACAAGGACGGCTTGGTAGTCAGAATTCTGAACTTGCATCATCAGTGGCCGGTGATCAGGTTTTACCATCTCCAGGGATCCATTCCTGCCAGGGACACTATTTGTTATCCCCAAGCATGTGCAGATTTACTTTAGTAGATCCTGTTTTGAGGCACAGTCCAGACACATTGGCAGGATATGTAACTTTAGCCCAATAGGTATGTGTGGATAATGCTGCCGGGTCATACTTTTTATTTTCTCGATTTGCATTCTATTTGAGAGTATTTTCCTTTTACGCAATTAGGTTCCTCGACATGTGACATTCTCATTTTACATGATTGCAGTTCCATAGTTTCATTGTTTTGATTTTTATACAAGTTGGTACATTTTCTAGAGGCAGTAGTCTGTCATGTAGTCAATTCCGCATTTTTTGCCCAAAACAAGAAAAAACTATTTGTTAAAAAGGTCCGGAAGTGTTAAAAACAGCCGCTCAGCTTGCAATACTCACTCTTGTATACAAAGCTGTACTACCTCTTATTTACCACAAGATGTCCTCAGTCTTTTTGGGCTGAATGACAGCCAGTGTCACACAACACAGAAGACTGAGCACCTACTGTGAGTGCAGGACATCCCGAGACCAGCCCTGAGGGGGGCTGTTACCACAGCTATCTTCATTCACTGCGTTAGGGTCGTCCAGTCTGGAGAACAGGCAAAGAGGAAGAGTACCCTGCAGTGTCACTTTACCAGCTTGAAGACATCAGAACATCCAAATATTAGAACAAAAACAGTATAAAATACTGGCAGTGATCATCAAACACTTGGGGGGCAGCAGTAGTACCAAGTTGCGCAGCTTACATACAGTATGTAATAAGCAAATATAGCTTCTCCCCTATATATGACACTATATTGTCAAAAGTATCGGGATGTCTGCCTTTAAACGCACATGAACTTTAATGATATCTCAGTTTTAGTCCGTAGGGTTCAATATTGAGTTGGCCCACCCTTTGCAGCTATAACAGCTTCAACTCTTCGGGGAAGGCTGTCCACAAGGTTTAGGGGTGTGTCTATGGGAATGTTTGACCATTCTTCCAGAAGTGCATTTGTGAGGTCAGGGACGGATGTTGGAGGAGAAGGCCTGGCTCGCAGTCTCCGCTCAAATTCATCCCAAAGGTGGTCTATCGGGTTGAGGTCAGGACTCTGTGCAGGCCAGTCAAGTTCCTCCACCCCAAACTCGCTCATCCATGTCTTTATGTACCTGCTGACTTGGCACCATCCACACGCAACTTAAAGTGGTTGTAAAGACAGAAGTTTTTTTTATCTTTAAGCATTCTATGCATTAAGATAAAAAAAAAACTTCTGTGTGCAGCAGCCCACTTCATTCTTACCTGCACCCATCTCTATTCAGCAATGTGCACAAGTGCTTTGGCCGTCCGGGACTCTCCCTCCTGGTTCTCGCTGCTGTCAAAGTCAATAAGCCTATCGGGAGAGAGAGGGAGCGGGGTCAAACCACAGCTCCCTGTCTGAATAGATACATAGAGCTGCAGTTCGGCTCGGGTGCCCCCATAGCAAGCAGCAAGAGGGACCTGAGAAGAGGATCCAGGCTGCTCTGTGCAAAACCACTACACAGAGCAAGTATCAAACGCTTGTTATTTAAAAAAAAAAAAACATTGCTATCACTTTAACTCTTCAGTAAGACACAGAAATTGAATCTAACTTAATTTTACTTCAAATAATTGCAGTGTAGTGGAGGTTTATATGGTCTGTTGAAGTGTAAGAAGTCAATGCCTTTCCTAAGGCCTCTTTCTGCAAAGTACTAATACTAACTGAGGGAACCTGGCAGAAATGAAGGGTCTAGCCAAGATTGAACTAACTAGCACTAAAGAGGAGGGTGGGACAGAAAGAGAAACCATAATCACATAGTACAGAAGGAGTGGCCCACAAAACATCAACATACTACAGAACAATAATAGCCTGAATCAATTAAATTCAACATAGAAAAATTACATAAACGTGGGGCAGAACAGGGATGCTGTAGCAATGTGATATTGATATACAGTGGGGAAAATAATTATTAGATCCCCTGCAAATTTTGTACGTTTGCCCACTTACAAATAAATGAAGGGCGTATAATTTTTCTTATAGGTGCACTTTAAATGATAGAGGCAGAATATCAACCAAAAATCCAGAAAAACACACAATACAAATGTTATAAATTGAGTTACAGTTCAGTGAGTAAAATGAGCATTTGATGCCCAAAGCATAACGAATTAGTACTTGGTGGAGAAGCCCTTGTTGACAAGCACAGAAGTAAGACGTTTCTTGTAGTTGGTGGCCAGGTTTGCACACATCTCAGGAGGGATTTTGCTCCACTCTTCTTTCCGGATCTTCTCCAAATCCTTAAGGTTTATTGGCTGTTGCTTGACAACTCGAAGTTTCAGCTCCCTCCATACATTTTCTATAGGATTAAGATCTGAAGACTGGCTAGGCCACTCCATGACTTCAAAGTGCTTCTTCCCGAGCCACTCCTTTGTTGCCTTGGTGGTATGTTTTGGGTCATTGTCATGCTGGAAGACCCATCCACCACCCAATCTTCAATGTTCTGGCTGAGAGAAGAAGGTTCACATCCAAGATTTTACAATACATGGCTCCGTCTATTGACCCCTCAATGTGGCAAAATCAGCCTGTACATTTAGCAGAGAAAAAGCCCCAAAGCAGCACCTTGCCACCTTCGTGCTTGATTGTAGGGATGGTGTTCTTTGGGCCAACGTCAGCATTTTTCTTCCTCCAAACGGAGGGTCAAGTTAATGCCAAAGAGCTAGATTTTGGTCTCATCTGACCACAGTACTTTTTCCCAATCCCTCTCTGAATCATTTAGATGTTCATTGGCAAACTTCAGCCTGGCCTGTACATGTGCCTTCTTGAGGAGGGGGCCTTGCGGGTGCTGCAGGATTTCAATCTATGGAGGCATATGGGGTTACCAATGGTTTGTATGGTGACTGTGGTCCCAACTGCCTTGAGGTCATTCACAAGCTCCCACTGTGTAGTTCTGGGCTGATCCCTCACTTTTCTCATGATCATCCTCACCCCATGAGGCGAAATCTTGCATGGAGCTCCAGACTGAGGGCAATTGATGGTTATTTTGTATTTCTTCTATTTGCGAATAATCGCTCCAACAGTTGTCTCCTTCTCACCAAGCTTTTTGTCAATGGTCCTGCAGCCCATTACAGGCCTTGTGCAGGTCTACAATCTTATCCCTGACATCCTTTGACAGCTTTTTGGTCTTTCCCATGATTAAATGGATTAAACATTCTGTGGACGGGTGTCTTTTATACAAATAACGAGTTAGGAGCACCTTCTTAAATTGACAGGACTAATCTGTGTACCACATGAGCACATACTGTAGCCCAATCTGTGGGAGCCAGAATTATTGTTGGTTGGTAGGGGATCAAATACTTCTTTTACTCACTGAGCTATAAAACTCAATTTATAATATTTGTGATCATGCGTTTTTCTGGATTTTTGGTTGATATTCTGTCTCTGTCATTTAAAATACACATGATAAAAAATATAGACCCTTCATTTCTTTGCAAGTGGGCAAACTTACGAAATCTGCGGGGGATAAAATAACTATTTTTCCCACTGTATATACCAGTCCTGTAGTACAGTGGCTAAGTAGTTAGCACTTCCACATGGCAGCACTAGGGTCACCAGTTCTTATCCCAACCATGGCACTACCTACCTGGAGATTGCATGTTTTCCCTGTGCCAGCATGGGTTTTTTTTTCCGGGTGCTCTGGTTTCCTCCCACACTCCAAAGACATGCTGGCAGGTTATCTGGCTCTTGTCTAAATTGGCCCTAATATGTGTATGTCTGTATGCATGAATGTGAGGTAGGGACCTTAGATTGTAAGCTTCTTGAGGACATGTACGCATGTGAAAATATAATATATATTAGAGCTGCACGATTAATCGCTGAGAATCATTATCGCGATCTTGAAAAAAGTATTTCCCAATTCTTTCTATGTAGAGAATTCTCTCTGCTCTTCTAAAGCTGGCAGCCATCAAAAGAAAGGGGGGAAAAAAATAAATAAATAAAACAAACAAAAAAAAGGGGCAGTTTTCCAAGAATCACAACATTCTTTAGCAGTGAAACTTAAGTATAAACATTGTAACAAGTTGTCCTTTGGATCAAAGGAATACACTTTGGTGTGTAAATGAGGGAAGTTTAACCAATAAAACACTAAACCCTTTTCTGACATTTGTTGGTTTAAATTTAAATTTTTTATTTATTTTTTTTGCTAGAAAATTACTTAGAACCCCCAAACATTGTATATATTTTTTTTTTAGTAGAGACCCTAGAGAATAAAATGGTGGTTGTTTCAATTCCTTATGTCACACTGTATTTGTGCAGCAGTCGCTCAAATGCAATTTTTTGTATAATGTGAAAGATTTTACGCCACGAGAATCGCAATCTTTTTATTCTAAGCAAAAAAAATGGTGATTCTCATTTTGGCCAGAATCGTGCAGCTCTAATATATATGTATGAAAAGCGCTGTGTACATTGTTGAGTACCGGAAATGAAATAATAATCATTTTATATATGGGATTTTGATCCACTGTTATTAAAAAATATAGATTTTTTTGAGATTCCTCTTGGATAGTGTTGGCAGTACTCGTAAAGTCCCATGAAAGTGCTATGCTATATACAGATGTAACACAATTGATTGCCTTTCATAAGCTATTCAACTAGAGGAGGAAATGTCAAACATAATACCATAATGACAAAAGCCTGGAGGAAATACTGTATATACACTGGTATGTTAGGGGAATTCTCTTATCGTGCTTAATACATGACAAGAAGAACTATTGGGCAGAGTGACATTTTAAGAATGTTTTTTTTTTAATACTTCCCCCACACAACAAGAGATCAGAGGCACAGATTACAGAATGGGGCATTCGTGTAATGTATGTTTAAACACACACACACACACACACAGATATATATATATATATATATATATATATATATATATATCACACCACATCCTCACTATAGACTCACACTGCAGATAAGCTTGCAGGAAAAGTCAAACTGTCAAACCACTTGTGTGTCATCATTCCTTAAAGTGAAACTATATATAGTTATTTCTTAGCATTTATACAAAGCTATTGATGTGGTTGATGGCAACCATTTGTATAGTGCCAACAGTTTGTGCGGCGCTTTACAGCATGAGGGCAGACAGTACAGTTACAATACAATCAATATAAGGGGAATATGAGCGTACAGGCACATGGTGCAAAGAACGTCCGTTTATTGTAATAAAAATAGATAAATTCGATACACTCACAAACGTAGATGAATTTTAAGTATCAAAACAGTTCCTCCAATTTAGAACCCTGAACAGGGTCACATCCCAGCACCGGGGGTAGATGAAATATCCACAGGATAAGGTGGCTCCACACACTGGCTTGTCAAGCAGCTGCCGACAGGCTGCGAGCGAGCCGCTCACTGACTCCAGTAAAGGCCGGTCAGGAAAGAGCAGTGGATGCCTCCAATACTTGGCCCAGGGAGAGCTCAGATGGAACAGGCTAACATGGGATGCTCTGTGGTTGCCAAAACATTGAGTTTCAGGAGGTCCCTGAGGAAGGAAGCCAGGTCCTCTGAAACGCGTTGTCCATCAGGACGTTTCATCTGAGCTCTCCCTGGGCCAAGCATTGGAGAGCAGTTGGCTCCATTTGTTTAACCACTTGCCGCCCGCCCTATTACAAACAGACGGCGGCAAAGTGGTTTCATAATCCTAACCGGACGTCATATGACGTGATCAGGATTATGAGCCGCTGCGCGCCCCCGGGGGCGCGCATCGCGGCGATCGTTGTTGCGGGGTGTCAGTCTGACACCCGGCAACTACGATCTCGGTAAAGAGTCTCCGACGGAGACTCTTTACCACGTGATCAGCCGTGTCCAATCACGGCTGATCACAGTGTAAATGGGAAGAGCCGGTGATCGGCTTTTCCTCACTCGCGTCTGTCAGACGCGAGTAGAGGAGAGCCGATCGGCTGCTCCTCTGACAGGGGGGGTCTGTGCTGATCGATTATCAGCACAGCCCCCCCGAGGATGCCCACACTGGACCACCAGGGACGCCACCAGACCACCAGGGATGCCCAGCAGAGGTAATCCTCCCTAGACCACCAGGGATGCCAGTCAGGCACAATGGATGCCAATCAGTGCCCATAATGGATGGCAATCAGTGCCCACAATGGGCATCACTGATTGGCATGCATTATTGTTTGGCACTGATTGGCATCCATTAGTACAGTATAACACCTGTGTTGCTAATGAGTGCCCACCTGTGCCGCTAATGAGTGCCCACCTGTGCCGCCTATCAGTGCCCACCCATGCCCATCTGTGCCGCCTACCAATGCCCATCTGTGCCGCCTACCAATGCCCATCTGTGCCGCCTACCCATGCCCATCTGTGCCGCCCATCCATGCCAATACGTGCCAGCTATCAGTGCCAATTTGTGCCACCTATCAGTGTCCATCCGTGTCGCCCATCCGTGTCGCCTATCAGTGTCGCCTATCAGTGTCCATCAATGCCACCTCATCAGTGCCACTTCATTGGTGCCCATCAGTGCCGCCTTATCAGTGCCCATCAGTGTAGCCCCATCAGTGCCCATCCGCGAAGGAGAAAACGTACTTATTTACAAAGATTTGAAACTGAAACAAAAAAAAAACATTTTTTTTTTCAAAATTTTCGGTATTTTTTTTATTTGTAGCACAAAAAATAAAAACTGCAGAGGTGATCAAATACCACCAAAAGAAAGCTCTATTTGTGGGGAAAAAATGATAAAAATTTCATTTGGGTACAGTGTAGCATGACCGCGCAATTGTCATTCAAAGTGCGACAGCGCTGAAAGCTCAAAATTGGTCTGGGCAGGAAGGTGTTTAAGTGCCCTGTATTGAAGTGGTTAAAAGACAATTTTTTTTTATTGCATTTAAGTCCAAATATGAGATCTGAGGACTTTTTGACCCCAGATCTCATATTTAAGAGGACCTGCCATGCTTTTTTTTTCTATTACAAGGGATGTTTATATCCCTTGTAATAGGAAAAAAAGTGATTATTATTTTTTCTTTTAAACAGTGTAAAAATAAATAAAATAAAGTAAAATAAATGTAAAAACACCCCCCGTCCCGTTGAGCTCGCGCGCAGAAGCGAACGTATATGTGAGTAGCGCCCGCATATGAAAACTGTAGTCAAACCACACGTGAGGTATTGCCGCGATCGGTAGAGCGAGAGCAATAATTCTACCCCTAGAGCTCCTCTGTAACTCAAATTTTTTTTTAAATGTTGCTTGTGGAGATTTTTGAGGGTAAAAGTTTGACGCTATTCCACAAGCTAGCGCAATTTTGAAGCTTGACATGTTGGGTATCAATTTACTCAGCGTAACATTATCTTTCACAATATAAAAAAAATTGGCATAATTTTACTGTTGTCTTATTATTTTATTAAAAAAAGTAAATTTTTTCCCCCAAAAAAGGGCGCTTGTAAGACTGCTGCGCAAATACGTTGTGAAAAAAAATATTGCAAATGACCGCCATTTTATTCTCTAGGGTGTTAGAAAAAAACAATATATCACGTTTGGGGGTTCTAAGTAATTTTCTAGCAAAAAAAAAAATCGTTTTAAACATGTAAACACTGAGTCTGAAAAAGAGGGTCGGACTTTAAGTGGTTAATTACAAATCAAAATTCGCACAAAATTTTCTTTATTCAGATGTATCTGAATCCCCGATTAATAATAGTAGAGAATTTTAACGAATCTGAAATAAATTATAAAACGGAAAACAACTAATTATTTTGTATTTATTTGTGTCATTCGGATGACATGATACAACCGTTTGGGACTTTTGTTAATGTTTGAAGCATCGGAAATAACATAACGATATAGCCAATGATTTGAATTGATTTGAATCCATTTGTTTTTATTCTAGTGAGCATAGCATGAATATTCTAATAAAAATTTCCATTGTTATAAAAAATGTGCTACATATGAAATGGAAACATATTGCAATAAATACAGTAAGGTATAAAAGTGAAATACTGTGAAGGGGTTCCTACTTATTGTGTTTGGGTTGGATGGAGGTGGATCCATCAGATTCACCGAATCATAACATGACGAATGAATCCGAAATTCATTCCGTTCCATTCGTTACCTTCGGATGGATGCGACTCCAGTTGATATCATCCAATCAGCTCATTCCATTTCTCTCTGTGAGTTGGACTAGCAAGGATAACTCAGAATGCACAAGTCATCCCCCAAAATAACATGTTCTAACAAATATAACCAATCTTCCGAAACAACGTCTCAAAATATGAATCGATTCGGAACAATGAATATATGAAGCGAATGCGAATATATGGAATTCATTCCGAAAACGAATCATCCTAACAAATGATTTACTTAAAGTGGTGTTGCCACCAAAAAATGAAAAGCTGCTTAAAATTCATAAAAAAAAAAAAAAAATAATTGGCAAAAAAAAATTTTTTTACTCACCTCTAAATACCGGTTGCTAGGGGGTCCCTCGTAGTCTGCCTTCTTCATTGCCCGGGCTGGTGACATCACTTCCCCTTGCGCCGCACATTCACCTGGGACCTGTCACGTGTCCCAGGTGACTGTACGGTGTATCACGGCGCCCTGCGCCGCTCGCGCATGCGCAGTGGGTGCCCGGCTGTGAAGCCACAGCCGGGTGCCCACAGTATGCATGACGGCGCCGCGAGCAGAGCGGGGAACGAGGGGGGGGCTTCGTTCCCCCGCATCGCTGGACCCTGGGGCAGGTAAGTGTCCGATTATTAAAAGCCAGCAGCTGCAGTATTTGTAGCTGACGACTTTTAATTTTTTTTTTTTAAGGGGTACCCCACTTTAATGAACGAATCCAAAACAAAATACATTTTTCTGTCATGCACGTCTCTAGTTAGGGGGGACTATTTTAATAGTAGTTAGGTTTAAGCTAGATAGACAATTCTAGCTAGCTGGAATTCCACTTTAACTTTTTTGCCTTTAGTTGCACTTTAATCCACCCACCAAGGAATGTGTCAAGGAAGATGTTGATTGTCCAGGAATAAGATGGCAGGTATGAAAGGTGGCACCCCCCATATACAGTATATATTATGTAGGTTTTAATTATATATACACATGCAAATAATGAAGAGAGTGTATGCTTGAAACGGTTGTGCAATTGTTATACTTGGAATAAATGCAAAGTATTTTAGTTAACAAGAAGTCAAGTTCCTCCACCCCAAACTCGCTCATCCATGTCTTTATGGACCTTGCGTTGTGCACGGGTGGGCAGTCATGTTAGAAAAGGAAGGGGCCGTCTCCAAACTGTTCCCACAAAGTTGGGAGAATGAAGTTGTCCAAAATGTCTTGGTGTGCTGACGCCTTAGGACAGGGGTGCCCAACCTTTTGATGAGTGAGGGCCATCAAAGCGACTTGGTAACCGGTCACGGGCCAAAATAAGTGTAATGGGCGGATGACAGGTCTGTATCTACACTGCATATGCAGAACGGATATGGACACAGCCCGTGCTACTCCAATTCAATCTGATGGAAGGGGAAGGTTCCCCCTCTGTTTTTCTTCTTTTTTTTTTAAGCAGGGTTAAATGGACATAGAGGTGAATGGAGGGTCCAATTAGGTCCTGAGGATGCTTTCACACTGATGCGCCGTGGCTTTTCTGCAGGTTAGCTGCACTTTGCCATAGACTTCTATCATATCCTGATGGTATAGTGCACTTTCTGAAAGCGGCCCAAACCCAAAAGGTAATAACAGAAGTCTATGGCTCAGTGCAGGATTAGTTTAACAGCAGCCTAGTAACCACTGAAGAACAGATATGCCCATATATACACGGATTTCAGTAACAAAGACATCTTTAATAACAGTCTTCCATTCAGTTTTTCCCAGGCAGAGTGCATTTGGTATCGATTGTGACAGGAGCTGGTGCTATACAGGAAGCATTAGCCTATATGGCTCTGCTTTTGCAGCTTCTTGCTTTCTCTACCGCCGGCTTCATTCACAAACATGATGCTCTGGGATGGTGGGTCAAACCACCATCTCAGAGCAGGAGGTCGCGGGCCACATCAGAGGGCTCCGCAGGCCACATGTGTCCCCCGGGCCACTGGTTGGGCACCCTTGCCTTTGGAGTTCCCTTCATTGCAACTAAGTGACCAAGCCCAACCCCTGAACAAACAACCCCACACCATAATCCCCCCTCCACCAAATGATTTTGACCATTGCACAAAGCAAGGTCCATAAAGACATGGATGAGTGAGTTTGGGGTGAAGAAAATTGACTGACCTGCAGAGAGTCCTGACCTTAACACACTAGAACACCTTTGGGATGAATTAAATCAGAGACTGCGAGCCAGGCCTTCTCGTCCAACATCCATGCCTGACCTCATAAATGTTCTGGAAGAATTATCAAACATTCCCATAGAAAGACACTTCTAAACCTTGTGGACAGCCTTCCCAGAAGAGTTGAAGTTGTTATGGCTGCAAAGGGGGGGGGCAACTCAATACTGAACCCTACGGACTAATGCCCTGCACGATCGGAAATTCAGACGGAAAAGGTCTGATCGGATTATATTGTCGGAAAATTTGATTGTGTGTGGGCTCTATTGGACTTTTTCCGTTGAAACTCACAATGGAAAAAATTTAAGAGCAGGATCTCAAGTTTTCCGACAACAAAAT